>NW_024037893.1:3662500-4162500 GCF_016077235.1 Cyprinodon tularosa
GAAAATCCGTTCACAAACTTAAATACAGAATGGAAACGAAACAAATACTTCAACATTAAATGGGGTGTTGTAGATCCAGTGGAGATAACACTAGGAGTAAGATATGACAGCAGACGAAATCAGAAAACTGGAACATATGATCAAGTACCTGTGAAGGAAACTTTTGTATATGTGCCGATATTGGAAACATTACAGTTCATGTGCAGAAATCAGGAAATCTGTGCTTTGCTTAGGCGAGAGTGTGGATCAGAGAAAGAGACTTACGCAGACTTTTCTGATGGAAGCTATTATAAAACACATCCTTTGTTTTCAGCCAAAAAACATGCCTTACAAATTCAGATATTTTATGATGATTTTGAACCAGCCAACCCCCTGGGTTCTAAACATGGAATTCACAAAATTGGCAGTCTTTACTTTGTTCTAAGAAACCTTCCTCCTAAATTTAATTCAGTTTTGATGAATATTCATTTGATATCACTATTTCATGTACAAGATCTCCATAAATATGGTTTTGATGCTATTCTGGAGCCATTTCTGAAAGATCTAAAAAATCTAGAAAGCCACGGCCTTAGTCTTCCATTTTCTGATGAGCCAGTATATGGCACCATCTCCCAGATAACTGGAGATAATTTAGGAATGCACACAATCCTTGGTTTTAATGAATCTTTTAGTAGTCATTACTTTTGTCGGATTTGTTTAATAGAAAAAAGCGAATGTCAGACTGTCTACAGTGAGGATGATCCTAAGGTAATACTTAGAGGAAAGGAGATTTTTGAAATGCATTATAAAGCTCTTGAAGAAAACCCACAGCTAAAGTCATTATATGGTTTGAAAAAAAAAAATCTTCACTTAATTCATTGAGATATTTTCATGTTTCTGACAACCATTCATTTGATATAATGCATGATCTTCTTGAGGGTGTTGCTCAGTATGAGATCAAATTACTTTTTGAATATCTTACCCAAAACCTAATTTCAAAACAAAACTTACTCTCCAGGATTTATAGTTTTGATTATGGCTATTTAGAAAGGAAAAACCGTCCCACAAAAATTATTTTGGAAAGTTCTGGAAATGGCATAGGTTTAAATTCTGTTCAGACATTGTGTCTTGTTAAAAATATTCCACTTTTGTTTGGGGACATTATTCCTAGAGGAGACAAAAACTGGTACATGCTACTGTTGTTACTGGAAATAATGAACATTGTCTTCTCTCCTATCCTTACTATAGGTATGACAATATATTTGAAGCATTTGATTGTTGAGCACCACAGACTTTTTAAATTCTTATACCCCCATAGAAACTTGATACCTAAGCATCATTTTATGATCCACTACCCATCTTCTATTAGGAAAATAGGCCCATTGTTACATATGTGGTCTATGAGGTTTGAAGCCAAACATAAAATGTTTAAAGATTATTTTAAAAACTTCAAAAATATAACAAAGTCCCTTGCTAAAAAGCATCAGATGGCCATAGCTCATCATTGGGAGACAATACCTATTAAACAAAATGAGCATGGGCCAGTCAAACCTTTTTTACTTAAAGATGAAGATCTGGTGAGTAATGAAATGCTTCAAATAATTTCATCAGAAGATGTTTGTTCAACTAGCTGGGTTAAAGTTGATGGTATTGAGTACAGACCTGGACTTGTTGTTTGTAGTACAATGCAAGAGGAAATGCCAGTGTTTTGTCAGATAAGTGATATACTTTTAGTTGACAACACTTTTCTTTTGTTATCTAAACAATTGTTCACAGAGAGGTTTGATGATCATTTTCATGCTTTCAGGGTTCTTCATAGTGAAGAAACACTACTTGTAAAAATCCCAGAGCTTAAATTTAATAAGCCATTTGATATTCAGAACTCATATGGTGTTTCTAATGAATGTTTGTTCATTGTACCACAATTTAAAATGTTGGAAACATTTTAAAAATGCAAAAATAAAGCATCTAAAATGGATTTGTTTTTAGTTTTGTTTTATTATAATTAACCACTCATAAAGTGACTTATTTTCTAGAAGATTACACTTGAAGGTGTTAAATCAACTCTAACAAAACAGTTAAGTTTTGTTTTTGGATCAGTGTTAACCATTATGTCCACACACCCTTAATTCAACTCTGTCGTGTGAGTTAAACAAGGAACTCGGTTACAGTGTTAAAAATTTAACTATTTCGACTGTGTCAAATGAACTCTGAAGAGTGTGGACCTATATAAACCCTGAAAAAGTGTTAAAATCAACTCTATCAGAGTTGAATCAACACTTGACTTTTTGCTGTGCAGCTTTGTGGGGATGGAGCCTAAGAGAACGGGTACTGTTCCTGTGCAGAATAGCTGCTAAATAACCACCTCATGTCAACTTTATGCAGAAATGATTATGCTCTGCCTCACATCACTGCTCGTTGATTAGACAAAGACAGCGTGTTGTTTAGATGGCAGGTGAGTCACATTTAACGTATGTTTTTCCTGAAGCCGGCGATTAGAGACAGCTCCTCCTATACCTTTTCTTTCTCAGAGAAGAGAAATCATGAGGATTACTCAAACATGCAAGAATTACGTGAAATACCCCTTTGTGCATGTTCTGATAAGTAATAACGAGATAGAATAGTTGAATATCCATGATGAGGGCCATTTTAACTTGCTTAATACATGATATGTAATATCTCAAAATAAAATCTGCAAAATAAAATAAAATCTGGCACAAGCATTTGTCTTCAGAAGTCAGTCAATGTGCATAGTGTAATCTCTATAAATCCAGCTGTTATGTGAAGGTTTTTGAAGTGAATAATAGTAAGAAACAACAGGAATACCCAGCAGAACATTAGGTGGTTCTGAGAGAAATTTGTGGTGAAGATTAGAGCAATATTATGGTTAAAAAATATACATATTGATATTTTAAGTTGCTCCGTTCAATCCCTCACCTCAGAGACAACCCTAACCTGAAACATTTGGTCTGTAAGCAAATTATGAAGAGCATACATGAACCACTACCATGAAACATGGTAGTGGGTAGTGGTATCCTTTGGTGATTACTTTTCACTGCAGGGACACTGGTTAGAGTTAATGAACATTTAAAGAAGTCAAATGCATGATTTTAACACAAGCTGACTTGAGGCAGAATAAGATGTTCATCACAATGTAGCCTAACAACACTAAACAGAGCCAGAGCTATAAAATAACATTTTATATCACTGTCATGTGTTTAACTACTCCAGTCAAACTCCAGACAAATCTGACAAGACCTGTTTAAAAGCACTACCCATCAAATCTGACTGAGTTTTAAACCTTTTCAAGAATGAGCTGAAGTGTGCATAGTGTGTACATACAGGTGCTGGTCATAAAATTAGAATATCATGAAAAAGTAGATTGATTTCAGTAATTCCATTTAAAAAGTGAAACTTGTATATTATATTCATACATTACATACAAACTCATATATTTCAGATGTTTATTTTGTTTAATTTTGATGATTACAAATGACAACAAATGAAAATCTCAAATTCATCATATCAGAAAATTAGAATATTACTGAAGACCAATAAAAACAAAGGATTTATAGAAATGTTGGCCAACTGAAAAGTATGAACATGAAAAGTATGAGCATGTACAGCACTCAGTATTTAGTTGGGCCTCCTTTGGCCTGTATTACTGCAGCAATGCGGCGTGGCATGGAGTCGATCAGTCTGTGGCACTGCTCAGGTGTTATGATAGCCCAGGTTGCTCTAATAGTGGCTTTTAGCTCTTCTGAATTGTTGGGTCTGGTGTATTGCATCTTCTTCTTCACAATACCCCATAGATTTTCTATGGGGTTAAGGTCAGGAGAGTTTGCTGGCCAATTAAGAACAGGGATACCATGGTCCTTCAACCAGGTACTGGTAGCTTTGGCACTGTGTGCAGGTGCCAAGTCCTGTTGGAAAATGAAATCTGCATCTCCAAAAAGTTGGTCAGCTGCAGGAAGCATGAAGTGCTCTAAAACTTCCTGGTATGTGGCTGCGTTGACCCTGGACCTCAGAAAACACAATGGACCAACACCAGCAGATGACATGGCACCCCAAACCATCACTGACTGTGGAAACTTTACACTGGACTTCAAGCAACGTGGATGAAGTGCCTCTCTTCTTTTCCTCCAGACTCTGGGACTTTGATTTCCAAAGGAAATGCAAAATTTACTTTCATCAGAGAACATGACTTTGGACCACTCACCAGCAGTCCAGTCCTGTTTCTCTTTAGACGCTTCTGACGCTGTCTGTGGTTCAAGATTGGCTTGACACAAGGAATGCGACAGCAGAAACCCATGTCTTTCATACGTCTGTGTGTGGTGGTTCTTGAAGCACTCACTCCAGCTGCAGTCCACTCTTTGTGAATCTCCCCCACATTTTTGAAGGGGTTTTGTTTCACAATCCTCTCCAGGGTGCGGTTATCTCTCTTGCTTGTACACTTTTTTCGACCACATCTTTTCCTTCCCTTCGCCTCTCTATTAATGTGCTTGGACACTGAGCTCTGTGAACAGCCAGCCTCTTTAGCGATGACCTTTTGTGTCTTGCCCTCCTTGTGCAAGGTGTCGATGGTCGTCTTTTGGACAACTGTCAAGTCAGCAGTCTTCCCCATGATTGTGTAGCCTATAGAACTAGACTGAAAGACCATTTAAAGGCTTTTGCAGGTGGTTTGAGTTAATTAGCTGATTAGAGTGTGGCACCAGGGGCCATCAATTTTGAACCTTTTCACAATATTCTAATTTTCTGATATGATGAATTTGAGATTTTCATTTGTTGTCATTTGTAATCATCAAAATTAAACAAAATAAACATCTGAAATATATGAGTTTGTATGTAATGTATGAATATAATATACAAGTTTCACTTTTTAAATGGAATTACTGAAATCAATCTACTTTTTCATGATATTCTAATTTTATGACCAGCACCTGTAAATCTTCCAAAGGAGCTGTGCATTATTTTCAAAGTGTTGACTAAATAAAGATGCAAGCCACACCTTTCAGATTTCGTTGTAATGGAAAAAGGAATAAAAATATGTTTTCCTTCCACTTTACAGTTAAACGTGGCCTTCTGTTGGTCTATCCCTGAAAAAATCCTAAAAAAGGATTGCAAATTGAGGTTGTAATGGGTCATAATGATTGCATAAAAGATACCATACCATTAATTATATACTTATTTGAGATTCTGCACCAAAGAACTGGAGATATCACAACTTTTGCACTGTTTGAAAATATATCAGAATTCCTAACCTTTTTTTATCTCTTAAACAGAAACAGACCTGAGTGCAGCTCTTCATACACAATAAATACATTATGAAATATGTTAATGAAAAGTTGACATATCTTCAATGCCATGCTAATAAGGATTTATAGTTTTTTGTTATGCGTGTTTCATTTCTTCCTTCCATTGGATAATTACTTGGTTTAGAATATTACTCAGTGGAGTAATTTAAAATAATATTTCCTAAGGCTATGCAAACAAACATACTTTTTATCCAATTGAATATTATTTTTACATCAGTAATTACCAACACTTCTGCAGTGCATGTAGAAGAATGAGCCTTACATCATAATAAAACACTCTGACTGCAGAAAAATCCCCACCATAATACACGACGTTTCTCTTGCGTTAGCTACAAACATCTGTTTCACATGATTATGAGAGCATGTGTGGACTTTACAGTATGATAAATCTCCTTTGCAGGATAACATTTTAGGAGAACACAGTGAGCAGGCAGTGTTTGAAGGACGATAAGGCTGTAATGAGCGTCTGTTAATGAGAAATAAAAAAATAAAAAAAGGAAGCTGAAAGCTACAGCCTGTAAAAAGCTGACTGTGAAGTCAGGGCGCTACAGCCACAGAAACGCTGTGGTAGAAAACTGTTTTTCTAGAGATGGGGCTGGTGACAATTCCTATCACGTTCGCACTATCAGCAATCTCAGCCACTGCTGGGTTCGCTGTGACATTACAGTCAGCTCCAGTGCACAGGAAGGGAGGCTCTACCATCAAGTGGTCGAGAGAGGCTTTTTGTTTTATTATTTTCTGTCATATCTACTTTGTGTCATGAATGACCAACGAGGCTGCTCAAAACAAGCGGGAGGAGAGTTCCTGAAATGTCAAAAATTTCTGAGTTCAGTTTAGGCACTATTGGAGTTCTGGTGATAAAATCAGAAAGTGAAAGATTGTCACCTATGGAGAGAGAAATCTGGATGATCCAAGGAGTATCTTAGTGAAGTTTTGCCTTTTTTTCTTACAGAGTATATATTACAGTAGTGTGCACTGAAATGCTCTTTGATCTATGACACCTACTAAAATTAAAGCAAACAGCTACAATTAAAAAGGCCGGCCCTCTGATGATGTGAGCATTATACATTTAGACTTTACTTACCTTCTGCAGAAGGTCAATCTCCTGCTGCTTTGCATTGAGGACAGCCAAGGCCTGCTCATGCTCCAACTCTAGCTGCTGCCTTCGCTCTGCAGCCTCTCGCATATGCTGTCCACAAAGGATGTAGGGATGGAAAGCCAGACAGAGAAGACATCAGGGGGAGGCGGCAGAGAGGGGTGCTATTAGTGGAGCAAAAATCTAGTAAGTCTCTTCTTTCCAAAAAAAAAAAAACAAAAGCATCTCAAATCTTTACATTAATACATTTATATAAGCTTATTATCAAATGAATAAATAGAGGTTGGGTACCAAAATAACTATATCTTTAACGACAAGAAAGACAAACTGCATGTAAGGCAGAGTAAAGAATAATTTAAAATCAATTTAGCAAATTAATGAAGACTAGAGATGCTTTGCTTTTTAAGCAAATACAAAGTACATTTCTTGCAAAAGCTTTCATAACCTTTGAACTTTTTTCACACTTTGATATCTTAGTCCAGGCATCCCCAAAGTTGGTCCTCGAGGGCCGATGTCCTGCAAATGTTAGAGGTTTCCCTGCTTTAGCACAGCTGATTATGATTATTGCAGTTGAGCAAAAGCCTATTAATCAGCTTTGAATTAAGAACATCAGTGCCGGAGCAGGGAAACCTCTAAAACCTGCAGAACAGCGGCGCTTGAGGACAGACTTTGGGGATGCCTGCTTTAGAACCACTGAATTCATTGCGTCAAACACAGTTATTTTATTTATATCTGAAAGTCTAGGGTTCATGTATGTTAAGCCCACTTTAGTCTCATGAAGCCACTGAACTAAATCAAGTTTAATGGAATCAAATTGCCTTTAGACATTAAACGAATTGTAGATAAAAAGCAGCAATTAGACTTTTGCATCTCTTTAATTCAAGACCAGAATGAATTTAGCTGCTCCGTGAAGGTCTCAGAGGTTAAATGGAAAAATCTGAGAACATAAAGCCTCCCAGAGATCAGGGAACATATCAGAAAAGAAGATCAGATGAAAGAGTTTGTTAATCTGAGAATCAGTGCTCAGATTTTTACATGAATGACCTCTACATATGAAGAGGAAAACTAATACGGCACATGAACCTGAAAAGAGCAAAATTCCAATAAAGGAAAAACAGGAGAGGGAGGATTTTTCTTTCGGGGTTTAGTTTTTGTCTAGCCTGGGTGCCATTCCGAACTTAGTCCCACCCACAACGTTTGAGTTCGGGAAGTTCGGTCTGGCATTGCTCAACAGTAGCGTGGGTATGCTAGCACAATATCTGGCGGGCCAATCAAATTGTCAGGGCGGGCTTTATACGATGATGGACAGATGATCAACAGTCACGTAATCAACCACGTGACCAAAGCGCACTTGGGTGACAACAACAATGGCTGCCGCTGGAGAGTTGAGGTGAGTAGATTCTGCTATTAGGTCTGTTCTAGAAGATATCGACAGCAAATTAATTTTAAAAGAGGAACAGAGAAACGCGATCAAGGCTCATCTTCTTATTCTAGGCGTGCAACTGCACGCTTTGATTTTTGTCGACAAGAACTATGCGTCACTTAACATACGTCACGCACTCCGTTGCTCTTATTGGTTGTAGGTCTATCCAATTGAGTGCAGAGGCATTTTTTTTCCTGGTTCGTTCGAAACACGCCCCATAATCACAGCTCTATGGAGCAGTATCAGACTCATATTCTGACTAGAATTGAGTAGGACTACGTCAGGCTATAGTTTTTCAGCAACAACAGGAAAACTTATGTTGGGAGGATATGTTAAACTAAATACAGTGAAATCTTAAAAAGATCTAAAATAAATTAATATAATACTTATAATTGAATAATAACTGCGCTTTCGTAATCTCACACTGCATTAGAACTTGTACAAAACTTCTACATTTAATCCATCAATGCTGGTGGGCTGCCATTGTGGGCGCCCGGGGAGCAGTGTGGGATTATGGGTCTTGCTCAGGGACCCAGATTACAGGCTGTGGGGAACGAACCGGGTACTTTCAACCCTCTTAGAGCAGACCACTAGGCCATCACTCCCCCAATCCATTAGTAGGATGCAAGAGACTTCCAGTTTGTTTACTGGGACATTCTCTTCCACTGGTGTCTTTAGAATAAATTACACCCAGGGTCCCCCCCCCCTCCTGCCAGGGTCACACTGGTTGGGTCCAACTTTTTAATCTCCAAGCTGATTTTCTTCCATGTCACACTGACATGTGTGACAGTGATGCCAACTCCTCTGCAACAAAAGCCGCTATTGGCTGCCTTAAAGGCACTAGATGATGTCATCACCTACTTTGCGTGTCTTATTTCACCTCACAGCAGGAGGAGATTTCAAATCACTCAGCTGACTTTTTTTTTCTTTGGCTGTCAAAGCAGCACCACAATATTTGGATTACCAGAAAGGAGAACTTGTGGGGATTTTAAGAGTGATATATTTTATCCTCTCCGCTGTAGTTACATGCATGCTCTGTATGAGAGATTGCTGAAAAAAATTAAGGTCAGCGACACAATTCAAGCAAATGTCTCCTGTTAATACCTGCTAATCAAGGAGGGTTAGATAGAAAGCTTTTAACCAATATGTATTCATGATTTAATTGGATTGTTACGACATAAATAAAGTATAAAATAACTCCCTTACCTAATATTCAAATAGAGCTCAATGAATCAAGTGGTTGCAAAATGACAAAATGTGAAAAGTTTCAAGGGCAATAAATGCTCCTGCTAGTCATTGTAAGTACTTGAACCTCCAGGTTTGCTGCCCCCTTTATGTATCACATTTAAGGTCTGGTTAATGGGAGTCTTTAAAGGTTTTCCTCAGAGATCTTGTCTTTAAATTATGAAACTGGAGGCTTTGATGTGATATTAAAAGGTAAAGCAAACTGTGTAGCGTGCTCATTTGCCTGTGATCATCCATATCAACCAAGGAAGCCATACAAAGAAGGGACTGAATGCTAGGCCCTTTATGACAAAGGATGCCTGTGACATCTAGTCGCATTATTGCTTCCAGAATGTGTAGATCATCGACCCGCTATGGTGAAAGAAGCAAATGACTTTTTCATGCTAGTGAAAATCAGGTTCTAAAACAGGTAATGTCATCAAACTTGTAGGTGACATTTTTATTGTGAATGGTGACCCAGCCTTTCTCTCTCCTCTTCCTCCCCCCTTTCATCATAAAGCCAAACTCTTCATCCTGCCTCATGCATAAATCACATTCCACAGTGCTGTGCTGTTAATCTGATAAACATCACACTGATAAAAGGAGACAAAAGCACAGCCACTGACATAAAACATTAAGGAAGGGAATAACTCAGGCTGCTCCCAAACAGGTGGCCATAGCAGTGATACCTTAGAGATCTAGCAGGGGGGAGAGGGGATGGGGAGAAGGAAGCAAAAGATCCAGTGAAGTTGGAAAACATAAGAGTGACATAGGCAAGTAAAGAGGGCAGACTGCTTCCAGCTTGTGCTCTTTCACAGCTCCGGCTCAGACCTCCCAACACGGCACTGGAAAGCAACAGACATGTCGAGGAAATTAGACACTATGGAGGAACAGCAGCATATGGAGGCAGGGGGAAGGTGGGGGGCACAGGTAGGAGAGAAGGTGCTAGAATAGAGTTAGGCTCCTTAAAAGTTACTGAATTAGAGCCCTGGATGGAGCGACTACTTGATCCAGAGGTAGACAGTTGGCAGATAATTGCATCACTTGGGTGATGTTTTCCTACCTTCAGCACCTGCTCTAGGTTCTCCAGTTTGCCTTGGAGCTGGTTCTTCTCCCACAGGGCTAAATCTCTCTCCTGCGTCACAGCTCCAAGCCGCTCTTTGAGCTGGGCATACTCTGATTTCACCTGTTCAGATGGGAAGAACAAGATACGGAGGAAGCGAAAATTTGAAAGACCAAAAGCATCAAATTGGTAGATTCTTGCTTTAAATCACGATTTCAGGTTTTGCCAAATGACATCTGTATTTTGTACCATACTGTTGTATTGTTACTTTATATCTATCTTCAATCGCAGTTCATAATTAAGTTTTCAATGAATTTAAGAAATGAACACACATAAAAAAAAGCTCTAATCTTAATATTAAATCTCTGCATTACTTCTAATTTCTATTAGCTTTCTCTAAATCATCTTTTATTTTGTTAGAATCCTTTTAAATATAAAAGATCACGACTTCTGATCGAACTAGAAGAAATATCTGAACAAACCATTTCATTTAGACAACAGCTTGCTTTGCTTTGTTTTGTTTTTGACCATTAGTAGAATAAAGATATTAATTTAAAGTCATCTCCTGTCAAATTGGTAACAAAATATTCCCAAAACGGAGACAAAGTGACACTTGACCGGTACGAATGGCAGGCACCTCCTTATTATTGCAAAAAGAAATATATTAAAAAAAAGATAGGCTGAAAAAATGAGATCATTACAGGAACTGCGGAGAAGTTGCTTCTGCTGCCTTAAAATTGCTTCTTAAAAGAAGGGTTTTCACTCTGTGATAGCTGTCACCAGATAAAACTCTATGACAGTGTCTGTAACAAATGGATAACCACACAGTTATTGCGCTCATTTTTCCTTTTAAAAACCTTTTCGTTTTGGGACTAACTGACTGCAGGATTAAACATCTCATCTTCATGCCTGCTTTGTTTTGTGACTTTATCATGCATGGCTAAACATTGCAATACAGAACAAATCTGTCCTCTGGCAGACAAAAACTTGCAAAAGTCTTCATTCATCTTCCTCTATGTTTTCATCAGGATTTCTCCACATTTCTCAAGCCCGGATTTTATTATAAGTTGGAAACCTGCCTTTCAGCTCAGCGTGCATGATAGATCAGTACAACAGTATCAAGAAGAAATAAGCATGATGTGTGGCATTAGGTGAGCTGGTATATAATAACAGTTTTTTGTTATTATTCATCCCATAGTAAACGATGATGTACAGTAGAAGTAAGAAGCAGGTTTTAGTGCCCTGGAAATATATTCATATTCCAGTTTTCCACACTTTTGGTCATGTTTTTTGTTGTGTTTAAGTTTTCTTTTTTAGTTTTCTTTGGATTTATTTCTATTTTGTGTTATTCTATTTCTTTTTTGTTGGATTAGAGTTCTTATGTACTTCCTGTTTACTCTCTGATGCCCCCTTGTGCCAGTCTCCCTCCCCCACCCTCCCTTGTAGATTCCTGTCCACACCTGTTCCTCGTTTTCTCAATTAGTCCTCTCATTGTTTCTGTCTCCCATATATACACCTCCTGTTCAGTCACTCTTTCTCTGCTCCTCATATGTGTTTTCCCTGACATCCCATGGGTTTTGTTCGTTCTGTATTTTTTTTTGTTTTTACTTTTTTTTCAGTGGCCACCTTTTGGTCACCCTTTCAATGTGATATAACCTCAGATTTCAATGTATTTTATTTGACAAACTAATCAAAGTTAGGGGCAAAATATGTTTTTATTAGTTTGTTTTCTTTAGGAATAAGTCTGAAAGTTGTAGTTCAGATCTTCCCACTTTATAGGCTTTATAGGACTACCCTTCACTTTAATTATAACAAGTGTTTTGGTGCTTGTCTCTTCCTACTTTTGCACAATGAGGTTAAAAATTTTCCATTTTTATCAATGTAGCTAAAGCTTTTTTAATGAGCAATTAGAGATCACCTTTGAACTGCAGCTTTTGAGTCTAACCACAGATGAGTAGTTTAGTATAGCTCTGGATGTAAATGTCTTAGAGGGTTAAAAACACACACACAGAAACTATTAAAATAAAAACTTTTTAATGACCCTCTTGGCTGCTTCTTTAAGACATTGTTGCATAACCAAACCCCACTTTAAATTTCTCCACCTCTTCATCCCTGACCTGTCTGGCAGGATTTTCATAGCACAGTTTTTTCTCTAATTACAGAACAGGCTTAAGTCGCCTCATATTTTTTGAAGCCGTATGACACCTAACTATTCAAAAGTAGTTGTCAGTTATGTTGGCTCACACTGGGGCCATCTGTAGTTGGAGAGCTGATGGTTTTTAAGTACCATGGAGGCTCAGCCTACTAAACACATTGCAAGTCAGATGCAAATCAAAGACCCACCTGTCATTGTGTATGGCTTTTGTGTTTGGCCATATGAATCATGATGAATGTGCTTGTGTAACCTCTGTGGAGTGAGTTCCAGGATCCATTTTAGCTGCTTGGTTTTGTGGTTGCAGAGATTTTGCACATGCATCGTTGTTCTCTAATAATTTTACAACGAAGCTCCGAGGGCTTAAAAAAACAGCCTGATTTATACTAAAACAAGATCATACACAGATGGACTCCATTCAGGAGGACGATTGTAAAGCAAACTGTTTGCACAGGATTGCTTTTGAACAAAGCAGGATGAAAATAAATCCGTGCCACACTTTCCAGAATGTTATTTGTGGGAAAACAAAAGAAAAGCATTTATTTTTTGTTTCTGATGATGTGTTGAATAAAAACCAATCACATTGAAGTTTGTGGTAAAGTAGAAAAATATGATGTTTAAGGTGAAGTATTGAAGGTTTATTGAAAAAAATCTACTGAAAATGAATAAATAGTTCATTTTTTTAAGCAGTGATATTTTTTAAGACAGTATTTAATGCCATAATCTAAAGAAAGAAACCAGATCTCAAATGCTTCCACTAAGTCTAAGCAGCAGTGCTTGTTCTCTCTCTAAAGAGGGAGTATTTTCAGTCAGCACTTTTAATGGCCCCTAATCGCCGCTAAGTTGACTAGCCCCTACAGCTGTAATGTGGTAAAACCCCGTCCTCAGAACAGCCATGAATGACTAATGATTCCTCAAGGAGAGAAACTGTACAAACACTAACAAATCAAAACACACTCTAGTAAGTCTGCTTGAGCACATGGCCTCACAGTACCAACCAGTCAGTGTACATAAACCTACCCCTCTACCCTGACCTTGGCAGTCTGAGCTCAATTACAGAGGAAGCAATAAAAATGGGTTTGTTAAAAGGCAGACTTTTCTATCTTTAGAAATCACAGGAATCCGCCTAAACAGATGTTTGCAAAGGACGAAACCTGAAATGTATTTTTTTAAGCAGCTTGAAGTCATCCATGCGCTGAAACTTCATATTTTAAAACTGCAGTTTATAAAAAGGATACTTAGGTACTGAATAAATTAATATCTGATATAAAAAATAATGTAGTAAAGACAAATTCTACTATTTTTAAGATTATAAGGAAATATTTAAAGGTATAGTGGAGGATGCTCTTTTTTCGGGTGGATCATCAAAATAAATGGTCCTCCTAATTGTTAATCATTCTGGTGATATGTTTATGTAATGCCTAAATAATTACATGCCGGTAATTACTTCATTGTTGGGTAATTACAAATATAAAGTTTTTTCTTGTTTCAAAGTGAGGTCAGGGTAACCAGAGGGGCAGTGAGGGAAGACTGCATCATCCTCCGGAGAAAAACAGCCTTTGGTCAGGCTGTCTTCTCCGTAAGAGCATCTCAGCAATGGAACACAGCGCCAGAAACCATCAGAGACTCTTTGTCATTCTTTTCATTCAAAAAGAATGCAAAAAAAATGGCTTGTAGAGAGCCAAATTTGTGGGCACTAAGGTTTTCTGTGTGTATTTAAATAATTTTACCATAAATTTTTTATTATTTTACATGAATTGTGTTTCTTAACCATAATGTTTTTTATGCAATTGGCATTGTAATTTTATCTTGTGATTTTATACTTGTGTTTATTTTTAAGGTTGCCTTTTTTATACCTTGCTGGGGGACTACAGATGAAAATTAGCACTCCTTAGTTAACTCGGGTATATTTACATTGTTTTAATGTTGATTAATGTACACTGTCCCCTTTCAAATAAACAATAAATGAAAAAATTAATGAAAATAAAGTAAATTAGTGTGACTTGCTATGTTATTATCGTATTATTATGTGGTTATTGATGTACTGTAAAAGAAAGCGTTACTGAATAACCGTTTAAAACATTATTCATGATATGAAAAAGGTATTTATAATCAAATTTATCAATTTGGCTTTTGAATTTTCTTTTAGAAGTAGGATTTGAAAATTCATTCCTCATACACACGATCCTATTTAATATTATATATTTAAGATGTTAGAAAATTAGAAAATGCTTTTCAAATTAGATTGAAATTGTTAAATTTAAAATGGCTGGATTTCTTTTTCAGTGACTCTGTAGGTCCTCCATAAGCTGAAACCAGGTTACAGTATATCAGAGAAAGTGGCACATGGCATCAAGTGCAGAAGACCTTGATCTATGAAGTAAAAAATACTAAAAACTGAACTGCAAGCTAAAAGCTTTGTGAAGATGTATTTGAGTAGGGAGAAGCCTTCTATAAAGCTCTTTCACCTCTTACCTTTTCATACTCAGATGCTTTGTGGCTGTTGTTGAACCACTGAAGATTCAAGTGCTTGTTCTCCTGCAGGAATTCTTGAAGTTCATTCTCCTAGGCAAGAGAGTCAAAGAGAAAGTAGTGCTTACAACCTGAAAAGTCACCATGATTAGACAAGAGGAATGCACTAAAATCCAGTGTTTTGTCAGCAACAACCCATCCATTATTCATAAGGAGGCTGCTTCAGGGTCTGTGGTTTGTGCCGGGTAGAATAACTGAAAGAAGCTGCCATTTCAGTCACCCCGCAGCAGAACAATGATATTGACATATAGGTAAGTTTTATGTCAGAGTTTTAAACATGCTTTAATATTTGTGTAAAGAAACCCGGATAAACTGTGAAGCTTTCCGCTCTCACAGATTCAAATCATGTGTTCCCAGTGCAGAGTAAAAGAAAACAATCTCTTCACTGCAGAGGAGGAAAACTAATTACATTCAATCAACAAATGTGAAGTGTGCCATGGAAGCAATTTTCAGTGTCGACTGTGGGGTTTTCCACGACGAGCAATTTATTGCAGCTACAGCAGCATGTTAGTCAATTGTTGTTGTTGTCAGGAGCTAGGAAACCCACAGGCTCATGCATGATACATTTACTGTAAAATGGTGCTTCTTAATGGCCTGGGATGGTGAGCCTGCTCCGGCTGCCTTATGTTTTACTTATGAAGGACGCTTCAGAGTTGAATTCGAGATGAAGGTAAACATGAAAGAAATAAATTCATTCTGAAGTACACTTGTTGAAGAAATGAAAAGATTAAGCTTTGTTACTCTGGGGATTTATGAATGATGTTCATAAAGCCCTGTAAAACTGTAGCCTGTCTGCTTCTAATATTCATACAATCACTACAAAGACAAAACGCAGAGGAGAAATGCTGTCAAGGACGAATGCAACCATGTAAACAGCCTGAAGACTGCAAACATCCCAGTCATCAAGCTTTGTATTTTCGCTGGCATTTGCGTTCATTGATTTATCATTATTTATCAGTTAGCTATCAGTAAGAATTGTTTTAGATTTTTTTTGTTTGTTTTTTTCATGCTTTCACAACAACAACTAGCTCCCTCCTTCTGAGACATACCTTCATTTGATTGTGTTATCTGGCAATCAATCTTTCACATTTTTAACCATTTAGCCTGTTCTAGTTCGCTAAGTGGGTTCTTTTAAGATCAGGGATTTTTTTTAACATATCAATCCGATTTCAGATCACTGTGATGCTGTGTAACCAGAATGTTCTTACCCATAAGGTTACAAAGGTTTAGCAGGACGACAACGGTTTTGGATGCAGGAGTTCGTCGGGCAACTGGAAGGTAGATGGTTTCAACCCCAGCTATGTCCTTCTCAGTCATCTTTGCACAAGACAATTCGTATGCATTGCCTACTGATAGTGGTCAGAGGCCACAATGGCGCCAGAGTAGAGCAGCCTCACTTCTGTCAGCGACCCCCCAAGACATCTATGGCTATACTGGAGCTTTCCATTATCAGTGGGTGAATGACTGGTTATAAAAGGCACTATATAATCCGTCTTTTACAGTTGCTTTTTGTATCTCTGCTTCTTTTTGTGTCTCTGCTTCTGTCTCCTTGAACCCCAGTCGGCCTCGGCAGATGGCCGCTCACACTGAGCCTGGTTCTGCTGGAGGTTTCTTCCTGTTAAAAGGGAGTTTTTCCTCTCCACTGTCGCTACAATCATGCTTAGTGTGAGGGACTGCATTCGAGTCAATGAGTGGATGCAATCAACTGGTTTTCCTTAGATAGAAAACTTTGAATCAATTTGACTGTATGATCTGGTGAACTGTAAAGTGCCTTGAGATGACATGTGTTGTGAATTGGGGCTATACAAATAAACTGAACTGAATATAAGTAGGCTACAAGTAGAAAGCAGAATTTACAGTCACATTACTTATGGACAGCTTAGCTAAAATGATATATATCTTCCAAAAAAGTTCCTTTTTTGTCTTACCAAACAGAATAGTTGACATAAGTCTGGAAGATTATTAAGATGCTTTTAGCAAAGCTTAAATGAGCCATTGTGCTGCTATTTTATTTGGTAAACATGGGCTTTCACCTTGAGCTCATGTTTGCCCTGAATCTTTTTTAACATTGAGTCATGAAAACTGATGTGAACTGAAGCAACCAAGGCATATACAGGTGCTGGTCATAAAATTAGAATATCATGAAAAAGTAGATTGATTTAAGTAATTCCATTTAAAAAGTGAAACTTGTATATTATATTCATACATTACATACAAACTCATATATTTCAGATGTTTATTTTGTTTAATTTTGATGATTACAAATGACAACAAATGAAAATCTCAAATTCATCATATCAGAAAATTAGAATATTGTGAAAAGGTTCAAAATTGATGGCCCCTGGTGCCACACTCTAATCAGCTAATTAACTCAAACCACCTGCAAAAGCCTTTAAATGGTCTTTCAGTCTAGTTCTATAGGCTACACAATCATGGGGAAGACTGCTGACTTGACAGTTGTCCAAAAGACGACCATCGACACCTTGCACAAGGAGGGCAAGACACAAAAGGTCATCGCTAAAGAGGCTGGCTGTTCACAGAGCTCAGTGTCCAAGCACATTAATAGAGAGGCGAAGGGAAGGAAAAGATGTGGTCGAAAAAAGTGTACAAGCAAGAGAGATAACCGCACCCTGGAGAGGATTGTGAAACAAAACCCATTCAAAAATGTGGGGGAGATTCACAAAGAGTGGACTGCAGCTGGAGTGAGTGCTTCAAGAACCACCACACACAGACGTATGAAAGACATGGGTTTCTGCTGTCGCATTCCTTGTGTCAAGCCACTCTTGAACCACAGACAGCGTCAGAAGCGGCTTGCCTGGGCTAAAGAGAAACAGGACTGGACTGCTGGTGAGTGGTCCAAAGTCATGTTCTCTGATGAAAGTAAATTTTGCATTTCCTTTGGAAATCAAGGTCCCAGAGTCTGGAGGAAAAGAAGAGAGGCACTTCATCCACGTTGCTTGAAGTCCAGTGTAAAGTTTCCACAGTCAGTGATGGTTTGGGGTGCCATGTCATCTGCTGGTGTTGGTCCATTGTGTTTTCTGAGGTCCAGGGTCAACGCAGCCACATACCAGGAAGTTTTAGAGCATTTCATGCTTCCTGCAGCTGACCAACTTTTTGGAGATGCAGATTTCATTTTCCAACAGGACTTGGCACCTGCACACAGTGCCAAAGCTACCAGTACCTGGTTGAAGGACCATGGTATCCCTGTTCTTAATTGGCCAGCAAACTCTCCTGACCTTAACCCCATAGAAAATCTATGGGGTATTGTGAAGAAGAAGATGCAATACACCAGACCCAACAATTCAGAAGAGCTAAAAGCCACTGTTAGAGCAACCTGGGCTATCATAACACCTGAGCAGTGCCACAGACTGATCGACTCCATGCCACGCCGCATTGCTGCAGTAATACAGGCCAAAGGAGGCCCAACTAAATACTGAGTGCTGTACATGCTCATACTTTTCATGTTCATACTTTTCAGTTGGCCAACATTTCTATAAATCCTTTGTTTTTATTGGTCTTCAGTAATATTCTAATTTTCTGATATGATGAATTTGAGATTTTCATTTGTTGTCATTTGTAATCATCAAAATTAAACAAAATAAACATCTGAAATATATGAGTTTGTATGTAATGTATGAATATAATATACAAGTTTCACTTTTTAAATGGAATTACTTAAATCAATCTACTTTTTCATGATATTCTAATTTTATGACCAGCACCTGTACTGCCTTAGATTTCAATCTGGATTCTGTTGTCAACTCTTTGATAACTCATCAGTTTGCTCTTGGTTGGTTACTCATGGGAAGATTCACCACTGCTCACTGCTTTCTCTACCGGTGGGCAACAGTGATCACTGCTGAGTGTCCCAAAACCACAGAACAGGCTTTAATAATTCATTTTTTCCACAGAAGGGGTACAGTTTTTTACTCAAGGACACTGGTTTATATGAGTTTTTGTATTCTTTCAGGTCCTCTTTAATGTCACTGACGTAAGGTTCTAGTTTATATTACTGCTATTTGTTTAAAATCCTTTCCACATTCCACAGACAGTGTCAATCGAAAGACAATCAGCTATGTCTTTGTGCTGTCGTGTTGCAGTGTTAACGCTGTAAACAGATCAATGTAAGTCATAATCCCTTGGCAAGACACATTTTTATGGAGAGTCTGTGCGCCCACAGATGGAACAAATGGCATGCAGAAAACACTGCATTCTTCACTGGGCTGCTTCCAGCATTATTCAGCTGAAAAACGCAGATTTTCTGCTGAGGCAGATTCGCTTGAATACTAACATGAATCTGAATGAAAAGCAAATGCTCCCAGAATGGTAGGTTACAATCAAACAAAAAGCCAGGATCAACCAAGCAGGAATAACAACATTATATTCATTTATAGGTATAATAAAATCTTCACTGTGCATTGCTATTCATTCTGCAGCTTTTCACAAGAATATGTCTTAAGACTAATATAATGAACACGGCTTTCAGGATGAAAAATGGAAGAAGTTTAACATGTTATTGAGTAGGATGCTTCTATTTTGTTACCAATATTAAAACCACAAAAAAATCAAACAAAACAAAAAAAAGGGGGAAACTATAACCTCAGGAATTCCTGGCATTCAATCTAACCTGATAAGCGAATGATGAAGAGGCAAAGAGCGCATGGAGGAGTTTCAGAGATCCATAGCTGGGTTGGAATACTCTGTCAGCAGGGAAACTAGAGGTGCACTCCATACTGTAAATGTTTTTTTTAAGGGATGAAAGTCACTTTTGAAATAATGTCTAAAATAGTTTAATTGGCAGTTCATTAGAAGTTAGGGAAGTTGCTTTAGTGAGTTGAGACCAAAGTTACAATTTGTACGACACTAAAGCTCCTCACAGTAATTAAATAATTTATGTAAGTCTACTTCATATTGTGGTGTCAAAAATGTCTATAATAGAAATATAATAGACATTCCTCCCCTCCATTTCTCACAATGGAAAGTGAACGGAGGGACAAAGAAAGAAAGAAAGAAAGAAAGAAAGAAAGAAAGAAAGAAAGAAAGAAAGAAAGAAAGAAAGAAAGAAAGAAAGAAAGAAAGAAAGAAAGAAAGAAAGAAAGAAAGAAAGAAAGAAAGAAAGAAAGAAAGAAAGACAAGCACAACTTTTGTACAATTGGATGGAAATGATAGAGGAATAGAGAAATAGAAAAATAGAAATATTTCTCTATGTTGTTTTTATTTCTTTTCCCATAAATATTCAGACCTGAAAAATTATGAAAGTTAATCCAAAACCTCTCCAGACTGTGTTATGTATTAATTTGACCATGTAATAACAGTCACAACAGGATTAATGAAATTGAAGAAAAATGTAATGGAGCAAAGAGATACCATTTCATGCCAATCATTGATGACTCAACCTGGTCTGAGACAGCAGCGTGGTAAATTTTGAAAGTCTGACGCATGAATCAACCCTGTCATTTAACTCATGAGCAATCTAAGGATTTTACCCACTTACTCTCTGTTCAGTAGACTCTGCTCAGTATGGGAGAGATCATCATTTGCTCTTGGTGCAGCCAGCTGTCGCTTTCTTGACTTTATTTTTAACCAAAGCCATTTGCGTCAGAGAGTTAAATGAAGAAAGAGTCATCTTTGTTATATTCCTGCAGCTGACCTTTAGAGTTCCATATCATTAGGAATCCAGGCAGTAGGAGCAATTAAAAATTGAAATTTTTGGGTTGCAAAGATTTTTTTATCTCTCCCTCAAATACATTTAACACCATTTGGCACCAACTACTATGTCTCACTTGTTCAGTTTCTTAAATATATATACTATTAAAAACAAAAATAAAAGAAAGGGCAATATTAAAGATTTAAAACGTCAAGCAATATCTCTGATTTTTTAGACTTAGACTGATTTTATTTTGTCGTTTTGTACACACAACTGTAACCAAAAATGAATTTCGTTAAGTAAAGCTCTCTAACCTCTTAACATCCAACACATTCTTGGAAATTCTCACCTATTTTGCATACCCAAATGGAAAAGCAAATAACTTAGGAATTGTAAGCCCAAATTACATGTGCAGTACGTTATTTGAAAGTTATCACCCCTAAATCGGGTAAGAAGAACACAGACCAAGCTGCATCAGTTCAAACATGACTCAAAGTAGTTTTTTTATTCTCGGAAATGATAGGTGTTTTTTGAACAGCAGCAATAAAGACATTCTTGAAAAAAAGCCGTTTTCATTGTGTTATATT
Organism: Cyprinodon tularosa; assembly: GCF_016077235.1. NCBI lineage: Eukaryota > Metazoa > Chordata > Actinopteri > Cyprinodontiformes > Cyprinodontidae > Cyprinodon > Cyprinodon tularosa. Next base: position 3,683,519 of record NW_024037893.1, read on the forward strand.
TGTTCTATATCATATCAACCACAAATGCAGAAAAGTTCAGACCTCTAGCTACAACAGTTCCAGAGCTGTGGGGTTTTGAACCTTTGGTGTCAGCTTGCAGCTGCGTGCAATGGCTCCACCTGCTGGTGTCTGTGTTTATCTCTAACGCAAGCCTGTAATGCGGTATCCCTTTAAATAAACTACACACATTCGGGCTCCTTCAAAACTTATTTCATTGGCTGCAAAGCCCAACAGCCCACGTGGTCTTAACCAATAACACCAGAGAACTATGATGCATAGTATTACGCGTCACTGGCTGACAGCAAGTAACGTAAGTGGACCAGAAGTGAGATTTTGGGGACTATATCTGGCTCAAATCGCGTCATAAAAACATGCAGACACTTGACACAATGTAAAGAACCATACCAAACATCGTGGGTTAACAACGGAAATAAGTATTAGAAGTAAATTTAGCAAGATGCTGAGAATAAGCTATGACCAGCTAACTTTTCTGATGTCACCAACCGGACGTTATGGGGGATTTTCTCATTATGGAATATTTTTCTTACTAATATGCTGGATTACTTTTAATCTGTGGACCCTTATGGAAGAATGGAGTATAAACAATTGTAGATTGGATTTATGAAACGGCTTCTGGATGCCTTCAAAGGTATGTAACTATGGCTGCTTTGTTTATTTACATTTTGACATGCTGGTATATCTGTGTTAATTGTGCTTTGGTGCTCGCTGTGTCCATAAAATGAACTTGGTGGTTGAATTGTGGAGAATCTAAGCTTTCCAATGATGTCTAACATATATATACATGTTGGTAAGAATTATACGGGTGGATTTGTCATGCATTCTGCGTTATTCTCAAAACTCAAACCTCGCAAAAGAAAGGCTAGACTATATCATTTTTTAAAATGCAGCCTTGATAAAGGTAAGCATATTTCCAATTTTGTAAGTCTCATTCTTTGAAGTTCTCCTAAGTCCTTTATCAGTAGTTAATAAAGCCTTTGAGATATTGTGACAATAGTCTCTTGAGAAACATCTTTTTTTGCATATTTTAGTTGAAAATGCGTAAAGAAATCAAAGTTAAAGTTAGTAGACCTTTAATTCATTTAATTCTTTGTTTAGAATAGTTTTTATCAGCCCTCCTGATTAATACTGAATAAAAAAATCATACAATCCACCTGTATTTGTGGACAAATAACAGTCAATGATATTAATAATATTAATGCTTATGTTATGTATTAAACTCTGTTCTAAAATTCTCTAAGCAGAGCATCCTCTTGTTTATACAGCTTTTTAACTATGGTTCTGATTGGATGCTAGCTGATAGTAAAAAACCCTTTTTCCACCCTTGATATGAAGAAAGTGTCTTCCTGTCAGTGTGTATTCTGTACTACTTCTTTACTACATAACCTGACATAAAATGCAGATTTTTGTTTTGAAATACAGCATAAAAACATGATTATCGGCCTATTTACCATTTTTCTGTGCCCTTTACCCTGATAGCTGACCTAATTGCTCATTTCACCCACCTGCCTAACTCTGCCCGGTTAATAATTGTCACTCATCTTATCCACCTGCTCCTGCTATCGGGGCAGATCATTGACGTTGTTTGTCTGAGTTTGAGATCATTGCTGATTTCAATAGTTGATGTTCTCATTCTAGGAGGCCAGTGGTGAGAGAGGGTTATTAATGTTGTCTTAGTGTTTCCTGATCATGTCCTGTCTCTTGTTCACTGAGCGTGCCCTGATCCTGTTTTGGCTTAGTGGAGGGAGCCAGTTTAAAGTTCCGTGGTTTGCCTGATATCATGTCTTGTTCTGCCTCTCAACTACTGAGCCTACCTTTCTCCGTCTGAACAGTTCTTGCCAACTCTATGTTGGACTCATGGAACACTGAACCAGCATGAACTCTCTGTGGATTCCTAGAACCCTTGATCCGTCTGTTCCTGTTCTGATCGGAATCTCTGACCGGGCGACGGACTCCTGGATCTCAGAACTATTCTGATCTGAACTGATTCTCAGTCCTGGCCCGGATTCATGCCTGTTCACTTAGGCTGCAGCATCTGGTTCACTCTGGGCGGCTCCCGCTACATCTTGTTTGGCAGTCCACCTGCTGGATCCTGCCTTGCTCTGAGAAGTTGGATGAACTGCTAAACCGGGTAAGTGACCCTCATGGATAATCATCTTCCGTCAGATTTTCGTCTCCACTAACTGTGTTTCTCCTTAAACCAGAGTTGCCAGTGATGGGCAGTGCCCCACCTCCCCCCGCAGCTGCTGCAGATCCACAGCTCTGCGTTTCTGTCTGTATTTGAATAGGTGCTTAATTAAACTATTATTATTAAACTATTCTGTCTTTTCATTTCAGTTTAAGTCCTATTGGCTTCATCAGGTCGTGATCTGCAGCTCTCGCTGGATTGGTTCGCAGCCGAGTGTGAAGCGGCCGGGATGGGGATCAGTGCCTCCAAGTCCGAGGCCATGGTCTTGAGCCGGAAAAGGGTAGAGTGCCTTCTCCGGGTCAGGGGGGGTGTCCTGCCCCAAGTGGAGGAGTTTAAGTATCTCGGGATCTTGTTCACGAATGAGGGAAGAAGGGAGCGGGAGATCGACAGGCGGATTGGCGCAGCGTCTGCCGTGAAGCGGGCACTGTACCGGTCCATCGTGGTGAAGAGAGAGCTGAGTCAAAAAGCGAAGCTCTCGATTTACCGGTCGATCTACGTTCCTACCCTCATCTATGGTCATGAACTCTGGGTCATGACCGAAAGAACGAGACCGCGGATACAAGCGGCCGAAATGGGTTTCCTCCGTAGGGTGGCTTGGCTCTCCCTTAGAGATAGGGTGAGAAGCTCGGTCATCCGGGAGGGACTCGGAGTAGAGCCGCTGCTCCTCCACGTCGAGAGGGGCCAGTTAAGGTGGCTCGGGCATCTGGTTAGGATGCCTCCTGGACGCCTCCCTGCTGAGGTGTTCCAGGCACGTCCCACCGGGAGGAGGCCCCGGGGAAGACCCAGGACACGCTGGAGAGACTGTTTCTTGGCTGGCCTGGGAACGCCTTGGGGTTCCTCCTGAGGGGCTAGAAGAAGTGGCTGGGGAGAGGGAAGTCTGGGTCTCCCTTCTTAGGCTGCTGCCCCCGCGACCCGACCCCGGATAAGCGGAGGAAGATGGATGGATGGATGGATGGATGGATGGATGGATGGATGGATGGATGGATGGATGGATGGATGGATGGATGGATGGATGGATGGGTGGATGGATGGATGGTCATTTTTACATAATGTACAGAGTTTCTTTATTGACAGTGTGATTATCTTATGCATAAAAAATACAACCTAAAGCACCCCCCACATTAAAATCAGACTTTTTTCTCACTAACTTGGAATACTATGAGTAAGGATGGACCGATGGACCAACACATTTTAATATTGGGATGACACTAATATTATGTAACGGATCGGTGCATTCCTACTTATGAATGTAAATACTTCAGCCAACTCTGTTTGATTAGCTTAAATAAGATGAAACTGGGTCAGTCTACAGTATATAGCTGTTAGCTTTCAATCTTTATTCCATCAGCCTACAAACCAGCAGCATTAGAGATGGATGGATAAAAAACAACTGCTGACAACCTCATAAAACCTGACTTCAAAACAACTCAACTGTCCTCTTAACATTTTACATGTTTGCCTTTGTACAGACAGTGCAAATTTAGTGCTAAAGCAGTGACAGCTAAAGAGAAGAGTGCACACACTCTCCAGCTCCATATTTACTCCGCTTTATTTAATCAATGTCTCAGCCTTCCAGTCCTCTGCAAGTAGACTAATCTTGAAAAAGCTTTGAGAGCTGGAACATTTAAATAAAGTGGAATACCTATCGGGATATTGCTGTATTTCCTAAGCACACACAGCCAATGACAGACGTTACGTATGCCCTTTCCAGAAGCTGTTTCTGTTTACAGGTATTTCACAGAGCCATGGGATACATGACAGAGACAGACCGGATCTTGTTGAATCTGCCAGCGGTCTGCCCTCGAATTGATCGTCGATCAACACCGTACATATTTGAGGGATGCTGGCAAAGCTAATACTTGTCACCATGGTAACAGACTTTTAACACAAGCCAAGGGCTGATGATGAGACGGCTGATGGTTGAACATCAGATGCACGGGAAGGTGAAGGTGCCAGAAGGCTGAGCCAGTGTTTACTGTGATTTTCACATTCGCTCTACGTGTTTATATACATGACAGCTGAAGCAAATCACAGGGAAACATTAACAAACCCTGGAACTTCAGCACCCATGTCAAAAATCTGTATATATGCTTTCAGCTCTCATAGAAGGGATTGTTAGAATCTTTCAGAAAGGAAGGAGAAGTGCCAAAATAGTCCTGCTTAATTTTATACAAATGTCTTTTGTATCTTTGGAAAAAAGTAATCTGATACAAGGAGGGAGGCCAGTCAGTTTAGAGCAAATTGCAAGTGACATTACTGTCAGCTTGCCATCCTCATCTCCTTCATTGGACTTGTCTGTGTTTGTGTCTGTGTTCTCCATGCCAGGTGCAGGGAGACATTAGAGCTGTGTTTCAGTCTGTGGAGACCGGCCTGTCAGTCCTGCTCACCATGTGGGGACACTCTGTCCCTCAGGTTCCTTCCCCTGAACTCAGCAGCCTGACAATGGGCGAGGATAGACACGCTGGCTGCTGTGAGTAGGGAAGGTCAGAGGAGGTCAGCAAAGAAAACAGTCCTAATGGAGTTTTTATTGGGGACAGAGAGCCACACACAAAGACAGCTCATCTAAAGGGCTCCAAGCATGAGTGTAGGAATTGAAATGATGTAGGACCCAACAGTCCCATTACTGCTGAATCCCTCCAGCTCTAACCCTTCATAGTAATCCAGCATTATTTTGTTCCTACTGCTGTTTCAAGCGTGTTTCATTTTTGAAGCAACCTGGATCAAGGATTACAGGAACCCACATGTTTTCTCTCAGATTAATGTTTATCAGTGGTCCCCATTTGGTTTAGGCTGTTTCTGTCATGCTAAGCTCTCTGAGCTGACAGCAACATTAACTCCATCTAAACCATCAACATGTTTTACACTCTATCACCACCGGACTACCCAAGGAGCTTTCCCTATCCCAATACACCCTTTTCACATTTGGCTGCTAATATGAAACAAAACCAAACAGTGCATTGAAAAAAAATTGAAAACATAAAAAAAAAGCTTCCAAAGAAGTTAAAAAACCATCCACTGGACTGTTTCCAATTTTGAAGACGTTTCCAGTCCCACCCGGGACGCTTTTCAATTAAAAATGTCAGAAATAGCGTTTAGTTCAAAGCTTTAATGAGTGGACCAAAAACAAAGCCTTATTATGGCTAAGGAAGCATTCAAATTAAACCGGACGAGCGGGTCCCCACCTTAGGAATGGGGGTCATTCGGGTTATTTATTAGCAATACCCGATACTGGTCTCTGAAAGGGGTGTCGTTAGAGGGAATTGTTGGCCTGGCTAAACGGGGGTGAGGTAAGCTGTTCCCCTATAAGGGGGTGGGGGTTGCGATGTTATCTATAATCGCAATGTTGGTTGCATTGTCCAGTGCATTTTTTGGAATGACTATGACCTGGATGACTGAGAATCTACACCAGCATATAAGAAAATAAAAATTCTCTTTTCTCTCTTTCTTTTCTGCCAATGAAACCAGTATTTTTACTGTTTAAATAATATAATTAGATTCCAAGCCCTTGTTTTTGATGTACAGTAAAATGTCCTATTTTATTAGTAAACAGTTTTAATTAGTGGCTCAAAAAAGCAAATTAGAATATAATGAATAACAGCATTTTTTCCACACTGCAAAAGACATCCTTAAATTATTAGAATATTCTTAAAATAACTGTATTTACCCTTAATTTGAGTGGGTAAATAAGATAATAATTAGGCTTTAAATTAGATAATTAGATAGTATGCTCTTGAGAGTCCAGTTTTTTTTTTTTTTTTTCAAATGTAAATTGTCTTATCCCATTGACAAAATGTCTCATTTACCTGATTAATTCAAGAGAAAATTCAATCAGTTTTAGAAAAAAATGTACTTTCTGTTAGGAATCCAGTTTGTGTGGGTTGTTTGTGTGTTTTTTCTCCCTCCACTACCAGGTGGTGCCCTGTCCTCGATGGCCCTCCTGCACACCTGCGGCTCGTTGGATCATTACTGAGGAGTATTTGAGCAGTGGACTTTCACTACCTCGACGGCAGAGTGTTTGCCAGTTTTGGGTACTCTAGCCAAGCTGAGATTAGCCGAGTCTAACCTGATCCTTTGTTTCTCTGAGTCTTATATTGTTTTTGTCTTTGCTCTTCGTCCAACGAATGTCTACCTCTCCACTCTCCAACGAGTTACCTCTTCTCTGGATAAACCCACACTGACTGGATTCAAGGATAAACAAGAACCCCCTCGAATGTGAGTCCCGCTCCAACAGCATTCAAGCTTCAGTCAATGCTCCGACGGTCCCTGAACTGATCTCTGTGATCTTTCCTCCAGACTTTCCAGTTCTGGTTCACCAGTTCACTGAGTCCCAGTGAAACCATCCCTTCCAATAAACCTGTTGAACTTTTCCCCCTGGTCTCTGAGTGGTTCTCTGCATGTGGGTCAGATCTCTTAAAACAATCATGACACTTTCTTTTTTGCAGTGTTGGGATTTTAAATGTGAATCAGAACAAAATGATACTGATTTAAATATTTTTTTCTGGCCGAATTTGATTTGCTCAATAGATTAAATTGCTTAAACAAAAGTTACAGATAGCTTTTAACAGCTTTTAATTTATTGGTCCTGTGTTTGGATTGTTTGGATTTTATGCATAAAAATGAAACATGTAAAAGTGTGTAAAGGCCAAGGAAATTACATCCAAAATAGCAAGCTAAAAAGCAATGAAACCAATCTGACAAAATGAGATGTGGCTCAATTTAGTTAAAATAAACATAAAGAGCTTCAAAGACGGTCTTCTTTAGTTGGAGCTTTTATGGTTTCAACTTGAAGGCTGAAACTGAATCTCATTAATTCTCATACAACACCAAAATTGATGGAACCAGTCTCAGATGTAAACTGTAATTATCCCCCTGTTTAAGTCATAGAAATACATGCTTGTGTGCAGAAAATCAGCTTTTATTCTAAAAGCGACGTTTTCATACTGAGAACAAAAGGTGGGAAATCAGCAACTAGTCAAATGTGATGATTGTTTGGTCGACAGGGTCCATTTACAGCATGATTAATTGTGCAGAGGGGGGTGTTCAGAGGTCCTGCTGATAGGATGGATGGATTTTTAGCCGGTTTGTATTGTCCAGCATCACAGAGGCACCGTGAGTCTTTGTGCCAGTTCAGGTTCTAATTCCCCCTCTGTTGGGAATTCAACAGTCACCCTAAGAGGCCCTCATGTCAGCCACGCCTGTACTGTATTGCTAAGATGTCTCAGATAATAGATCATTCAATCACAGTATGAAGCGAAGACCTGATTTCCACGCTGACCTATGAACCCAGCTTTAGTGTGACCAACTGTATTTCCTCTCTTTCATCCATTTTGACATGAAAAATAGTTCAGAGCTCGTCTGCGTATTTATGGATCAGTGTTGCTGTGTTCCTTTAGTATGTCTGCTTCTGTCTCCTTGGACCCCCAGTTAGATGCAATCAGCTGGTTTTCCTTAGACCTTAAATAAAAGCTAACTTTTCTTTTTGGGGAGCAGAAAGGCAATTCAGGTTTTTTTCCACCTGTGAACCAAAAGACCTCACATAGGAACGTGAGGCTCTCTCTAAGACTGAGAGGAAGGTTGTAGGTGCCACCAGAAGGCATTTAATTTTTCTGAGACGTCGGTAATCTAGAGTGGGATCCCCCCCAGTTATCCAGGTTGGCACCATAGGATTGGTGTGTATCGGGCAGAGTTAAATTGCATATCGGGCAGAGTTAAATTACCTGTAGATAATGGGAAAGGTTTTGCAGTTCTATCATAGTAGAACAAAAGGCAAGGTTCTGGGGAATTGTCAACTGCCCAAGGAGAAATTTTTGATCAAATGCTAACAGCTTTAAAGATAATTAGAAATCAAATACTGGAAAATGTGCTCAAACAAAGTCCTCTTCTTCTCCATAAAATAAATAAATAAATAAAAAAATAAAATAATGTAATCTAACAAAAACTTCCAACTGTTTTTAATATTCTTTTTTTTTTGTTTCTGCATTTTTTATTTTATTTCATTTATATTTTTTATTTATTTTTTGATTTTTTTTTCCTACATGCTTTGATTCTGTTTTATCTTCCTGTATTTTAATCATGTAAAGCACTTTGCATTGTCTTTGTACTGAATTGTGCTATACAAATAAATTTTGTATAGCACTTTTACCAATCTGACTATATGATCTGGCTGAATCGTCACTGTAGAGTGCATTAAGTTGACATGTGTCAGTGAATCAGTGCTATAAAAATAAAACAGAATTTAATCAAAGATATGGAAATATTTCTACTCTCGTTAACTAATTTTTTCTATTCTTTCTTATTTTCCTTAATTGCCAAGAAATACTGTGCCTCTCAATAGCTATGTTATATCCTTTGGTCAAATCATCAGGATAGTTCAGATTTGATACAATCTTTTAGTTCCTTTAAGGTGACCCGTGTTTCTAAAGGTCGTACCCTGATTCTGATTGTACGGAATGACATGATATCATGTCTGAATTCACTTAGAAATGCATTATATGTGTTCCTTACCAAATAAAAAAGTTAAAAACAAACCACTGGACTTTGTTTTCCAAGTTTGAAGATGTTTTGCTTCCCATCCAAAAAACTTTCTCATTTAAAAATGTCTAGAGTAGCATTGAGTTCCAGGCTTTATAGAGTAGCCTAACAAAAGCCTTGTTATTGCTTAGAAAACATGAAAACTGAACAGCAAACAGGTCTACCCCTTTGTAATGGGGAGTCGTTAAGGTTGTTTTGGCCTGCAAATGAACCAGAAACTGGCTCATGCCTCTGTAACGGGGAGTTGATAAAAAATACTCTAATAGGTCGTTATATGTTTTTGAGAGCTTAAACCTGAGTCCAAATTTATTTTTTTGTTACCAATTATATCTAATTGTCATTAAAATTTACACCAAGGAAAAACCATCCCTGCGATGGACTGCCTATCGGTCCATGGTATATCCTTCCTTTCGCCCACAGACTGCTGGAGAGGCACCGTGACCCTGGTGGATGAAATGGGAGAAGATGGATGGATGGAAAAAACATTCCTGTTCTTAAATAGCATTTGAAAGTTTCTTTAAATATAACATCCATCCATCTTCTCCAGCTTATTCCATCAGGGTAGCGGTGGGGCCGGTGCCTATCTCAGGCAGTCTATGGGGGAGAGGTGGGGTACACGCTGAACAGGTTGCCAATGTGCAGTAGGCAATAGAGAGACAAACAACCATGCACACCGCTCAGACCCAAAACCAATTAAGAGATGTCAATCAGTCATAATTGGGTTCACACAAACTTGAATACTGACAATAATTTTGGATTTTAGGAGAAAGCCAGAGTACCCAGAAAGAACCCACGCACACATAGGGACTACATGCAAACTCTGTGCAGAAATATCCAGTAGCAGGAATCTAATCCAGAACCTTCTTGCTGCATGGAAACAATCTTACCCACTGTATCACTGTGCAGCCCCTAAAAATAACAAATAAATAAACATATGAATAAGTAATAAATCCTCAGTGATGTAAAATAAGGTTTTCTTTAGATGCATTAAGTGTTTTTTCAATACAAGTGACTAAAAGGAAAAAAAGAGAAAGAGAAAAATCCTTCAATTCCAGGCTTGTAGATCAGGATGACTTTCCCCTGGAACATTACAGCTTCAGTATACCTGCAATCATTCTCGGTTTCAAATAACAACCCTAAGGCCCAAAACCCCACTTAGCATTTTCTTGGATCTGGCTCATGCAGTTAATTAACATATTTCTATTCAAACAGCTGTTGCTTTGTCACAGCTAGCGCCCCATATAGCAGAAAACAACAAATGGTAGCTGCTCAGCCATTTCTTTTTTATCATCTTTACAGTCCCCCCCCCCACCCCCTGTTTTTTTTTCTCTACATGTATGTTCTTTTAAGCTTTTGTACTGAGAAAAAGGCCTCTCCAGCTGCAAGACTGACATTTCTGGGGCACAGTAAGAAACGTCCTTCACAAAGACCAAATAAAAATCAAGAAGCAGAGTAACATCTGACCTTTTACAGTTGAATAAAAACAGATATTACGATGTTCCTCTGGATATTGCAAGATGACAGTGTGCAGAGCTTATTGATTTGTTGCGTATACAAAAAGGAACAATAAGTGACAGAATGAGTTTTTGCTTGCACAGGTTGTATGTCAACAGACGTGAATAATAAAATGTATCAGTTATATTTATATACATTTGCCTAGATTTTATAGCTATGATGTTTTTCTTGGTCATTTCTATTATTCCACTATCTTCTGACAGCTAAGCTATCTTTGTCACCCATTCTCTCAGCCCTCTCTCTCCAGGGATGTTTGGCTGTGAAAATAGTGGCCAAAGCTCTCGGGTGGAAATCAATTTCAACCATCATCCTTTCGTTCAGCGGCCAGGGTATATTTTTGGAGCACTTACCAAAGTCTGACATGTTTGATTCTTTTTCTTCACCTCTGCTTCAAGTGCTTCACACTCCTTCCTTCTGGTGCTGATCTCAGTCTCCTGAGGAGAAGAAAAAAAGAAGAGTAAAAACGCTACAGTTTAGCAGGAAAAAAAAGGTTTCAGGCAAATCTGAACAAAAATAGGCAGCAATTGCACAAGATTTTAGTATTTAGGGTTTGTATTACACATCTGTACTAGTGTCTGAATATATTTGCATGTGGATCAGAGGTTTCTGCAAGTTTTCTGCAAAATATAGTAAACAGACAGTTCTCTCATAGGTCACAATGTTTATCTTTAAAGCTAAAATCTCTCTGTTTGACTCCATCTGTAGATATTTAAACATGAAAAGGAAGTAAAAACAAAGCCCCGTCTATATTAAAAATAAATGTCTACAAATTCTAAAATAGTAAAAGTGGGTTACAATCAATTCATTCTGCTGTTACATATCCTTTTTATTAAAAGCTTATATTTAATTGCAATCAAAAGCAGCTGAATAAAAACAAAGCTACATACAATTTTAGAGTGTCTAATATTTTTTAAAGAATTTTTTAAAATAAATTTAATAATGGGATAGATGATTCAATTGTAGTTGGTCTTAAAACAAGCCTTAAAGCTCAAATTTCTGACTTTTTTTTTTATCCCACACATGAAAATATTTTGTGGTTGCTAAACATTATTTTTACCACATTTTCTGTATTTTTGACAAATGCTTAAAAAAATTAGCCTTGGTATGATTGCACTCTAGATGTGTAACTGCTGTGAAAACTGCTTTATGTTTGTGCTGCACATGTAAACAGGTTTTCTGGCGCAGGATGACTCCAAAGGTCATTTTAAATTCTTGGTTTAGCCTCTGAAACAGCCTGTTAAACATCATTCAAAATGTTTTTCATCCTGGGAATGAGATGGTTTCAACCTTTCCCATGCATAAGCAGACTCATTGTGACTATAACTCTAAAGTCAAAATAATTCTTCAAGGTTTTCAAATACATAAAAACAGCAAAGTTAATTTACAAGATAAGTTTTCTCTTCCGTAAATTTCAAAAAGAAAAAATATTAAGTCTGCAGATATCCCTCCAGAGGGTGGCTTGCTCAGCCTCTACCTGCTTATAAAAAATGCCCTAAAAGAATCAGAACAGGAAGAAATTGGACATCCACATCAGAGAGCATGGATTGGATTTTCTTTTCGGATTAAAGTTCTTCATAAATTATAAGTTTTTTTTTGCAGATTTGTATGCATCGTCTATGTTATTGCAAATCATAAAAAAAAAACATTAATTGTATTTTTTTTTTAGTTAGTCTTCAGAATACTTTACCATAGTGTGAAAGTTTTAAAAGTGTTACATAACAGGAAACTGTATGCATTTAGCATGGACTTTAAGGGAAGAGGTTGAGTGTTCCAAGATTAGAAAGCAATATTAAACAGGATTGTATCTGTGTCAGTGTGTGCGAGCAACGCACACTATTGCACATACTCTAGCAGCAGAAGGCCACATGACCCTGAGTAAGTCGAAAATAGGCACCACTGGAGCAACCAGAAGCCCACAGCAAATAATACATGGTGCATGTGGGAACACAGGATTGTGCACCGCTTGGCTAGACTTTGAATGCAGGATATTGGAATCAATTTAAATGGAAGAATAGTTTTTTTCTTTGTCTTATATTTGCTGGTTTCATAATCCACAAGTGCATCACCCTGGATATAACCTTGATGCATCCAAGCAGAGGCAGTTAAGTGATGGGATATTTAAATATAGAGGGACTTACAGCCTAACTGTACAGTGTCTGTGTTTGTGTTAAGGTTCAATCCATACCATTGGTAAATATCCAGAAGATGTTTCACAGACAAATTATTCTTTTATTGATGAAGCATAATAGCACACAGAATTGTAATTTAGAATATATGCATCTATAATTTTGGTTCATCCTAAAAATGTGGTTTGTAATCAGGACAGCATTTAGTTCGCTTCTATGTTTTGCAAGGTTGGACCAAACAACAAGTTAAATCTCTATTTTTTTGCACTGCATCCTGATTTATCCTTTGATCCCTATAGTCAGTACCTTAGATGTTCTACAGGATTCAATTCTGGGCCCTGACATGCACATATGGTGACCCATTGCTTAGTTTATTTGGCCATATTTCCTTCAACCATACTCATCTTGATGAAAGACAGGCATTTCTAAGCGCCAGTGTTTCTTCATTGAGGGACATAAACGGAAAAAAAAGTGCAGAAGTTCACTGTTTAATAGACGAAGTGAGGGATATGGCCAAAAAGCCGCAGGTTCCAGAGCAGCTGAAAACTGACCTTACTGCAATACAGCTGGAGCTGAAGTGTTGTTAGAGTAAAATAGTAAAGGAAAACAGTTAAATAGGTAAATAAAAAAAGGACTACTGTAACTAGCTATGGTTTCTGTGACAGATTTTTTTAAGAAGTTGATTTAATCGTAAGTGCATGGGCCATAGAAGGAGGCCAGAACAAGTTTTTTTAGGGGAACCACTACCTGCTAAACCCGGGCTACTGTTTTTCCGTAGCCTGCAGTCCACCAGACTCACATAAACATTGTTCTGCTTCTTCAAAGACTTCCTGTTGACATTTCATCTGTTTTTTTCCCCAAGAAGGGAAACAGGATGAGCGATCAAACAGGATACTTCCCAGTGAGAATTAAAACTTTAACTTCTTCATCCTTTTTTGTTTTAGACCCAACCCATGTGTCCTGTTTTTGTTTTTTAACCAAAATGCTCATCATAGTTCCATCTGACCAATGGAGAAAGTTCTACTTAGAGTACAAATAGTTTCTTACATGTCCTTTACTGTTTTTATTGAGAACTCCCCCCCCCAAAAAAAACAACATTTAAGAAACTTTCTCACCTCTTTAAGAGAAGACACCATCAGCACAACAGGCTGTAAGCTAATGTTCTGCCTTTAAACAGATTCCTGTGTGTGAATCACTCAGAGCCTCCACAGACAGCTTGCTTGCCCTCTCCCATGTGGGCTGATATTTAATATGTAGGTTTTTTGTTACCATTCAGTTAAAGCGCTGATGAATATTCCACACACATTTGTGCAGACAGAGCTTCATGCACTGTCATGCACATGGACACAGGCAAACACTCCACTTGCAGGCTTGCTGAGGCCCATTTGTTTGGAGCACATTTGCCAATGTTCAATTAAAAATCTCTCTGATAAAAGATTCAAATGGCTGCCATTGTGAGTAATGAGTTCTTGTATGAGTGAAGAGGCGTTTACAGCACAGCAGATGAAGACAGATGCAAAGGACCATCCCCTTAGGCTGTTGCCAGTATTTGTGCCTCTGTGGCACTAATGCAAATGTATGCATGAGAGGTGCATCCTGAGAAATCTATACTTCTCTCCCTTTATTATTAGGGTCTGTGTTTTTCAGTCATGGTTAAAAGGCCTTGTGATGTTTTCCAATATATTTTTCCTCTGGATTTTTAATAATCTTGCCTTTTAGGTGCAGCTTTGTTTGGTTTTAATCCTGTATTATGATCATGCTTTTGATATTACTTTTGTTTCATTTCCTTGTATTGTTTCAAAGCCTGCTTAAGTTTGTGTATTTATGCTCCCCAAAAGCACATAAAGGGGGTTATCCAGTCATACCTTTGCTAATGTTTATAAATGTTAATATTGCTCAAGGTTTTTAGTTGCCATTTTTGATCAACCTTATTGTGTCTTGTTCCCCTTTTGCAATAACTGCTGAACTTTGTTCCTGTTTAATCCTTCGCATTGTCATAGTTTGTTTAATGTTGTTTAATCATGCAAACAGAGGTGTTCAATTTTGACACTTCCATTAGAACTGCTGTTAAGCAGTGGTTCAAAATGTAAATTACAGGCCATAATTTGCCATGATAAGATAGAAAATCCTGCATGTATTGCAAAAAAATATAAACTTTTTCTCTACCCCAAACAACATGAAGAGAAAAATATTTAAATTACAAATAAGAAAATGTTTACCTTGATCACTGCTGTTGCAAAGGATTCATAGAATTAAATAAAATTATCATTTTCCAACAGACTTTAAGCCCATTAATATCATTCATACAAACTAATGTTGTCAGTACTAGAATAACAGTGAAAACAGCAAGTTAGGTCGTTTTTCATCTCAGTAAAAACCACATACACAGTGATGACATGTTTAGCCGCATGTCGTCATTCAACCGCTGGTTGTCTAGGTGGTGCCCTGAAAACAACGTGGGCTACATTAATAATTGGCAATCCTTTTGGGGAAAGCCTGGTCTGATTCGGAGAGACGGCATCCATCCCACTTTGGATGGTGCAGCTCTTCTTTCTAGGAATCTGGCCACATTTATTAGTCCTCCAAAACCCTGACCACCCAGGGTGCAGACCAGGAAGCAGAGTTGTAGTTTAACACACATCTCTGCAGCTTCTCTACTGTTACCCACTCTTTACTCCATCCAGACAGTGTCTTGCCCACGACCAAAATCTAATAAATTAGCAAAGATTCCCAAAGGAGTAAATCATGATAATCTAATTAAAATCAAAATAACTCCAATTGGGGAAAAAGTTAAAACAATTAAATGCGGTCTGTTTAACATAAGATCGCTTTCCTCTAAAAGTCTACTAGTTAATGACTTGATTTGTGATAATCACATTGACTTGTTTTGCCTTACAGAAACCTGGCTGCAGCAAGAGGATTATGTGAGCATAAATGAGGCAACTCCTTCAAGCTATTTAAATTTTCACATCCCCAGAAGTTCTGGGCGAGGAGGAGGAGTAGCAACAATCTTCGAGTCTGACTTTCTGATTACTCCCAAAACAATTAATTCCTACAACTCTTTTGAACATTTAACCCTTAATTTCCCTGATCCAAATTTCAAGGCAAGAAAACCTCTTCTTTTTGTAACTTTGTATCGTCCACCAGGTCCTTACTCTGAATTTTTAGATGAGTTTTCAGAGTTCCTTTCTGATTTGGTATTAAATACTGACAGGGTCATCATAGTGGGAGATTTTAACATCCATGCTGACATTGAAGGCGATAGCTTAAGAGCAGCCTTTAATGCTATCTTAGACACTATTGGCTTTGTTCAAAATGTGAATAGTCCCACGCATTCTCATCTTCATACTTTGGATCTTGTGCTGACATACGGCATAGAATGTGAAGAAATAACAGTATTTCCTCACAACCCTGTCCTCTCTGACCACTTTCTAATAACCTTCAGGATTACTTTAACAGAGTTCTCCTCCCCCAAAAGAAGGTTCAATTTTAGTAGATCTTTATCAGATAGTGCAGTTATAAATTTTAAAGAATCCGCTTCACTTTCTCTCTGCTCTGTGTCACTGAGCAGTGCTGCAGAGTGCAAAAGCTTAGCTTATTCCCCTTCACAGGTTGATGATTTTGTTGAGGGGGTTGCTAGTTCTCTGCGTATTGCCTTAGACAACGCAGCTCCTTTGAAAATGAAAACCGTTAAAAATAGAAAGCTTGCTCCTTGGTTTAATGCAGAGCTGCGTACTTTGAAGCAAAATGCTAGGAAACTGGAGAGAAAATATCGCTCCACAGGCCTGCGAGAGTCCTTCCTAGTCTGGAAAAATGGTTTACAGTTGTATAAGAGGACCCTTTGTAAAGCAAGAGCAGCATACTTCTCCTCATTAATAGAGGAGAATAAGAATAATCCTAGATTTCTTTTTAATACAGTTGCCAAACTCACCCAGAGCCATAGCTCTGTTGAACCGTCCATTCCACCTGCTCTTAGCAGCAATGATTTTATGGGATTCTTTATAAATAAGATTGATCTTATTAAAAATAAGATCATAAGCACTCCTCTATCCGCGATTGTACCTGAGGTAGTCATGGAATCTGAACCGGGTTTAGACTGCTTTGATCCAGTTGAACTCTCTGAATTAGCAAAATTATTGTCTTCATCTAAGCCTTCAACTTGTATGTTAGATCCAGTTCCAACCAGGTTATTTAAGGAGGTATTCCCTTTGATCTCCTCCTCCATTTTAGATGTGATTAATCTATCTCTGTTACAGGGATATGTACCTAAAGCTTTTAAGGTTGCTGTAATTAAACCTCTGCTTAAGAAATCGTCTCTTGACCCAGATGACTTGGTCAATTATAGACCTATATCCAATCTTCCTTTCTTATCCAAAATTCTTGAGAAAGTAGTTGCCAAACAAGTTTGCGATCACTTCCACCATAATGAACTTTTTGAAGAGTTTCAGTCTGGCTTTAGAGCTCATCATAGCACTGAAACAGCTCTGGTGAAAGTCACTAATGATATTCTCATGGCCTCAGATAATGGACTTGTATCTGTGCTCGTCCTGTTGGATCTTAGTGCTGCATTTGATACAGTTGACCATAATATTCTTTTAGAAAGACTTGAATATTTTGTTGGAATTAAAGGAACAGCACTAGACTGGTTTAAATCTTATCTATCTGATCGAATTCAGTTTGTTCATGTTAATGATAGATCTTCAACACGCTCAAAGGTTACCTGTGGAGTACCACAGGGATCAGTGCTAGGACCAATTCTCTTTACTTTATACATGCTCCCAATTGGTAGAATTATTAGACAGCATGGGATTAATTTCCACTGTTATGCTGATGATACCCAGCTATATCTGTCTATAAATCCAGATGAAGCTAACCCATTACATAGATTACAGGCATGTCTTGAAGACATAAAAACCTGGATGACTCTTAATTTTCTGCTTCTGAATGCAGACAAAACAGAAGTTATAGTCTTTGGACCAGAGTCTCTGAAAAAGAAACTGATTAGCCAGTCACTTCATTTGGATGGGATTAAACTGATTTCAGATAATAAAGTAAAAAATCTTGGTGTTATTTTTGATCAGGACCTGTCATTTAAATCCCATATCAAAGAGGTTTCTAGAATTTCCTTCTTTCATCTGAGGAACATTGCAAAAATTAGAAATATCCTGTCCAGGGGTGATGCTGAGAAACTAGTCCATGCATTTGTTACTTCAAGGCTGGACTATTGTAATTCTTTACTATCAGGAAGTCCACAAACTGTAGTTAAAAGCCTTCAGCTGATCCAAAATGCTGCAGCCAGAGTTCTAATGAAAATTAAAAAGAGAGATCATATCTCGCCTATCCTGGCTTCTCTTCATTGGCTTCCTGTTAAATCAAGAATAGAATTTAAAATCCTCCTTCTCACATATAAAGCCTTAAATGGCCAAGCTCCATCTTATATCATAGATCTGATTGTTCCTTATGTTCCTAACAGAGCACTTCGCTCTCAATCTGCAGGTTTACTAGTGGTTCCTAGAATTTCTAAAAGTAGAATGGGAGGCAGATCTTTTAGTTATCAGGCTCCTCTCCTGTGGAACCAACTACCAGTTTTAGTCCGTGAGGCAGACACCCTGTCTACTTTTAAGGCTAGGCTTAAAACTTTCATTTTTGATAAAGCTTATAGTTAGGGTGGCTCAGGTTATCCTGAGCTATCTCTATAGTTATGCTGCTATAGGCTTAGACTTTTGGAGGACATAGGGACCCCCATTTCATCATTCTGCTTCATTCTCTCTCTGTTCTCCTATTCTGCAGAATCTGTTAGTTCAATCTCTAACCTTCTGCTCTCTCTGCTTTTTCTCAGAGTAGCTTTGCCTCGTCTGTTCCTGTTTGGCTGTGACGTCATCCTGGAAAAAAACATCAGCTGTGCTGCTTCTATCAACACCCTTGTTAATAGATGTTGGAGATCGGCCTGTTTTCCAGTGTGGTCCTGTTTCTCTGACCGTGACTGAGTGGATGTGCTCTCTTCGTCCTCTGGCATGGGAGCTGCCTTGGAGCTCGTCTGCCTGGCTGTGTGTTTCCTGGACGGGGCCGCCTTTTACAGCTGCTTTTTGTATCTCTGCTTCTGTCTCCTTGAACCCCAGTCGGCCTCGGCAGATGGCCGCTCACACTGAGCCTGGTTCTGCTGGAGGTTTCTTCCTGTTAAAAGGGAGTTTTTCCTCTCCACTGTCGCTACAAGCATGCTTAGTGTGGGGGATTGTATTTGAGTCAATGAGTCAATGCAATCAACTGGTTTTCCTTAGATAGAAAACTTTGTATCAATTTGACTGGATGATCTGGTTGAACTGTAAAGTGCCTTGAGATGACATGTGTTGTGAATTTGGCGCTATATAAATAAACTGAATTGAATTGAATCCTTGGGGAGTAGACTGCATTATTTTGGATTTAGTTTTGGCTTGGTGCATTATTCATAGCTACTAATGCTGTCATCAGTTAGTGTTGAAATAAAATTGTGAATTATGTAGTCATCTGCTAAATCATTAGTACGCAAAACCTGCTGCATGTACAGTAACCTTTTTCAAATAAAATAGCTGACTATTTATTTCCAGAGCATCTGATTATGCTTTCATTTGATAAATAATGTTTGTAAATCTGACACTGTAGGAGTAATGATTATATAACCAAACAAACTGTGCATTACGTGCACATCAGCTGTACATAGCTGACTTGATTCTCTCTTTAATTCTATTACAATGTATATTTCATTTCAGTTAAAATTCCAACTTCATACCAAATATAAAGCCAGTCGAAGGGCTTCAATGTGCAAAGATATAGGATACTACTTGTGCTTTTTGTTGTTTTATGACAAAGGTAAAACATAATCACATCTACATATAAACCTATTTTGCAACCATAAACACCAAAATCCATTTACCAAACTATTTAATTCATGAGTTTTTATCAAACATATTATACCATATTTCGTAACTATATTCCAGAAACATTTTCTAAATTCTTCAACATTTTAAGTCATGAAAAGTAACTGCGACTCATAACTAGTTCCTTTGAGTGTGCAAAACCTGATTTACTAACTCAGTTGGACTGAGTTAGTGAGTTACTAACCTAGTTACGTTTTTAAAGAAGTAACTAGTCAATTAAATGCTCTAAATTAATTTTCCCCACACTGGCACCCTTGCTCATTGTTTTGAACATTCAAAGCATTATGAGAATTCAGGATGGAGGACAGTGTCTCAAAACATTTTACACACATTTACTGAATATTGAAACTCATTGCAGGACCGTGAATCAGGATTTCTTTAACATTGTAGTAATATTGACGGATAAGCCGGATAGTTGAAGAAAGTTGTGTCTGTTTCAGCCCTGTGTGTCGCAGAGTAGGTTTAAGTATTCAGGTTTTTGTTGACACATATAAGGAAATAAATATCAAAAAAAGAACTCTGATGACACTTAACAAGATTGTGGAACCAAATTGATTGAATTCTCAAATTAATAGAGGACCTTAACACAACTATTATTTATTTTCAGCTTTTATTGTCATTACGCTGTCAAAAGTACAGATCAATTAAATTAATTCTCTGCATTTTAGTCATCCCCTTTGGGGAGCAGTGGGCTGCCATTGTGCAGCGCCGGGGAGCAGTGTGGGGTTAAGGGTCTTTGCTCCGGGAGCAAGAGTGGCAGTCTGCAGGAGTGGGGCTCTAACTCAGAACCTCTGGATTCAAAGCACAAATCCCTATCCACTGCCTTGAACCACAAGCGCAATGGCCACCTTTCCAAACCGCTATTTGACAGAAATAAAAATTTAAATAAAAGTTTTTGCTTTATTTCTGAGAAATGTACATTTATGATGAAAAAAACAAAAAGAAACATATTTTTTTTATTACAATTTTCCTGTCTAGTGGTAAGGTCTGTATGTTACAATTATCATTCGTTACTCTGTTTTTAAACTCCGGAAAAGGTATGAGTTTGTTTTTCTGATTCATACAAATAACAAAGAAAACTAACATAGCTTTATCTATATTTCACAACAGGCCTACATTTCAATTATAAAACATTTAAAACTATAAAACAAAACAAAAAAATGTAAATAAATGATTTAGCATTTGTTACTTTCTGCTGAAGAGAAACAAAATTAAGGCACCTGTGTGTGTTTTCATTCAACTGCACATCGGATTTCTTCTGTTAGAGTCTGTGACCATCATAGAATCTTTGCACACTCATCACAGAGCACTCACGCCCCACGCCCTCATCTGTAAGGTGCTGTGAAATGTCAGTGGGAGTCACATGTCCTCTCAACATATAAGAAATTATATTAGCACATGCCAGTCAATAAAATCATCACATCAGAAAATTCAAAACGATTAATTCTGCCAGGGTATCGCCTGATTCTGGTCCTTAGGAATTGATTTGATCTTTCATAATTGCATGTTTCCTCTTAATAATAATTTTCATTTAATACCAAAAAACAAGAAACCAGGCCACATATTTGTTTTTGAATCATAAATTATATGAGACTATTTTTTGTTCGAATAGTCTCCACAGATTTGAGAAAAATCAACTCTGCTAAATACTAAAATATTTAGAATAGAAAAAAATGTTATTTAATGGAAAAAAAACATCTGTTTGCTTTCTTTAATTAAATAAAAATAGAGAACCCTTTGCTGACATGCTATTGCAAGCATGTATTTCATATCTAAGAGGAGCCTGAGCTGTAAACACAGCTGTCTTTGTGTTCAGCACCACGGACAGTTCCTCAGAAAACCCACCAGTCCTTGAAGGTCTATTTAGTTTTACTT
Source organism: Cyprinodon tularosa (assembly GCF_016077235.1). Lineage (NCBI taxonomy): Eukaryota > Metazoa > Chordata > Actinopteri > Cyprinodontiformes > Cyprinodontidae > Cyprinodon > Cyprinodon tularosa. Next base: position 3,704,686 of record NW_024037893.1, read on the forward strand.
TTAAATGCTTCTGATGGATTCTCTGTGTTTTTACAGCACTGCAGCATCCTGATAGGATGAATTTCTGATGGGTTGCTATTATTTCTGCAGTGACTAATTTACACCAGAGTCTTTCCCCATCCTACTCTTAGTGATCAGCCTTTTGATCTTTTCGAGTTGGGAAAGCTGTGCGTATAATCTCTAATGAGCACGAGTAACCTCATTATGCTCTTTCCCTCTCCCACTGTCTCACTGCTTATTGCATTGACTGTGGATGTTGGGTATTTATGGATGCTGTAATAAGCCCGCCTATGGGTTAGAGGGGAAAAAAATTAAAAGATATGTATTTAGAAAATATGAATGCAGTGCCTCACAAACAGGCAGGGGTGAGTCACTGGACCTCTCCCAGATGGTTGACATTTCACAGCTCCTGCACAGTATGGACTTTGGTACACTTAACTGAAAGCACAGTAGAGAAAAAAGTATCCAAAGACAAGCAAAGTCACTAGTAAAAAATGGTGTACAAATACAAGTAAAACAGTCACCCTAGCAGAAATTATATTTGATGAGCATTTATCATATCATTTATTATTATTGTGATTACTGTCTTGACATTATAATGTAGGTTTATTATCTAAATAAAAAATAAGGGTTAATTATGTTTAAAAGCTCTAAACAGTATCTGAATAGTCAGATTGTTTATTTTTACTCTTCACAGTTTTTTCATTGAAGCACTAAAATTAGTTAAATAATATGATTAAATGCTGTTACAGTGTACAGTTTAGTGATAAAAAGATATGTCTTATTATAACTGGTATCTAGAGGCTTTTTTTTAAATGGGAATATTTAACTAGAGCAGCACTTGTGACTGTAGGGCTATAATTGATTTACCATGCAGTCACATTCACACAGATACCTAAGAAAGACTGCAAAGAAGCAATGAAGAGTTTGTCATTGTGACTTTTAATTTCAATGCTACAAATTATCTTCAAAAGGTTTTGAGTCCATATTGCCCACCCATTGGTGATTTTCTTTAGCATTTCTTCTGCATGGACCTCAAGCAAAAGATCCACTTAAAACAAGAAACTGAACAGTTTTTTAATTGATTTGATTATCGATGTCTTTAAAAGCTTGCTTAAGTGCAGCTAGGATGTGTTTTTTTGTTTTGTTTTTTGCTTTCATGGCATTGAATGCTTTTTTGTTCAGAGTCCATTGTTGCAGGACTTAATGCTGCGTAGAAAAGTATTTCTACTTGAGCTTTTAGTCTGGATCTGCATGCTGGCTGCAGCTCTCTCTTTCCTTTCTCTGTGGCAGAAAGCCTACTTTGAGTTTATTACCACCCTCTATATGGCTGGAGTGAATAATCTGTTGTCTTAGTCTTATTATTAGTGACTTGTCTTTTCAATGTCGCAAATTGTGATTCATAAAAGATAGAATATTTTAAAAGCAATTGCTTGTTCAGCCCTCAAGTAACAGTGTACAACTGAAGTAAAGAAGAATTATCCTCAAGAATCTCACAAACATCTAAACTATAAAATCTGCTCATCAAATAGGCATCTTAAAGACACCAGCTACATTAGGTGGCACGACTGAGGATTTAAATAATCTACTTGATATCAAGGATAATTGTTTACACTCTCATGAAACGGGCAGAAAAGTTAAGACATGATATTGCCTCTTTCTCTTCGCACTCCTCAATTTATTAAAAATGATTGCTCCACAAATTGTTTCCTCTAATTGAAGATATGCCCTAAAGACCATTTCTGTGTATCTTTCTTTTTACAAAAGGAGGCTGGAGGAATTAGAGAGTTTTTTTGGTTGTTGTTTTTTAAGAAGGCCTTCCTTTAATTAAAACACCTAGACCACATTGGCATATACCCTTGCTGCAAATACTGCTGGCCCAGACAGACACTAATCTACCCTGCCGTTGTAAGCACTTGTGAGTTCAAATCGTCGGAAATGGCAGAGTAAGTTATATAATCAGTGCAGCTAAGGTCTGTGCTGTGTGCGCAGACACTGAATCCGGCTCTGTGCTAATACTGTACACATCAGCTGTCTGGAGGTATTAAATAATTGCCACTCTGTGCATGTGCATCTAAGCACAACGAACTGCAAACTAAATGGTGATTAACATATTCATAGAGGAAAATGAAACTCCTCCATGTTCAGCAACCACAATACTACAGACCCAATCATCCAAAGGACAGAAGGGAAATTCAGAAAACAGTGACAGTTAATGCACATGGATCAGCTAGGCTAAAAAAAATACTTGCTAAATATTAAGAGAATTTACCATGCAGTCACATGACTACATCAAAGCTCTATTATAAATGTATTAGTTGAAACACAGTGATGCAGCATCTGCTGTGCAAAGAAGATACATCAGCATCTACTGTATAATGAACTGAGGGATTCTAGCCATGCAAAGTTTATTTCAATTATGAGGGATGCACTGAAGAACGAAGAGGAAAGATTGTAAATATGGAAATCTCACTTGATAAACACAAAGATGTCAGCTGAGACCGGGACCTGAATGGATTCATACAAAGACCCATCCATCCATGCCATACCTGTATGTTAAAAATAGTTGTGATGCTGTGATATTTATTGAATAACCAGTGATAAAGCTGGGTCTGACGCTCCTGTGTTACACAGAGAAAACCTTATCACAGAGAATAAACAGCTTTTATATTCATGCATAGCTGAAGACATTTCGCTGACTTAAGGGCCACTGCGAACATGATGATTACCGCTGCAGCTGAGCAAATGCATGAAGCCCAACGGTGTTGCCCACTCAGACACAGAGGCTTACTCATCCCCAGCTGGATTTGCTGGCAAGCCTTCCACAGACTGTGTTTCAGTTCACATGGTAACCTTCCTCTCTCACGACAAGAGCAGTAAACAGCTTGTAACACAAGACAGCTATCATAAATATGCATCTTCTTTTATTTTGACTGTTCTCTGGATAAGCCTCTGGAGCAACACATAGAGCATGCAGCACAGCTCACTATGAAACAGGTGTAGGGAGTAGGAGGGGAGCATTGCATCAACTGCAAACACTTTATGCTAAGGGAGACTTCAGTATGTCCTGCCTAGCTTCATAGAAATAACACAGAGATACACACAGGAATTAAATGTTTGGGGGGATGTGGACAAGTGCAGTAATCCTGGACCTAAAGTAAATCTGTATTGCTTTGAATCCTACAATCTGGATTCCTGATCAACAGCGTTTAAGCAAGGTTTATACTTACCTATATAACTGATGCCTGCCTCTAAGGGCACATTTTTGTAACTTGGTGCAGACCGTGCACAAGCCTCATTAAAATTGGGTTGATTCAAATAAAAACCACTTCTTTTGTTCAATTCAATTTAGTTTATCTACTTTGCAGACAATTCAACCAGATCATACAGTCAGACTGGTTGAAAGTTTTCTATTCAAGGAAAACCAGCTGATCGCATCGACTCATTGACTCGAAGGCAATCCCTCACACCAAGCATGCTTGTAGCGACAGTGGAGAGGAAAAACTCCCCTTGTTACTCAATTCTGTTTCAGGACAGTTTCCGAGTACAGTCACTTCTCCTCCACATCGAAAGGAGTCAGCTGAGACTCCTCTAATACTTTAAATGGCAAAAACAAATTACTGGTATACTTTCTATATTAGCTTATTGGTCAAACTTTACTTGTAGAGTAAATCAAGACTAAAACACTTGCAGTATGTAAAGCCATCAGCTTTTATATAGTAAAGCATAGTGGGATTATTGTGCTTATATGGGCTTTACAGACAGGTTATATTCCTTATCCCCATGCCTTTCTGTGTGTAATGGGTAAACATACCAGCTTCTACTCTCTAGCCCTGTATTAACTTTTATTTAGCTGCCAAAAACCTGCAAATTATTCTTTATGACTGTTTACATTACTGTGCACGGCCATTTTGTAAGTGTGACATAAACAGTTTTTTCTCTTTTTATTGCATTTCCATTGGTCATGTTGAGAACTGCCGCACTGTGTTTTTGGAGTATGGACACATCAAGTATAAAGTCCCCACAGACCAGCAAGACAACCCAACACAACTTAGGCTTTAGCCACAAATGCTACCCAGGTGCTGTAGAGTGGGATCCCACTCACCAAAAGAGGGGTTAAAAACAGAGGTCATATATCATTTAAAGAGTAGTATCAATGACAAATAAAGATTATTATCATATCATTATTATCAACATAAATGCCCCCTCATAAATTTATGAGGGGGCATGGAGGAGAATCTGTTCCAATATCATTGAAAGCAAAGAATTTTTCAACAAAGAAATGTGAAGCAAATGCAGTTAAGTTTTTTATTTCCAGATTTTACTTTTAAAATGTTTTTAGATTGAATTTAAGAAAAACATTTTTTTATTTTTTTTATTTTTTTCAGATTTCATAGGGAAAGACTGAATTTTACAAACTGCATTTTTTTTTCACAACATAATGTACAGGTATCACACTCTACACCTCTGTTCTGCTTAAATGACAGCAAACCCATTTCTATTGGTCCATGCACATACTATGCGGAAGCGTAGAAGGTGAAATTTATAGAAAGAATTAATAGAAAGCTGTCTCCCAATAATAAATCAACAAATAAAACAAAAAATCAAAGAATAAATGAAAAAAAAAAAATGGGAAAGGTTTTTGGCACACACCTAAATTACTCCTAAAATCTTTTTCTAGTTTCTACATTAGAAATGGATTTTCTTCAAACTTTCTTTTTACTAAACATTCTTTGCTTTCAATACCATTGGAATTAATTTCTTTCCAAATGGGTCCAAGGAAATGCAAAAGTTTAAATAGACCAAATTGTCAGAGCTGGACTTGAAATCAACTGGAAAATATACAATTTTGGATTAAAAAAAGATAGTTGGCCTAAGCCTACAACCCAAAGCTTCAGATTATGGAATTTGTTATTAACAATGCCAGTAAAGAGCTTGTACAATAAAGTCTGGCCAATCCTCCAGCTTATTCTGCATCAAATGCTTTAAAAATTTAAGAGGGAAAAAAATAGGGTATTTTAAGTGTAGTAATTTCTGCATAGAGAACAAAATCAGAACACAGACTCAACAAATAACGTCCTTTGCATATTTTATCTCCTAAAAGCCTTTCTCAGACATCACTCATTATTAGATTCTGTGAAACCAGAAAAGAGTGATTTTGTTTTTCTAAATGCTTCTGTTGTTTTTCTCTTAATTTTTAGTCAACAATCATCTGCAGCTAAGGATTAATTATTTAAGTAGCTGATTTTTCTGGACATTATTTAATTATTTAACAAATATATTCATCTAAAAATATATGCTTGTTAAATGTACAAACTTTAATAAACAGAAAAACACCTTACTGCACATTTCAAATGCATTTTCTTTTTTAGAATAGAATTCAACTTTATTGTCATACATTGTCATAAGTACAAAGCAACAAGATTAACTCTCTGCATTTGAACCATGCCTTTCTGGCAGAGGTGGAAAGTAACGAAACACATTTACTCAAGTTACTGTATTGAGTAGGTTTTTTGTGTATTTTTCAAGTAGTTTTTAAAATCGTTAATTTAAATTTCACTTGATTACTTTTTAAGTGAAGTATTGTATTTCGTTACATTACAAATCCCATCCGTTACTGAGTGAAAAAAAAAACTTTGGAAAACCGAAAGGAAGACAAAAAATGGGGCCCGGAAGCACTACAGTGAGTGACGTGATCAGCATGTAGATCTAGGCTACCAGGCGCCAAGTCTTTCTGTAGAAGATTGGGAACAAGATGGAGGTGGATCAGGAGAGCAACGATGGTTCAGAGAATGTTTCACTAGAAATGCTAGCTGAAACATTGAATTCTGCTGCCCAAAACGACGAAAATCCTTGGCCACATTTGAAAGACTGCTTTTCATTTAAATTCAAGAGGGCCAACAGTATCATCATGCAATGCCAGATGTGTCTGCCAAAGGTGACTGAACTGGCAGCATTCAATAACTCAACACCTAATTTGCGGAAGCATGTTTTGGTAAGTATTTAGTGCATTGGTACTACTAACAAAGTTTTCATGACTAATAGCCAATTAGCAAAACAACCTGTTTCGTTGCATTGCTAATTTTGTCTAGCACAGGGGTCGGCAACCCGCGGCTCCGCCAAAAAAAAAAACTATGTATTTCGTTTAAGTCAGTGTTTCCCGCAGCACTATCTTGGCGAGGTTGGCAACATTTTTTTTTTAAATGTAACTAAGTAACTTTTACTTAAAATACATTTTAAATTAGCTACTTACAGGTGCTGGTCATAAAATTAGAATATCATGAAAAAGTAGATTGATTTCAGTAATTCCATTTAAAAAGTGAAACTTGTATATTATATTCATACATTACATACAAACTCATATATTTCAGATGTTTATTTTGTTTAATTTTGATGATTACAAATGACAACAAATGAAAATCTCAAATTCATCATATCAGAAAATTTGAATATTACTGAAGACCAATAAAAACAAAGGATTTATAGAAATGTTGGCCAACTGAAAAGTATGAACATGAAAAGTATGAGCATGTACAGCACTCAGTATTTAGTTGGGCCTCCTTTGGCCTGTATTACTGCAGCAATGCGGCGTGGCATGGAGTCGATCAGTCTGTGGCACTGCTCAGGTGTTATGATAGCCCAGGTTGCTCTAATAGTGGCTTTTAGCTCTTCTGAATTGTTGGGTCTGGTGTATTGCATCTTCTTCTTCACAATACCCCATAGATTTTCTATGGGGTTAAGGTCAGGAGAGTTTGCTGGCCAATTAAGAACAGGGATACCATGGTCCTTCAACCAGGTACTGGTAGCTTTGGCACTGTGTGCAGGTGCCAAGTCCTGTTGGAAAATGAAATCTGCATCTCCAAAAAGTTGGTCAGCTGCAGGAAGCATGAAGTGCTCTAAAACTTCCTGGTATGTGGCTGCGTTGACCCTGGACCTCAGAAAACACAATGGACCAACACCAGCAGATGACATGGCACCCCAAACCATCACTGTCTGAGGAAACTTTACACTGGACTTCAAGCAACGTGGATGAAGTGCCTCTCTTCTTTTCCTCCAGACTCTGGGACCTTGATTTCCAAAGGAAATGCAAAATTTACTTTCATCAGAGAACATGACTTTGGACCACTCACCAGCAGTCCAGTCCTGTTTCTCTTTAGACGCTTCTGACGCTGTCTGTGGTTCAAGAGTGGCTTGACACAAGGAATGCGACAGCAGAAACCCATGTCTTTCATACGTCTGTGTGTGGTGGTTCTTGAAGCACTCACTCCAGCTGCAGTCCACTCTTTGTGAATCTCCCCCACATTTTTGAAGGGGTTTTGTTTCACAATCCTCTCCAGGGTGCGGTTATCTCTCTTGCTTGTACACTTTTTTCGACCACATCTTTTCCTTCCCTTCGCCTCTCTATTAATGTGCTTGGACACTGAGCTCTGTGAACAGCCAGCCTCTTCAGCGATGACCTTTTGTGTCTTGCCCTCCTTGTGCAAGGTGTCGATGGTCGTCTTTTGGACAACTGTCAAGTCAGCAGTCTTCCCCATGATTGTGTAGCCTATAGAACTAGACTGAAAGACCATTTAAAGGCTTTTGCAGGTGGTTTGAGTTAATTAGCTGATTAGAGTGTGGCACCAGGGGCCATCAATTTTGAACCTTTTCACAATATTCTAATTTTCTGATATGATGAATTTGAGATTTTCATTTGTTGTCATTTGTAATCATCAAAATTAAACAAAATAAACATCTGAAATATATGAGTTTGTATGTAATGTATGAATATAATATACAAGTTTCACTTTTTAAATGGAATTACTGAAATCAATCTACTTTTTCATGATATTCTAATTTTATGACCAGCACCTGTATTACTTTTACTTGAGTAATTTTTCTGATGGGCAATTTTACTTGTACTTGAGTAATATTTCATCCAAGTATTGGTACTTTTACTTGAGTATGATATTTTAGTACTTTTTCCACCTCTGCTTTCTGGAGCAGTGGGCTGCCATTGTGTGGTGTCCAGGAGGAGTGTGGGGTTAAGGGTCTTGCTCAGGGACCCAGAGTGGCAGTCTGTGGGAGTGGGAACCTCTGGGATCCAAACGCAGTGCCCTAACCACTAGGCCACCACTCCCAAAAAATAAAGACAGCAGCTAGGTTCTACTGAGACTTGAAGTCAGATTACTGGTTTTAAAGTTCAGAGTACTAATCATTACACCATAGAAACCGTTAAAACCATTTGAAAATACAAAAACACTTAATTGCTCAGAAAATCTACCTTTAGGGGGTTCGGATAGACCAAGTACTTTTTCTTAAATACAAAATCAATTTCTGGACAGTTTTTGCTCAACTAGTGCTTTAAAGTGGGTCGTACTTTCAGCAAATGAAATGTTTTGGATGCTGTATATTCTAGGTAAGGATAATTAAATTACTAAATTGGTTTACAATTACTTCAATTATAGGATTTTTAAAGCCCTAAATCCGATTGTAATCATCATAAAACAAAAGAAGAAAAATATTTTTGGACATTTCTAACTAATTTGAGGCAAATGTTGAGAACATTGTGATTGTTGTGGTGTTACACCCCTACAGAGCGCTATTAGGTTACTGACAGAAAATACATTTTCAGTCGAGAGGCTATTAAAGACGGAGGATTTAATTAAGCTAACGGGGGACTAATTAAGCAGCAGAGGAAGTACAGATATGTTAGAAAATTTCTCTGTATCGGCTTTATTATCTTTCAGTATCCGTCTTTCATGGGGCATGAATGATATTAGAATTATCAGGGCTACGTAAAATATCTGTATATACTAGGTAATACGCCATATCTGTATGTGAACAATACTAATTATTAGGCTAAAATGCTAGAGCCAGTTTAAAATGCTAACTCAGCATAAAACAATCATATTCACTGAGTCAAAATGTTATCAATGTGTATTCACTAAGTCAGTCCACTTAAAGAAACACATTACATGGATAAGCTTCATATAGATTAATGTTTCCTATTGTATTTGTTTTTAATCATGTTTGTTCTGCTTAAGCTATTTACTGTAAAAGATATCTCGTTTTCTAAAATGACATCATACCGTGAAAATATCGATTTTTATACAGATATTTAATAAATGTATTGATGAAAGGTACATTTAACACCTGCGTAAGATTTTTATTTGTATCTGACAAACAGGCTGAGAATTAAAGGACTGAAGCTGCAGCTGGACTTTGGCGAGCACATGTTGAATGGATATGAGGTGAAATGAAAAAGAACGCTGAGAGGACACGGAGAAACCTGGGAGGCAGGGATAGAAAAAAACAAATCAATCTATTTCTATTTTTTTCTATATCTATCTATCTATCTATCTATCTATCTATCTATCTATGTTCAAACAAATATGAACATCAGATGAGGATAACTCAAGCAAATGAAAACAGAACTTCTGAAATTAATTTATTAAAAAGAAAAAAGGTTTTTAAAGGTTAACTTTCCACCCCATGTAAAAACACCGGTGCTGGTTTTGGCATGAATCTTTTTGTGATAATTGGGAACCAGTTGCCATGGTTTTGGTTATGTCATGCTTTACTTTGCTCCTTGTTTTCTAGTTTTTATTGGTTTAATTCCTATTTTGTTGTAATTTCTAGATTTGTTAGTTCTCATGTTGTCCTCTGTTGCCCTCTTGTGTGTGTGTGTGTGTTTCTTTCCCCTTGGCTCCCTCGTTGTCTCCTCTCACACCTGCTCCTTGTCAGCTCGTTAGCCCTGCCTTTGTCAGCTATTGATGCTCTCCCTCTGCTCTCACTCTTTGTTGGTTCCTCGTTGTTGCCGGTCCTGTCTTCGCTGTAGTCGTCTCACCTCGTCTCTCCCTGGCTCCTTCTACGTGTTTCCCTTGATGTCTCCATGGTTCTGGTCTGTTACTTTTTAGTTGGATTTTTGGACTGCATTTGTTAACCATTTTTTCATTAAAACTACAAGTATTCACCTCTGCCTCTGCATTTGGGTCCTCCAAACCACAACCAACCTTGACACCAGTCTTTTTCTGCTACTGTGAAGGATAATGTGTTGACCTGTTTTAATCCAGACACTGTGATTGGATTTAACCTTAAAGAACCTGCTTTAGTCTAGCATCTTTAGGATTAAAATCCAGACTTTGACTAGGCCATTTCAAAACACAGCAAAGCAGATAAAATACCAAAATATGACATACAATATTTTTTATATGAAAATAGTATAGAACTAAAATTGGTATTAGCAGATTGATTTTGCCTTGTTTAATCTCAATCATCATGCATGTTTTTCAGCAGCAATTCAACCAAAGCGTCTTCATTTTTCCCATCAAAAGAAATTAATTTATCTGCAAGTAAATTACTTCCAGAATTGTAAAGCAAATGAAGATGCCCGTGTTTGAACCTGGAAAATGTGTCTAATGAAAACTATTTCACCTATGATCTTACAGTACTTAGGATTAGGAAGGTAATTCTACTGAACAGTTTGACTTGGAATAAACAGAAAACAATGAGATGATTAATATAATCGAATAAAAAAACTGCACCAAATAATCAAACTGATGGAATTTTTGTAGTCTGTAGTATTTTGTAGTTTGAATTTAACTAAACCAGGATCAAACAGGTTTTCGAAACGAACAGCTGACTTGAATATCTGTATCTCCACTCTTACTTCTCTTTTTAACCTTCTTTTGAGCTCATAAAAGGAAAGAACCTCACAAACCTGCACTGCTCAAATTAATTCTCTATAAATCAGACTGCATATTTGTCTACACACTTGGGCTCCCGCTAGATAAGCTGATTATAACACAAAATATTACATGCTGTCCTATTTGTACTGATCCAGTGTTATCCTGATGTCCCCAGTAATACACAATCACTGACCTATTAAATGTCAAGGTTGACAAAGATGGATCATTACAACGTCTGTGCTGTTTATATTTTGGATTACCTTCACTTCAGCTTTTTGTCACCAGCTGAAGAAGTGATTTTCAATTATCTAATCTGCACAGGAAATGTATGAAATTACCAAAGCATATATTGAGCGTCCTACGAACACAAACCAGGAATACTGCTTAATAAAGCATAAGTGTGACAGCATGAGTTTTTTTTTTACCTTGTGTTGAGTTAGAGCTCAACTGTAAAAAAAAATATATATTTTAAATACTTAAATTGTATTTCTGACTTGTTTCTGCCGATTCAGGCATCTCGGTGCTCCATGCAGGGATAATTCAGGCTGTTATGAGTAAAAGGGCTGTCACCAGCTGAGGTGGCTTGTCTCCCGCTTTGATCCTGTGCCAGTGCCACAGACATATGCTTCTCCATCCTGCAGGGAGGAGCTTTACTGGGTGCAGGGAACAGGTCTACAGCGCCTTTCAATTCATTAAGCATCTCTTAACAGCTGGTGATTATCTAGTTTCCTCTCCTCCGCTAAATCTAATTAACACATAAGTTCCACATCCTTTTTTTGACGAAAGCAAACTTCAGTCAGTGAAACCTAAATATTCATAATAATCTAGTGGGAATCCTTTGCTTTCAAATAATTCAGCAAAACCTTGTGTTGAGCAACAGCATCGGGCTTTGACATCCCTCTCAGCCCTAAAGCTGCTGTCACCCTCAAACTATTAGTGTCCGACAATGCCTCTTTAATGCAAGAGTAAGGAATGAGAATGAGCCTGAGCGTGTGTTCTGTTTTACAGGCTAATTTGAATTGTTAATAATGAGACATCAGAGCTGGCTTTTGGCCTCAGTGAAGCCAGACAGATCTCATATGAGCAGCTCTTGCATAAGGCTGTGGATAAGGAGATCCTGTGTCCAGTAATGAGAGACAGGTGGTCCTCAGTAGGAGATAAAGTGTAAGGTTCTCACACCACCAGAGTCTGGCACCGTTGCATGAGAAACAGACGTTTTGCCAACTGGGAGGGGGGGACGTTAACCATTAAGCCCAGTTTACAGGCTACTCAATTACTGGTCAGCCTAAATTAGAGAACATCGGACCTGCTGTCTGCAACCTTAGTTCTTTTTCCCTGATTGTTTTTTTTTTTTTTTTTAGTGGCTTAAGTTTCGGACTTATTTTTTAGTAACACTAAAACAGTGTGGCATAATTGAACGATTGGATCCACTGAATGTAACGCAAAACCAGTAAAAAGAAATATAACCAACAAAGGATTGAGCAAAAGAAGAGCTTGTTTCTGCTTTAAGTTTTTATATAAAATCATCTCCAGCCTCCAAACAGGACTGGTTTCTAAAATAATGTTTTGTTTTTCAAAGGAAGGAAGAAGGATTGTAACATTGAGTTCTGTACAAGCATTTTAGACCAATGAATTCATTTCTTTACAAGAAGTCAATGGGTGAAAACAATAAAAGAACTGAGTTAAATCTGTGGTAAGGATGTGGCTTTTTGGTGCCACAAAACATATTGCAAATATTAGTCCCAAAAGATAAGTGACAATCCTTTCAGTATGGGATAAGTGCTCGCAGAATGATTGCACTAAAATCCATGAAACATGATATGTCTATTTGCCTGTTCCATGGAATATAGAAAGAAAAGAACATGCCCTTCCCTTGGTATATACAGGTGTAACATGCAGGCTCAGAGTGGAGGCAAGCTGTGACATTTAACTGTTAACAGTTAAGCAGGCATGGTGACCATGCAGTCACAACATGACCTTAAATATCAGAGATAAGGTGGAATCTAATAAATGCAGGTTTTAAAAACCATGGAAGGTTCGCTGTCAAGGCTGGGCTGCAGTAACAGTCATTTATTTATTGTCATTATGTAACCTTTATTTAACCAAATGAATGATGAATAAAACCTGATATAAAACCTTAAAAGATATACACGTAGATTGAATACAGATATTGTTACTTCATGGGATGCTGAGATGTCACATGATTTTTATATTTTTTTAGGATAATTGTCTTATTAATCCAATTCATTTTAAGTTGTTTTTTAAAGGAAAAATAAGCATAAAAACCTCACTGACTCTGTGGTGACTCAGTTCGGTCTCAGCATATAAACAAGGAGCTGGGATAGATGGCTGTTACTGCACAAGACTCAGTTGTCAATATGTTTGCTGGTCCTCATCCAAGTATCAGAGCCGGTCTGTCAGGACTTTGATTTCTTCACACCAGAAAGAGGATAAATAGCAGAAAAACAACCTCGCAATCCAGTCAATCACTTGACCCCATCTCTATCCAAACAGAAACCTGTCTAACTGTGCAGAGCTGGAAAGCTCTGATGCCAAACAGAAGTTCTAATATAAATATTTGTGAAATAAATATATAAGCATTAGCTTGTGTGTAAAATATATTTTTAAAAATAATTTAATTCATATTTAGACATGTTTTGGGATATATTTTTTTCAAACTAGCAGTTCAACATGACAGACAGTGTGTGAACTGGCTCTTATTTCATACAAGCTAAAGAAATTTTAACATGATTAAACAAAAATAAACTGTTGTGATCAGCAGATGTCTGAAACAACATCTGTCAATGTATGTTTTAATTTTATTTTAACGTCTGCACAGAGAATCATAAGTGGAAGAGGTCTCGGTGGGACATAAGGTGTTTCTTCTATATTTTAAAATATAATTAAAATCCTTAAATACACATCTGAAATTGGTAGAATTATATAGATAATTACTCTACCCTTTTCAAAATACAAATAAATACTTTTTATGTACTTACCTTTCTTATAGTCTTTCATATGTATAACCTGATCATAGCCTCTACATTCATAGTCTGTATAAATTTGTATTGAACTTGATGAAGTACTTGTGGATGGATGCAGTTATTTAGTTAACTTTTACTTGTTAGATTTGCAAAGTTAAATTCTATTTTTTCTCTTCTGTTTAATTTGTCTGTTCTATTTTTCATCAATTTTCCTTTTGGAGCCACATCCAGAGAAATTGGCTACAGTCCCTTGGAACATAAATTTGTAAATAATACGTGAACCTTTAGTCACACGAACATCAAGCTGCTTGGAGATGGTCTTATAGTCTTTAGCTTTAACATGTCTGTCCATAATTTTATTTCTACTCTCCTGAGACAACTCTTTCCTTCAATTCCACTGTGTCAGGACTCCTGTTTTTTGTGTCTGTGTTTCTGTGTTTGTCTCATTCCTGGTCCGCCTCCTCACACACCTGCTGATGGTTTTCTCGTTAAACGGAGTGTTCTTAAGCTGCTGAATGCCACTACTTCGACGCCAGAGTGTTTGCTAGTTTGGGGTAGTCTAGCCAAGCTGAGTTGTTGCTGAGTCAAGCTGAGCTCTTTGTCAACCTGAGTTTACCTTTGTTTTTGTCTTTGCCTCTCGGCAGGAAGTCATTCTGCAAACTGGTTTTCTCGGACCTTCTCTCCCTGGAAGGATCAACTGATCTTCAAACTATGAACTACTATGAACCGCATTCTGGGTAAAACCTGTTCCACCCTCAACCGAATCAGACAAACACTGGAACCACGGCACAAAGACAGGAGTCAAGGATTCAGCGACTTCTCTGGAAACGTGAGTCGGCAACCAAATCCTCTTTCTCAAGTTCACGAGCCAAATTCCCCACTGAGCCTGAAATTCCCCTCACTTTACAGATCCGGTTGAGCAGTATTCAGAGTAACACTTCTCTCGCTGCTAAAACTTCTTCAATAAAACCCAATAAACCTTTTCCCTGGTCTCTCTGTTCAGTTTTCTGCATTTGGGTCTGAACTTTGTAACATCATGACACACTGGTCAATACTGAGTGTGGTACACACCATGTCACCAAAATGTACAGTGACAATGTGTAGCATTATCTATAGGCCTGCTGACTAATTACACGATTGCAGACACTTGTGAGGCCAATGAGCGGAAACACCCTGATTTAACATGTTCCTTTGGTCACATTATTTTCTGTCTTTTCTAGGAAACCATTTTTTCCAAGCATTTTTCATGAGTTTTATTTTTAAAATCATTCTGTTGAATGGTCGAAAAGCAATGTCTGACTTACGAGTGTTCATTTTCATAGATTTTTTTTATTCATCTCTCACTTTTATCAGATTCCAGTTATTTCTGTGACCATTGTGGGTTTTTCTTTCAGTAAACCACGAGTACCAACAAATTTGTCCGTGTGTATATCCTTTTTTTGCCACTGCGTGCACTAAGTGAAGCTTTCTCTAAAAGCACCATTCAGGAGACGTTTCAAGTGGTCACTGAAAAATTTATATCATGCTATTTCTGCCATGCATTTCAATCTTTCATGGTCATGTGTAAAATCAGTAACAAAGTGGAATAAAAGAGCTTCTCCCTGCGGTAGTTGCTCCTAGAAGTCCTTCAGCTAGTTTTACTTCTCCTAAACACTTTTTCACTTTTAAATCATAAAGTCCTGATGAACAGATATGGTTCTGAGTTAGTCAATTATATAGATGTGTACCTAGATAAACCTGTTAAGTAATGTATTGCTCTTAGGAGTTCATTTTTCTTTGTGATCATTTCAGGTCTTTATACAGGCACAGATGAATACTGCTTGTTTACTGCGGCTGTTTAGCCAACTAACACAGACGTTGTGCCCACTTTTGCTCATTAGGTGAATCACTCTCCACACTTTACCTAATACAAGCCGCCACAACAACACCCTCTCTGTGTTCCAGGACCTCTTGAGCAGCTTTATTGACACTGACATTCATTCGCCTGGCTACGTTTCTCCTGCTTAGGCCAGCTGGAAGCCAATCTATATAAGTGTTTTGCTATAGCTTAGTCAGTTGTGCAGACATGCAGGGAACATCTTGCCCTGACATCCACTACATAGGGCAGCTTCAACAAAATCTACGTTTACTCTCTGTCAGAATAAAAGAAAATTTAGCATCGCAATTCAGTGACAAGTTTTGGCATGTAAAGATCAAATTATGTGTTTTGTGGTTATTTTATGTCTTATGCCAAACAGTACATAAAGGTAAGAAAGAATGAAAATGATTCATCTTTTTTACTTGTTATACAAAGAATATTGTAATATCAGAATATTACATCACGTATATGTTTTCAGCCTGCCTGATTTCTTGCATTGGATTGAATATTAATAGATATAAAGAAACCCAAAGCAGTTCTAGCTATATGTTAAGTCAGAGTGTACATCCCTTAATGGTTAGAGGTGCCATGCTGAAAGTTGAACCACTGCAAAGATTTTTACAGCCTCTTAAAGTTTTTCTTTCACCGAGCATCTTTCATTCAGCTCTGCAATGGTTCTCTGATCCTGCTGAAGAAAACAATGTGATCAGAATTGATTTACAGGAATCATTTCTGCAGCTCATAGTATCCCACAACAAAAGATTCATCTGGGTCTCATCTGACAGGAGCATCCCTCCTTTAAAGGGAAGGGCTTCCTAACTAAACTAACTCCTTTTCTCAGGTCTCTTTAGTTCACTCTGCTTCAGATTAGTCTTAAGATTATGGTTGCAATATCATAAATGCAAAAAACTTTAAGAACGTAAATATTTCTTTTAGGCAAATTTAGCAAATGACTGACGTTACTGCAATATTTTTTATATTTTTTCCTGAAAAAAAATGATGGCAGGTTCACAGGCAAGGTTTGAGAATGGATAGGTGATTTTCAAAAGTTAAGAAACCTCACACATGATGATGAGAAAATAGCAAAGCATCAGGGATGGAACAGTTTGGCTCATATACTGTGTTGTTTCCAGCCACACCACGAGATCATTACACAAAACATGAGCTTTTTTTGACAAGTATTGATCAAAGTGTTTACAGACGCCTCTCATGTGCGTCGCTGGTCTCTGTGTACAACAGCAGATGCAATCAAGACAGTAGCTTTGCTTTGTTCATTGTAATGAGTGCTGAAAAATACTTTTAAGATGTTTTCAAGTGACAAGGAACACCTCAAACCATCAGCCATGCATTCAGCTAATCAGGATTATGATCCTACTTTTAAATATTCTTTAGTTGTTCCTAGAGGAAGGCCTGCAGTAGCAATGGGAATCCCCTGTGACAACCTCATCAAGCCAGCCTGTCCCTCTGAGAATCCCTGCAGCCGTTCAACACAGCTGGAAATAAATATTTGCGTGAATGTAAACTACAGAAAATAAAATTGAATATTTTTTGCTGGCAAGTTTTAACATTTTAGGTTTATGCATGTATAAATTATAAACTGTTTAACTACAGTTTGGTAACAATATTTTTTAGAAGAGTAAACAGTGCACACCCACTTTCCTGACATAAAAAAAAAAGATACCTGGCTTTTTATGCAAAACCTAGTTTTACAAAAGTGTAACTCCTCCATATATTCTGGTTTATTTTTATGATTTTATGCAGACAGCCCTGCAGGAGGAGAAATCACAGCTTCGGTTGTCTGTCTCCCAGCCAGCTACTGCATCAACTTAATTGATTGGTTAACATCCAACATCCAGCTGTAAAAGTTTAGATTTTCAAACTTTGGCATATGATTTTCAACACTCTTGTGAGGTTCTACCAAACAGACCCGGTCATTCTTTACACAACACACACTCCCCAATCAGGGCAAACATAGAACCCGAGATCTAGATAATTCTTTTGTTTTGTGAACCCCCCTTTTCAAAATATTCTTGGAGATGAATACTTATACTCTGTCTTGTATTAAAATGTTAGAATATTCATATTCATATATATCATATTCTAATAAACTCTAATAAACTCCTTGGTAAACCAGGCTCACCACCAGAATAGCAGCATGAACAAACAACATTTGAACTGTGCGCGCTTGCCGGCCATATTATAAAAACAAAACTGAAGTAATAATCTTTGGACCAATAGAGGAGAGATCTAAAGTTAGCACACAGCTTCAGTCGCTTCAGCTAGTAACCACTGATCAGGCCCGAAATCTAGGTGTAGTGCTGGATTCAGACTTGAACCTCCAAAAGCATTTAAAGACAATTACAAGGTCGGCTTTCTATCACCTGAAGAACACTTCCAGGATTGAAGGACTAATGTCTCAGCATGATCTGGAAAAACTAATCCATGCTTTATTTTTAGTCGAATTGATTACTGCAACGGTGTTTTCACAGGTCTGCCTAAAAAGTGAATCAGACAGCTGCAGCTGATCCAGAACGCTGCTGCCCGTGTCCTCACTAAGACTAAGCAAGTAGAGCACATCACCCCAGTTCTAAAGTCCTTACACTGGCTCCCTGTATCTCAAAGAATAGACTTTCAAATGCTTCTGTTAGTCTATAAATCTCTGAATGACCACTCAGGTCTTCTGGCTCCAGCCTGCTCTGCATACCTAGAACCAGAACTAAACATGGAGAAGCAGCATTTAGTTCCTATGCTCCACTTATCTGGAACAAACTTCCAGAAAACTGTAAAAGTGCTGAAAGCCTGAGTTGCTTTAAATCAAGACTAAAAACACATTTGTTTAGGATTGCCTTCGACTGTTCTAGTTAAACAGTTCAACTAAAACATATTTTCTTTAGTCCAACTGTTTTCTATCATAATATTCTTTTTTGTTTCTGCATTTTTTATTTTATTTTATTTATTTTTTTATTTTTTCCTACTTGCTTTGATTCTGTTTTATCTTCCTGTATTTTAATCATGTAAAGCACTTTGCATTGTCTTTGTACTGAATTGTGCTATACAAATAAATTTGCCTTGCCTTGTCTTATTGTTAAAAAAAAAAAAAAACTTTAGTTCTGCTTTACCAAGGGCAGCAGCCACTGACAACAAAGGATAAATCACTGGTTCTTCTTCTACTGGCAGCAACTTTGCAGTGACCTAGTTACAATTCATAAATCCAGCAAACACTCTCACAAGGTCTCTCAAGCTACTTGGGAAAAAACATGTCTGTCTGGTGAAATTTGTACTTAGAAAGAAAAAAAAAAAGCAGAGGTCAACGGGGGAATGAAGAGAAGATGAAGGCATTAGATAATGGTAAGTAGAAAGAGAGGTTGGACGGATTCTCCCATTCATGCCTGGCCTGGTAGCCCAACAGCTATTGTTATATACAGGTGCTGGTCATAAAATTAGAATATCATGAAAAAGTAGACTGATTTCAGTAATTCCATTTAAAAAGTGAAACTTGTATATTATATTCATACATTACATACAAACTCATATATTTCAGATGTTTATTTTGTTTAATTTTGATGATTACAAATGACAACAAATGAAAATCTCAAATTCATCATATCAGAAAATTAGAATATTGTGAAAAGGTTCAAAATTGATGGCCCCTGGTGCCACACTCTAATCAGCTAATTAACTCAAACCACCTGCAAAAGCCTTTAAATGGTCTTTCAGTCTAGTTCTATAGGCTACACAATCATGGGGAAGACTGCTGACTTGACAGTTGTCCAAAAGACCACCATCGACACCTTGCACAAGGAGGGCAAGACACAAAAGGTCATCGCTAAAGAGGCTGGCTGTTCACAGAGCTCAGTGTCCAAGCACATTAATAGAGAGGCGAAGGGAAGGAAAAGATGTGGTCGAAAAAAGTGTACAAGCAAGAGAGATAACCGCACCCTGGAGAGGATTGTGAAACAAAACCCCTTCAAAAATGTGGGGGAGATTCACAAAGAGTGGACTGCAGCTGGAGTGAGTGCTTCAAGAACCACCACACAGACGTATGAAAGACATGGGTTTCTGCTGTCGCATTCCTTGTGTCAAGCCACTCTTGAACCACAGACAGCGTCAGAAGCGTCTTGCCTGGGCTAAAGAGAAACAGGACTGGACTGCTGGTGAGTGGTCCAAAGTCATGTTCTCTGATGAAAGTAAATTTTGCATTTCCTTTGGAAATCAAGGTCCCAGAGTCTGGAGGAAAAGAAGAGAGGCACTTCATCCACGTTGCTTGAAGTCCAGTGTAAAGTTTCCACAGTCAGTGATGGTTTGGGGTGCCATGTCATCTGCTGGTGTTGGTCCATTGTGTTTTCTGAGGTCCAGGGTCAACGCAGCCACATACCAGGAAGTTTTAGAGCACTTCATGCTTCCTGCAGCTGACCAACTTTTTGGAGATGCAGATTTCATTTTCCAACAGGACTTGGCACCTGCACACAGTGCCAAAGCTACCAGTACCTGGTTGAAGGACCATGGTATCCCTGTTCTTAATTGGCCAGCAAACTCTCCTGACCTTAACCCCATAGAAAATCTATGGGGTATTGTGAAGAAGAAGATGCAATACACCAGACCCAACAATTCAGAAGAGCTAAAAGCCACTATTAGAGCAACCTGGGCTATCATAACACCTGAGCAATGCCACAGACTGATCGACTCCATGCCACGCCGCATTGCTGCAGTAATACAGGCCAAAGGAGGCCCAACTAAATACTGAGTGCTGTACATGCTCATACTTTTCATGTTCATACTTTTCAGTTGGCCAACATTTCTATAAATCCTTTGTTTTTATTGGTCTTCAGTAATATTCTAATTTTCTGATATGATGAATTTGAGATTTTCATTTGTTGTCATTTGTAATCATCAAAATTAAACAAAATAAACATCTGAAATATATGAGTTTGTATGTAATGTATGAATATAATATACAAGTTTCACTTTTTAAATGGAATTACTGAAATCAATCTACTTTTTCATGATATTCTAATTTTATGACCAGCACCTGTAATGGTTCACTATGCAATCTTAAGCAAAAATAAGGCTTTGGCACAAAGACACCACTTAAGCCCTCTGGGTGGGGCAAGTTCTTTCAAGAACGAGAGAGAGAGAGAGAGAGAGAGAGAGAGAGAGAGAGAGAGAGAGAGAGAGAGAGAGAGAGAGAGAGAGAGAGAGAGAGAGAGAGAGAGAGAGAGAGAGAGAGAGAGAGAGAGAGAGAGAGAGAGAGAGAGAGAGAGAGAGAGAGAGAGAGAGAGAGAGAGAGACCTTTGACGTTGTTTATTTACTTTACATCAGGAAAACATAGTCTGTTTCCATCATCACAATAAAAAAACAACCATTATCACACAAAAAAACACACAAATGTTAAATATTAAGAACCAGGGAGCCATCTTCCTCTACTGAACATAAAACATGTCTAGTCCCCCACAGAGCGCTAAAAGCCTCCACATTACTAGTCAGTGTGTAGAAAGCATGCTCCACTCTCAGACGAGCTGCAACCAAACCTTTCAGGCTCTGCACCACATCTGTCCAACCCTCACCCAGCATCTGATTCTTCCTGGTTCTCCAAATGGCTAGTTTAGCCACCCCAAACAAAAAATTAATTAAAACTAATTTCAGTTTTCTCCTCACTGTGTATCTGGGTCCAAAAACAAACAGAGGAAGAGAGAAAACCTCCCCCAAAGCTTCCACCCATCCTTTCAAAACTTTAAAAAGATCAGCTAGCCGAGGACAACCCACCACTAAGTGATCTAATGTTTCCCTGTGAGTGCAGAATGGACAGCCCTCCCCAGTGCCTGGATCCAGGGGAGCTCTGTGTCTGTTTGTGGCTATTGCTCCATGTATAATCCTCCACTGAAGGTCCGCCATCCTTTTCTCAACAGGGGGTTTATACAGGACCCTCCACCTGCCTTTAGGGGTAACGTCTGAGGCAAATATCTCACACCATTTTGACTCCTTCACTCCAACCAGAGAGTTAAAATTCAGCACTTTCACACAGTTGTAGTACAGCTGCTTCTTCCCACAGGAGCTGAAAATACCCAGCTCTGGTGTTTTCATGCTGAGAAGAAAACCACTCTTCTCCTGTTGCTCCTCAGTAGCTGGACAGACACTCAGAGAGGGAAAATTATACACACCATCATCCTTCCACTGGCCAGCGTGATTCTTAGCAAAGCTTCTCATTGGTTCAGACAGGGACTGCCAGACTTCCTCCATAATCCTATTCAGCACTCTGTAAGACTGGATGCTTGTAATGTCACTGAGCGTTTCCAGGGATGTTTTGGTGAGGTGGCCCACTTTAGTAATGCCGGCCTCAACAAATTTTGTTCTTAATGTAGCAGAAGAAAAAGTAGCGTTTCTAAAGAAGTTGTTGTGAAACAGTGGTTCCTCATAGATCCACATCCCTGGCCCAGAGTCCTGATTCCTTGTGACCTTCAGTGTCTGCCAGGCATTAATCACCGACGTGTAGAAAGGTGTGAGTCCTGTCAGGTCAACTTCAGATGGTCTTAGCAGAAATAACTGCTTATCCAGTCCAAGCCGTCCAGCATACCTAAGTAGCAATCGAGCAGGGGATAACCAGCAGCGACTGCAACCATACAACAGCCTCTGTGCCGTTTGCAGTCTGAAAGCCGCGGTTCTGGACAGAATGTCTACAAGTCCTTGTCCTCCTTCTGCCACAGGGAGATACAAGACCGATGCCCTCAGCCAGTGTTGACCAGACCAGAAAAAGTCAACCAGGAGCCGCTGCACTTCTTTCAGTAGGCCTGATGGTGGCACCAACACGATGAGCTTGTGCCACAGAGATGATGCAACCAGGTTATTCACTATCAGAGCTCTTCCCCTATAGGACAGGTGATGTAGCAACCATTTCCATTTAGACAACCTGGCTTCTACCTTTTCCAGCACTCCCTCCCAGTTCTGTCTCTGAAAATCCTCATTCCCAATAAAAACTCCAAGACTTTTTATACCCCTTTTTCCCCACTTAAGGTTACCAGGAAGACAAGGAATGCTCCCCACAGCCCACTCCCCCACTAAACAAGCCTCACTTTTTCCCCAGTTCACCTTAGCAGAGGAAGCTTTTCCATACAAGGACAAACTTTCTTGTAACTCTTGAACGTCTCCCTTATTGCAAATAAATATGTTTACATCATCAGCATATGCTGATACAATAACAGGGGGCATGTTAGCCAACTCTGGCAGGGAGAGACCTCGCAGTCTACTCCTCAACCGACAGAGGAGAGGCTCAATGGCAATACTGTAAAGCTGGCCTGAAATGGGGCAGCCTTGTCTGATCCCTCTCCTAACTGGCACTGGAACACTCAACCCACCTCCCACCTTCACCACACAACAGGCATCTCGATACAACAGCTTTACCCAAGACAGAAAACCCTCCCCAACACCAAAAGCCTGTAAGGTAGTAAAAAGAAAATCATGATCCACTCGGTCAAAGGCCTTCTCCTGGTCTATGGATATGATACCAACATTAATGTCATAAATTTTACAAATATCAAAAACATCTCTCATTAAAAACAAATTATCAAACATAGACCTATCAGGTACACAATATGATTGATCTGCACCAATTAGAAAATCAATAACAGTTTTCAGTCTGTTTGATAATACTTTTGAAAGAATCTTGTAGTCCGTACATAAAAGAGCTACTGGTCTCCAGTTCTTTAAAAGGGCTAAATCTCCCTTCTTAGGGAGCAAAGAAAGAACTGCACGCCTACAAGAACCTGGAAGTGTCTTTTTCATAAGACACTCATTAAAAACATCCAAAAGGTCCTGTCCCATGATGGTCCAGAAATGTTTAAAAAAGTCTGAAGGCAGACCATCTATTCCCGGAGCCTTTCCAGATGTCATCTGAGACACAGCAGCAGTCAGTTCATCCAGAGTTATTTCCAAACCCAGAGCCTCCCGATCTCCTGGATCCAACTGAGGAAGTCCTTGAAGAAGCTCCGCAGCAGCATCCACATCACAGCCATCCGCCCTGAACAAGTCAGTGTAAAAATCCACGGCATGCCTCCTCATCTCCGTTGGGTCTGTGGTCACCTTCCCATCCGGGAGACGGAGACACACCATCTGTTTTTTTGAAGTAGTTGACTTCTCCAGGTTAAAAAAGAAGGTGGTTGGTGCATCAATGTCCTGTAGTCTGGTGAAGTGTGCTCGGACTAAAGCTCCTTTTGCTCTCTCCTGCAGGAAAGAGTTGAGCTCCCCCTTTTTTGATCGTAAAAGATCATTTTGCTGATTCTCTTTAAGGGCATTTTCCAAGTTCCTTATCTGGTCCTCTAACTCCTGCACAACCCTCTTGGTTTTTGTAGTGACACCAACTGTATATTCCTGACAAAAAACTTTAACCTGAGCTTTTCCTACCTCCCACCACTGAGCCAGGGAAAGAAAATCAACTTTCTGGGATCTCCAGTAGGCCCAAAACAATTTAAATTTTTCACAAAAAGTAAGATCCTTTAATAATTTAATATTAAAACGCCAAAAAGATGTTTGTTTTCTAGTGGGAGAGAGAAACAGCTCCATTAAGACTAGATGGTGGTCAGTAAAAACTACTGGGAATATTCTACAGCTAAGAACTCTAGTAGTGAAAGAAGCAGGTAGATAAAACCTGTCCAGTCTAGCTGCACTTACTCTCCCATCTGATATTTTGACCCAAGTGTACTGCCTATCAGAAGGGTGTTTCATCCTCCACACATCAACCAAATCGGTTTTTGTTAATACTTGAGACAGAAACAAGGAGGACTGAACATGTGGCTCCTCTCCGGTCCTATCTAATGTAAAATCAGTGCAGCAGTTCCAGTCACCACCCAATACAATAAACTCTCCTGTACCAATATTATTTAGTTCTTCCTTCAGTATTTTAAAAGTTTTTTCCCGCTCAGAGCCTTGGTTTGGTGCATATAAATTAATGAAAATGAAGCTGAAACCCTCTACTTCAGCTCTCACCATAAGCATTCTGCCCTTCACCACCTCTGTGCTGGAAATAACAGTTACATTTAACCTCGAAGAAAACAGAATGGCAACTCCAGCACTTAGATTTGTCCCATGGCTAAGGACATGCTGCCCTCCCCACCATAAGCCCCAATCTATTTCATTCGTGCAATCAGTGTGTGTTTCTTGTAGGAAAATTACATCCAGTCTTTTCTGTGTGATAACATCTGTTAATATAGCCCTTTTTTTTCCATCTCTACCCCCATTTATGTTTAAAGAGGCCACTCTTAGACCCTGCATGTAAGGAGAATAGAGACAGACCAGTAGGGAAAACCAACAGAATTGAAACACCCAGTGTTGTACAATCATGTTACTGTTTGTTAAAGTTTCATTTTCTTTGACATTTTACCCTTTGTTGTTTTAAGAGTTTTCCTTAGACCTGTGACGTGCTTCTTAAGACGAAAACGTTTCTTGCTGTCCAGTAAATCATAACCAACAACTCTCTGCAAAGTAGTGACCGATTCAATAAATTTATCCACATCAGGAAAATAATCTTTTACATTAACTTTTTTTCCAAAGGTGTCATCTAGAAAACCATTGATTTCCTCCAGAGAATACAAATCAACACTCTGAAAGTAGCTGTCTGCGATAGAGAAACTATCAGAATCAGAATCATTATGGCCATGAGTGGATTCCATCTGATCATCTGCCTCACTATCAGGGTTCACCTGCAGAAGCTCTGCATCCTGCACAGGACTGCACTCTGCGTCCTTTTCTGACCTCCCCAGGTCATCCGCTCTCTGCCCTGTCCTGTCCACAGCCTCTTCCTCACCTACAGCACTGTCTGTCAACTGGAGGGAACCATCACCCTCAGTCCCGACCACGGAGCCACTGTCAGCTCCTACCACGGAGCAGTCTCCCTCAGTATTATTACGAGGAGCAGCCTCGGGCAGCGCCCGCTGTCCACTGCTCCCCTCCCCGCTATCCTCTCCCGCAGCGCCCGCCGCGGGACCCGCCGCAGCCCCCGCCGTGGGACCCGCCGCAGCGCCCGCCGCGGGACCCGCCGCGGGACCCGCCGCAGCCCACGCCGCGGGACCCGCCGCAGCGCACGCCGCGGGCCCCACCACACTCTGTCTGTGGGGACATGCCACCCGCTTGTGGCCCACATCTCCACACTCAAAACACTTCATGTTTCCAGAACTGGCGTACACCATGTAGTGTCCCTGCTCATGTTTGACACGGAACGAAACGTCCAGCGTTTGGGTTGGAGAATCTAGGAACATAAACACTTGTCTCCGCAGAGATTGAACATGTTTCAGTTTGGCGTCCTTACAGCCCAGATTCACCACCCGGAAACCGCTCGCAAATCTTCCAAAACGCTTCAGCTCTGTCTCCAGAGCCTCATTGGAAATAAACGGGGGGACACCAGATACGGTGATCCGGACCGAAGGCACTGCCAACGGGGAAACCTGAAAAAACTCATCATCCAGGACCAGTCCGGTTTCTATGAGCTGACTTACATGTTCCAGATTTTTTAGAAACACAACCACTGCCTTATTCATGCGTGAGGCATATGAGATGTTTCCATGTCCCACCTGTTCTCCTACTGCCAGCAGCACCTGCTCCACCGTAGTGCTGGGCTGCGGCACAATCCTCACCCCATGCTTCAGAGACAGGGACGGCGCCACCGAGGACGCCATCCCTGTCAAGAAACACGGCCTACCGCCCCCCAAAGCACCCAAACACACAGTAACTTGGGGTGATACAAAAATAAACAATTAACAAACAATCACACAGTAAACAGTCAGAGAGAAAAAAAGAAAAGTTTGAGATTACTCACAAGCTCTCAGCCACACTCTCCACCACCAAACTCCCAGCATGCACTCAGAGAGAGAGAGAGAGAGAGAGAGAGAGAGAGGAATCCTCACAGCTACAAGAAACATCATAGAGAGAGAGAGAGAGAGAGAGAGAGAGAGAGAGAGAGAGAGAGAGAGAGAGAAACTGTTCAATGACAGTGATCCCACTCGACACCCAACAAACCAGACCATGCAGCCTCATTAGCATACAATATAAGAACAAAGCCTGGACGGATATGTTATGTAATTGTCAGCCTGTGGGGCAGTGTGCAGGGAAATGGCGGCAGACGGCCCGTTATGTTTTCGGCTGCACATATATAACAATTAATCACGCTCTGTCTCTTTGGTCTTTTTCTATTTCCAGAGAGGCAGATGCCAGAGGCGGGCTGACCCAAGGCACTGCAGCACGTGCAGGCTGGACCTCAACATCACTAAAAATGTCACACAGTATTAACTCACCCACTGGAGAGCAGCCTAAGGTGAGAAGATCAGGGAAGGGAAAACCTATAAATGGCTACGTTTTCACTCCCCTCTTTATAAATGCAGCATTTACTATTGCTCTGCTGCTAAAATAACAGCTGCTTTTTTTCTCTTAGAATATTAATAAGACAAGTGCATTCTTGATAATTACATTCAATGAACTGCCTCAGTAAATGTAAAATTCACTATAGTTTAGTAGCTCAATCACCTTTCCAACGTAGGAGAAAAACCATAGAGAATACTGATGATTGTAAACCTGCAGGGCAGGTAGATCAGGACTCATGAACCGAAGAACAGGTAGTATGTATGGGAGAGCCTGTGATAGTGGCATCCCCCCTTCTCTTCCTTCCTGTCTGTATCTCTCCCACCGTGTGTCGAGAGCATGAGAGAGGATTTCTGCAGGGCGTGTTGGAGTGTGAGTCATCATCAGCGCAGAGAGAGAAAGTCAAGTGAGGGATTCTTTAAGTCGAAGACAGCTCTTATGGCGGCGATGTGGTAAGGAGACATAAAATGCCCTTTTCTTGATCAGGGTTAAATTCCCCCACAAATGTCAAACTACATGTGAAAGGACAGACGTGATGCCGTATTCAACAAAAAATAGAAAACGTGCTATTTTATTCTAAGCACAGCAGCTTTGAATTAGCCAAACCATCTCATGTAATCACCTGATCAAGGCAGTAAAGAATAAATGTAATATGTAAATATTTTAGCCATCCACTCACAGTATGTTTTACCCAATATCAGATAAAAAAAAAAATATTTAAAGTTCTAAAAATCATCGACATGAGCAAATATTATTGCTAAGGGTTGAATTATTAATTTGAGGTTTTTTAAAGTTAAACTCCAATTCCTTTTTTTAACAGCAGATAGTGTCAGGTTTCTGTCCTTTGTTTAGGTTTATTTTTAGTTTCTTAGTAATTTTGTGTCTTTGTAGTTGTTTTCTAGCAGTGTTCTGTTCTTGAGTTACTCTCTGTTGCCTTCTGTGCCTCTCTCCTGTCCCATTGGCCTCCTTCTAGTTAGTCGTATTCACCCCTGCTCCATATTAGCTCATTAGCCCATCCTTTGTTCTGTTCCCCATATATACACCACTTCTACTGTTCCTCATGCTGGTTTCTTGTTGTTTTGTTGCTCTGTTGTCTCTTTGCATCCCATGTGTGTTTTCACTGATGTTTACTGGATTTTTTGGTATTCAGTATTTTTTGTTTTTGGACTTTGCTTCAGTTGCCTGTGAGATTCTTAATTAAATCAGCAAAACTCATCTCTGCCTTTGGGTCCTCAGAAAACCTCCACATAATCCTTGACAGATAGGAACAGTAGTCATTGCAACCAAATAGAGATCAACCAATACAGGTTTTTTTAAAAGGTTAATGCCAATACTCTTTGACATCAATCTATCAATCCCCAAAATTTGCTGCTAATGTTTTTTGGCCCCAGAAAATTTCCTCTCTTTTTCAATTTTTTAAATAAAATTAAGAGTTGATAGCAAATTTTTAAACAAGCATCAGTTTGAACATGACAAAAACATTAACTCTGGACTAAAAAATGGTGGGAGCAGAAAGACCTCATCTCAAGGTATACCTGCAAAGTTCATCTAAAGTATGTATTGCAAGATACAAAATCTGTCTAAATTATTGTCTGTGTCTAAAACTGAACCACTAAATACCAAAAACCCAACTGTTAACTAAAATTATATATTGCCCAATTATTATTTTGTACTTCCCAAAACATAAAGAATCGCCGTTTCTCATCTTCTCTCATATATGTAATCTAAACCCACATAATGCATAAATATTATTAATATACTATTTGTAGTATTGTGCGTTAAGTAGTCAAGTGTATGTGATCTTAAGTCAGCTATTTATAGGGTCTTCATGTGTTTTTTTCCCCTTTTTAAAATAAAATGTATTTTATTTCATTTTGTTTTAATGCCTCTTAACATTTCATCTATCTGCACATTTACTGCTATTGAAACAGAGCGGGGAGAAAAAATCTACAACGATCTGATTCAGGACATCTTTACCCACGGTTTTAAAGGTATAGAGGACAAACTTTTATTTCCGGGTGGATCATCTAAATAAGTGGTCCTCCTAATTGTCAATCATTCTGGTGATATGTTTACGTAAGGCCGTCCTACGTGCTTGTCCCGCTATCTTTTTCTGTGCATGCGCACTTTCAGGCGTATATCTGTGGTGAGCTACGGTTTCAGATTGTCAGTGAAGCTCACCTTCCTCACAGCAGTTCTTTAAAAATGTCCGAGAGTGCCTAAGAAGTGAAGAAAGAAGTGAAGAAAGGCCTCAGAAGAAGCAGACATATCCCAGAATGCTTTGCGTGAAGAGGTCTCCTCGCAAGGTATTATGAGATTTGCTGTCACAGTGGCCCGCTGTCGCTACCCGACAACTAATAACAAAGATGGAGCAGGCCCTGTGCAGTGGAGGAGGACATAGTCCACACTAAGATAAACAAACTATGCTTTAGAAACGGCGTGGAAAGCAGTGGGGTTCACAGCAAGTGTACACAGCACCAATGAAAACGATGTAATACATTTGGCGGTGTTAGGAATCCAGTCTGTGTGGTTTGTGTTTGTGTTTGTTTTCCATCCTCCACAGGGCGGCGCCTGGTTCTGGTTGGCCTCCTCACACACCTGCGGATGGTTATCTCATCAATGGAGAACTCTTAAGCTGCTGACTGCCACTACCTCGACGCCAGAGTGTTTGCCAGTTTTGGGTACTCTAGCCAAGCTGAGTTTTGGCTGAGTCAAACTGAGTTTTGTCTACCTGAGTTTTAATCTCGCTGTTTTTTGTCTTGGCCTCTCCGCAGGAAGTCATCCTGCAAACTGGATGTTTCGGACCTTCTCTCCCCTGAAGGATTCTCTGGGCACCTAACTGAGCTGAGGATTCTAGTTTGTGGTTTGGATCAACTTTTTCCCCCAAGGATCGTTTGGGGCTTCTCTCTGAGCAGGGGATTCATCTCCACAATAACCCGTTCCGCAGGAAAACTAAGTGGCAGTCAGCTTCTCCATTCACCAAGGATCAATCGCAATCTGGGTAAACCCTGTCCGCTGTCCAACGAACAAGACATTTACTGGTACATCCCACACTGACTGGATTCAATCAGAGACACCTTCTTCTGGAAACGTGAGTCTGCAACCTAATTCCTCCTCTTCAAGTCAAAGACACTAATTTCCCACTGAGCCTGAACTAACCGCAGTATCTTCCCCTTCACTTTCCAGTTCCGATTCGACAGTGCTCAGAGCAGCACCGGACTCATCTCTTTTACTAAAAATAAAACCTGTTAAACTTTTCCCTGGTCTCTCTGTTTGGTCTTCTGCTTGTGGGTCAGAGCTCTAGATAAAATCCTGACAGCCGGGCCCTTTGATGGCATTGTGACGCTACCAAAGAATCACACCCAAAGTGCCGACAAAAGCGCTGGGCATATCGGACAACTCGGCAAAATAAGAAAGAGGAGCTTCTTAGGTGTACAAGTAGGTGGAGCTAAAACATTATTGTTGAATCAAAGACCTGGTTAGCATGTGGACACTTTAACAATAAACGTGCATTATCTGATTTTTCTGTTCTGAGACCTTTTCAAATATTATAAACTATTCTCTCCCAAAATCCATTTGTATACATGGCTTTAACAACAATCTGTGCAGTTACCCCAATTTGGTCTGTAATGGGGCCTTAGTTGCTACTTCATTACTCATTAATGCAGGCATGGATATTGCCATGTGATACATTATGCAACCCTAACTTGAACCTCCATGTGTTCTATTCTACGTTCTGTATTAGCTTCCTTTTTTATGTAGTCAACAATGATTTAAATATAAGTATCCATGTAGATACCCAAAACTGTTTTAAATATACTCAGGGATAGTATCATTTTTACTTGCAGAATAACGCTTATTTATATTCAATATACATGGGTCTGTCCTTGACCAGCCATGCTGATTCCTATGATTTCTGTTCAGCAAAAGCCTGTTAATCAGCTATCAATGGAAATCAGCTGTGCTGAAGCAGGGAAACAACCAAAACCTGCAGGACAGCAGCCCACCAGGACCAGGTTGGATATATCTGTCCTTGGCATTTGAAAAGCTGAAAATGTATAGATTACTAATATTTGATAAAAAGAATATTAAACCAGCATTTTTTCATTCTGTTAACAGACCAGCTTATCTAATGTTTAAGTTGTCAATGGAAGATACAAACTATACAGCTGTCTAAGTGTAATTAATGCATAATTAGTGTTAGCATGAGCAATTCCCATTAGGCAAGCTCATAAAAAATGAAAGCTCACTGCCTTTGTATGTATGAATGACAAAAGTCTTATCTAAGAATATATACACTCTAACAGATCCAACTTTAATCACTGGACAGGCTCTTTCAAGTTCTTAGCTCATATGTTATTTTAGTTTGTCTAAACCTCAATCACAAGAAACTGGATTCAATTTATAGTGGCTGTATCTTTTCAGGCGATATGTCTTCAAAGTCTGCCATCAGTGGCTAATTAGTTAGGCTCACATTTTTTTATCCACACCTCTTAGGATCTCAGTGACTTCTAAGGCGATTGTAAGGATTACTGTGATGAATAAGAGGCAAAAGTAAGGAATTATTGGTCAGTTACATTTGCTAATGTCAGTGCAGCATTCAATGTTACTACCAAAGGTGTTCTCCCCATTGTGAGAACACCAAATGTTTCATTTGCAAAACCTTCTCAGATATGGCTGGCTAGCACAAGAGGAACTGCAGATTTGGAACCTAGTTTGCGTTTTAACTTTGATACAATTTTGGTTCATTTTCAAAACCTAAAATGCAAATGATTTGCATAAGAATAAAAACCTGTTAAACGTCTCTGCCTTTTACCGCAATAGGTCTCCATTGTAATACCATGTGCTTCAGGAACCTTCCAGAATGGGTAAAAAAATTTCTGCCCATCGATTAAACTCTACTATGACCATTAAACAAAAATTAAACTTTATATGTATGACAAGTATCACTTACTATCCAATCAAACTTTAAATGTGTGAGTAAAGTAGGAAAAAAAGTACTAATTTGAGTACAACACTTACCTTCAATTAGCTTTATAACTGCATCAGAGCTATAACACAGCTGTTGTTTTTTGATTTTTCTCTAGCATGCCCTTACCTTCTCCCACACAGAGTATGTGCACGCTTTAAAGACCAGCTCCCTCATATCCAGATCGCATTCAGTTAACCACTGACGGATTCAAAATGTGTGCCTGCACCTTAAAGTTCCCAAAACTAGTCTTCACTGAATTCTGACACTGCGGCATAAGGCTGCAATGTGATCCCGAATGTCAACCGAAGCCCTTACTGACATCCAACCCTTCATATTCAGTTACAGTGTGATAGAGCTCCTGCAATTCGTTTTCAGAGTTGGCTGAACTAAAATATGTTTCAAAATTGTGCATATTTCATAAACATGGATAAATAGTTATTTTTACCTGCAGTATTAAGGTGTCATAAAACCAATTACTTATAAAAGAAACAAATCCTCAGAGTGCTAGAAGGCTAAAAGTTAACCACGGGCCACATTAGATCCTTTCAGCATTGTAAGCATTTTAGAAAATATTTACAGGTATTATTCCACTGGTATTTATTAGTGTTTAATGGTATTGAGGCAGTATTTGACACGGTTAATCTCAATTGAAGGACAGGGGCTTCTTTGGTTTCCTCAAGGGTCCATCCAAGGGCCCCTTCCATTTAATATATACATGCTTCTCCTAACTCAGATCTTAAAAAACAACAACAGTTACCATAACTATGCAGATAATACACAGCTATACATTACAGTGTCACCAGGTGAGTATGGACCCATTCAAGTGCTGAGTAAATGCATAGAAGAAATCAATGCAAACATTTAAACAACATGTTCATAACTTAGAACACACCCTCGGTCGATTCAGCTAGAGACACCAATCAGGCTTCAAAATTGGGTATAGGGATGGACTCAGACCTGACAATTCAGATGCTCATAAAGTCTTCCTTCTATCACCTAAAGAAGATCTTTTGGGTTAAAGGACGAATGAAAAATAAATTCCTGCTTTGTTCATCTTCAGTAGAATTAAACAGTCTACACAGTTCTGCCTAAAAAAAGTGGATCATGCAGCTGTAGTGGATCCAGAATCTTGCTGCCAGCATCCTCACTAGAGCTAAGATAGTCCAGTTTTATACTTCTTCCTTTGGCTCCCTTTATCTCAGAGATTACTTTAAACTGCTGTTAGTCTATAAATCAATGAATTGCTCTGGTCAGCTTACTCTGTACATCCACAACCCAAATCAAACATGGAGAAACACTTTTTAGTTCTTATGCTCCACTAATCTGGAACAAACTCTCAGAAAACAATAAAAAGAGCTGAAACCCTAAGTTGCTTTAAATCAGGATTAAATACAAATAAGCTTAGCGTGGCCTTTTACTCTGCTTTCTAAAAATAATTACTTAAGTTTGTTACTTTAATTTTATTATCAATTATTTTATTTAAGTATATTTATACTCAACTAATCATTTATGTTTTTTAATCATTTGATTACCTTTATGCCACCATAATGTACTTTTCATTATGTATTTTTCTATTTTGTATCATTTTTCATATATATCATAATATCATTATATTTAATATTGTCTTGCTATTGAAATAAGACACAAATAAACTAAAAAACTAACTAACTAACTAAATACAAGGCAGGTTTAGCAGGTGTTAAAGGGGTGATAGAATGATTCTATAGGGTATTTGGTGCTGCTCCTTAAGGTCTCTAAATAGAGTGTGCAACATTGGTTGGGCTGAAAATGGCATATTTGCTGTTCTATGAGCCCTAATGCAAGCCTGGTTAAAAGCCCTAGAATGAAACGACAGGTTTTCTTCCTTTTATGGTATGCTCATGAATATTAAGATGAGCTGTGCTCTGATTGGTTGGTTCACAACGAATGAAGCTACTGAGTAAAGACGCATCATAGCAACAAGCACTCACTCACTGAAACATCGAAATTGTTGATATTGTAGGGTGGCCAGACGTCCCCTTTTTCCCGTACATGTCCTACTTTTCCTTAAAAAATCTCCAGGGGGAATTTCAAAATCGTGGAAATTTCCCCCCTGCCTGCCGCCGCAGACAGCCGATCCGCACCGTGCCTCATACATACACTGAAAACCGTAAACCGAAACTTATTGGCTTATTTTTCTGACTAATCCAATCAGTGCGCTCTCTGACAACCAGCCGTGTAGAACGCTCGTTGAACAGAGAATCGCTTTGGACAGATACGCACAGGTTTCACAAGCCTTCTTCTCCCCTCATCCCGCTCTCTCTTGTATTGCCTGCACAATCGAAGTAGTCCTAATCCACACATGGTGCCCAAATTATTGTATAGCCTGCAAGCTCTCACTAGCATTAAAAAAACACCACCTCGCATAGTCGAGGAATAAATAGGGATAATTATCTGACTCGTGGGCATCCATAAAAATCTATCTATATCAAGGAGACTCCCGGAACTTCCAGGAGACTTGGGATGTCTGTTACCGGCCCCCAGCACCCTTTCTCTGGCTGAGGTCCGGTCCAGTAAGCAGCCCAGCAGTCGTCAACACTTCAGATCTGTTACATCAAAGATAAAATCACATCCAAGAAGTAAACTACTACTGATAACAAAGTTAAAGAGGATTATGTATCCCTTCAGCAGCTAAAAGGCAACAGGATAAAAAAAAAGAGTTTAGATGGATATAAGGAATCTACCATCATCCTAGTAGCAAACTTTTTCACATTTCATTGAATGAAAAGTAATGTTAGTCTGAGTCATCTCCAGTCAACCTGTCAGAACCACTTGGCCTCTAGAACCTTAAGAATAACTTCTTAAGAAAATAACTTCAAAGATCATTTCAAAATTCACCAAGAGGCATGAGTGTCAACAAGCTGAAAGAATAAAAAACAAGCTGAAAAACAGAGTAAAGCCATCTGATCAACAAGAATTTTTCTCTGCAAGGAGAAGGCAAACTGAGAAAACAGGAGCAAATACTAACCAAGCTCGTAACATGTTTGCTCGTCAGCGAGTGCCTCTCTCTGTCTATAAGCACTGCTGAGAGCCATCAGTGGCCTTTAGTTTCACCCCAGCCCCATGCTAATAATGGGATACTGGACTGAGCTCAATTAGCAACTTCCAAAACCTTTATATCCAAATAGATAGAAAGAAAACAGATATTCTCTTGATAAATAAGCCTGTTTTCATCCTAGAAATTGCATGGCCTTCTTGTGTGTGACAAATGGCCACCGTAACATGTATGTCACAGCCAAAAGGCTTAAGAGAAATTAGTTTTGTTGGTTGTGTATTTTTTAAAATCAAATGTTCCAAAGATTTATGGGTGATTTTTTGCTGCATTATGAAAATAAGACGTGACTTCTGAGGAATCTCCTCATCTTGCACATTAAATGTCCACGCGAGATCTCTGAGTTATAGTTATAGTCTTCACTTTTGTGGTGCTTCAGCACCCCTTAAAAAAAATCTGTTATCAAGTTTCTCCTAAAAATATGGCCAGAGCTGATTTTGCCAACTGAACCTTTTTTTTCATTGCCGGCAGATTTTTATGGGGTATATCTGAGAATCCATGGCAGTTATTGATAGGGCTGATTGGTCTTGCCAAAAATTTTAATCATGATTATTTCCAGCCAATTCTATTTCTGCACTTACCAAAAGGACTTGGATGTTTCACTTCAGGGTTTCCATTTTTTCAATACCTTGAACGCTTGCTTTTCCTGAATCCATTGTTGCAGGACTTCCCTATAGGCTTTGTTTGGATTTGTTTCATTTCTGCTTGCATGCATACACTGCAAAAAATGTAAATCTAAATAAGTCATTTTTTTCTTAAAATAAGTGCATTTTATCCTAAATTGAGGAGGTAAATGAGACACTTTGCCAATGGAACAAGACAATTTACATTTGAAATAGGAACAATCAATTGCATTGTCTTATTTCAAGTGCATATTATCTAATTGACTTATTTTAAGTGTAAAAATACTCAATCCATTGGCAAACTATCTTATTTACCTGCTCAAATTAAGGGTAAATACACTTGATTTAAGACATTTTTACTTAATTTCAGATCGTTTTCTCAGTGTAGGTCTGTGTGCTATACAAGTTTATTTAGATCAGCAAACTCACTTTAAGCATATTACCACCACGTAAAGGTCTGAAGTCAGAAAAAAATTAGTCTCTTAGTTTTATTTAATGTCACATGACTTCTGTTAAATTGCGATTACAGTATATTACAAATCCAATCCATCGCTCAGCACTAGTTTTTTTCTTTTTCTAGCTCTAGAACAGCTGTGCCCAGTCCTCTTCAGTTAGGAAAAAAACTACAGAAGCAAAAGATATAAAATTACACAAAATGTGCAAGGTTTATGCCTGTGTTGAGTATTGACAGCACTTTGCAAAAAAAAAGGACAAGCTTTAATTCTTCTTAGATATGAGTTACCACCTTAAAGCAGCTCCTATACTAAATATTATAGCTTGGCGATATAAATAACAGGCATTGTAATTAGCCGCCACATAATGAGAGCGACCCTATTAAAGCTGATGGGTCACATGCTGATTTAGGTTACCAAATGCATGTGCTAAGACTTTATATCCTTCATTCTGTTCTGGCTTGCTCCTCTTCACTGGCTCTTGAGACAAACTCATCCTCCTCCCTTTAGAGGAGCGAAAGTATCAATATTTATGTACTGACTGTGTCCATAAATACCAACGGCCAATCCAGAAATCAATGAACGCCTGCTACATATTTTAATCTCCCCATGAAGGTCACATTACTCAAACAATGCCTGAGTGGCCAAAGCCTGCACGCTACAGCAGCTAGAGGCATTCACATGCACTGCCTTGACCCGGCCACGGCCCGGCGCCTAATGTCACCGCACCAAATGCTGTGTGTAAAAACAGAGATGACTCATCAACCGTAAATGAGTTAATTAAAAGTCTTTATGTGGCAGCCGCTGTCACTGAAAAGTGTTTTGTTTCCAGGATTTAGACTTGTGCAACTTTTATACATTATAGATGAGGAGAAGCGGAGCTATCAGTGAATACTCTTAGGTTCCAGAAAGGGAATTTACATCTAATATTCTATTGTTTTTAATTTTAAGCCAAAGGGATAACTTTGTGAAGATTTCTTTGTAGAAGACTGTAAACTGTAGCAAATCATTCAGCTGTATATGGAGAGATTTTTTTTTTTGTCTAATTGCTTAGACTGATGGACTGTCAAAGCAATCCCTGCTATCTTATGAATTTGTCACTTTGCTAAAAGAACCTATGAAAGTTAGATGAACGTTTTACAATCTTGTTAAAACTGGTTACATTATTAAAAGGCCACATTCATCCTGTGAGGCAAGAAAGGGAGCCAGTGGCAGGTTGAAAATTTAATAAGCTCGATGCAGTGGGTAGAGATTGAGATTAATTCACCAGGCAGTGAATTCGTTTTTATATACTGAATATTAGAAGATGATTTAGACTCATTGTATCATACATGACCTTAAGCAAATCAAATAATAAGGGGATTGTGCAAAAACTGTTTGCATGAGGAACCCA
Organism: Cyprinodon tularosa; assembly: GCF_016077235.1. Classification (NCBI taxonomy): domain Eukaryota; kingdom Metazoa; phylum Chordata; class Actinopteri; order Cyprinodontiformes; family Cyprinodontidae; genus Cyprinodon; species Cyprinodon tularosa. The sequence goes on from NW_024037893.1 coordinate 3,742,069, forward strand.
AAAAAGGACTTCCTCCTGCTTTTAATCAATGATATGAATTATTGTTCGTATCTTTGATACAATGCTACCACTTCAATGAGCAATATTTTTTGTCATATGGCTCTTTAGGAGCCGTGGTAAATAAAGATAGGCATGTTTTACAGAGATAGACTTAGTTTTCCCAGCCAAAATGCTGCTAAATGAATGAAAAGGATGATATGCTGGAAAATGTGGCTTTGATGGCAGGCAAGGTTGTATATGAAAGTCTTTGGTGTCTCACACTTGTAATTAGTGGAAATCAGACATGTTTTTTTTTGTTTCCATTCTTCTTAAAATGTTGACCATTTTCAGTGTTGGGTACTACTGTTACACAGTGTCAGACTTTGTGTTACACTGCTGACTTTGTTTTAGTTCCAATAATTGTATTTGATAAGCTCACAAAAAATGTTGCCTTTACCAAATCATGAACTGGTTTGTTTCCACCCATAGTTAAATGCCCCGCTACTACCACTAGGTGGCGATAATTATTTAGTCTTGGGCTTTAAATTATACAACCAAGTTGTACCAAGCCCAACTATCAAAAGGTGACATTTTGCCAACCTGATCACGTGAAACTGATATGCTCTTTCGTAGATATGTCAACCTGGCAACGGCCAAAGTTTCTGCAGGCTTTATTTGATTTATTTGATACCCAACGGAAACCCTGCAGGACCCTCAAGCTGATTGACAGCTAAAGGAATGTTGAAGGAACACCATGTGCTTTTTTTTTAAATGCACATATGCAATTATTAAATTGTAAATAAATTCCTGTCTTTCAACCAAGATTTTAGCTTTTTGGGAGTGAATTCTGTTTCACAATTGTTGCAAGCAAGGAGACATTTCGTAAATGGAAATAAAAAAAAAAAAAAGAGTCCAGAAATTAAATTAAAACAAACATGTTCAACAAAAAGGGTTTAAAAGTAGCTCTGAAGTGTTCTCAGATTTTTTCCCATTTTTTTTCATATTGTAGTTTTTTTGCATTTTAGTTTTTCAAATGTTATTTTTTCCAATTTCTTTTTTTCATATTGAATTTTACAAATTGCAAACTGTGTTTTCCAGATCACTTTCTCTTCACTTCTGGACATGGGCTTTACTCTGGAGTTAGAGGCAAAGATGCGTTTCTATTGGTCTGCTTGGATGTTAGCGACAACATTTTTATTGGTCAACTGCCAATGTTTGTATTGGGCTTTAAGTTAAGAGGATTGGATCCGAACAACACGGTAACATTCAACCTGAAAAAGAGTTGCAAATAATTTGAAAATATCCATCCATCTTCTGCTGCTTATTCTGTTAGGGTCGCGGTAGGACCAGTGCCTATCTCAGCAGTCTATGAGCGATAGGCCAGGTACACCCAGGACGAAGTTTAAAAAAAGCACATTTACAAAAAAGAAATATATAAATAAAAAACATTGTAAATGAAATCTGAAAAAGCTAAATCACTTTTTAAACAAGAGATTTCTCTGTTTCGTTGCTGGATTGCATTTTCTTTTCCATTTTTATTTATTAAAAAGAAAAAAATTTCTTACAACAATAACGGAAGAGATTATACTCCATAGATTTTCCACTAAACCATCTTCTATCGATGCATTGATGAAGAAAAAAAAGTTTATATAATGTTTGCATTATAACGATTGCTAAAGAATTTGACTGTGAAATCTGTCTTTGTTTGTCTGTTGCAGGTCTTTTCTTTTCCTCTATTGTTTGACACTATGTTAAAATCTAAAATCAGTTTATTGGACATTTCATAGATATTAACAGAAGCAGAGTCGTGTTTCTTGGTTGTTAAAAAAGTATAATGTATCCCATTAAAAGCAACAGTCCACCAAGAAACAACCTTCAATCATCAAACAGATTCCTCTCCCTATTTTCAAGTGTCTGCATCCAACCCTGCACATAAACACCTTCATTTATCAACTGAAATGGAAAGAACCCAAAATGCTTTGTTTTGTTTTTCATGTCAGTGCTTTTATGTCCTGAACAGGAAAGATCTACTGGTGCTTTGTCATTTGCATTTCCACCAAATCCCCCCCAAATTATCAGCTTTTCCTACATTGGGAATTTCAGTCGAGTCACACTTTACTATCAGGAACTAAACTTGGATAATCCACGTGCATCAATAAAACAATGAGAGTCCATTAGAGAAGAAAAAAGGAGGCATTGAGTGAATGGCGCTTAGCAAAGGCACAATGTGGTCCTGGGTCAGCCAGCAGCATCTGAGCGTTAATAAGGGGAGTAATTGAATTAGAGGATCAGTGAAGGCCTGTAGTGTGGGTGCCACACAGCTCTAATTTCATTACAAGTGATGTAAACATGAGGTTTGCCCCCAGCGCTTAAATCCACCAATATTCATACATGCACAAAAACAAACATAAGTACAGTCCAAGCTTATTGAAACACAACACACTCTTTCATTTAAAACTACACAAGAGAAAAAAGACAACACGATTACATAACAAGGGGTGTATCGTGTGTTGCATTGTAAAAGCATTAATACACCCTTGAATTTTGGCACATCGCAACAAGAACCATCAGTGTTGTTGATCATGATTTAGAACAACACAAGTCACAACATAAATTTCAAATGGAAGAAAAGGGCACATGGTTCTTGTGGTTTATTAGATTCTATAGCATTTTTTTGGGGGCCAGTAAATGAAATCTTTAGTTACCGATAATCATCAGAACTCAATAAGTAAATGAATCCACGTCTTCTAAAATAGATACAGTTATGTTGTTGTCTTGTTCCCTTAGTGCTGTCTTTGCCATTTTGCTGATTGTTCTAGACACTTCTGAGCACAACTTTTTTCTTGCACTGCAAAAAATTTAGATCTAAGTAAGTTAATTCGCCTCATCCATCCATCCATTTTCCGTCATGCTTATCCCTGCTGGGATTGCTGGTGCTTATCTTGGGTGAGATGCGGGGTACACCCTGGACAGGTCACCAGTCCATCGCAGGGCAACACAGAGACAAACAGGACAAACAACCATTCACGCACACACTCACACCTAAGGGGAATTTAGAGAAGCCAATTCACCTAACAGTCTTGATTTTGGGCTGTGGGAGGAAGTCAGAGTACCCAGAGAGAACCCACGCATGCTCAGGGAGAACATGCAAATTCCATGCAGAAAGAACCTGTGCCGTAATTACCCTCAAAATAAGTCATTTTTCTTATAATTAAGCAAGTAATTGAGACACATTTCCCAAAGAATGATATAATTTATGTTCAAATCAAGAAAAAAACTATTGCATTGTCTTATTTTAAGTGCACAATACTTCTTACACAATATACACTGCAAAAACTTTCTGAAAATGAGTCAAAATTTCTTAAAATAAGTGTATTTACCCCTAATTTCAGTATGGAAAATAAGATGATCTGCCAATGGAATGAGCATTTTTACCCTTGAAATAAGATGATTTGACATTGTGCACTTAAAATAATAGACTGTTGTTACTTTATCTTATTTTAAATATAAATTGTCTTGTTCCATTGGCATAGTGTCTCACTTACCTGCTTAATTGCAGAAAAAACTTACTTATTTTAAGAAAAATGACTTACTTAGATTTAAATTTTTTTGCAGTGTAATTCTTAAGTTAGAATAAAAATTGGCGGATCATCTCATTAACCTATGCAAATTAAGGGTAAATACACTTATTTAAGAAATGTTTACTTCATTTTGCATTGTTCTTACAGTGTGGTAGCTGTCCAACTACTGGATATAGGAGTGTTTAGGTTGGAAAAGTAGAGTTGGCTCAATTGTCAGTTGAACATAACATTGTAACTGCACAGTTGAACTCTGGTGGTTTTTAGGGGTCAAACGTGTAGTCACTTACTGTAGCTCACTTGCAGCATTTAGTCTATGAATGATCCTAGCAGCTTTGGGCATACAGTATAGGTTCCGCAGTGTTTAGCGCGCACAACCCAAGTATGGAGTCCTTAGTCCTCGACGTGCCCGACCCAGGTTCGAATCTGACCTCTGGTCATTTGCCGCATGTCTCTCCCCCTCTCTCATACCCCCTTTCCTGTCGGACTACTTACATACAAGCCACTAGTGTCGTAAAAACTCAAAAGAATAAAAATACATTCAGCTGTAATTGTAAAAATGTGTTTGTTTACAAATGTAAGTCACTAGCTAAATCAATACTGATCAAAAAGTGTAAAACCACACATATTACTTATTACCTTATATTCTACAATTGGACACTATTTCAGATCGATCTATCTGACAAAATCTTACTAACATGCATCTAAGAAGATGGTTGTAACCTATAAAATATGGAAAAGGTACAAAACGTATATGTTTCCAAGGCACAGTATGCTAAATGTGATGACTGCCAGTACATGTTGTTTTGCTTGTGTGCATTTGTGGCACTAAGTAAACTAAAATAAGCATTTCCAGCATTTGATTATTTATGCATGTCTAGATTTTGCTATACAGACACTGGCATTCCTTTAGATTATCTAAAAATAATTTTCTGATTAGCAATTAGAGGTAGCTGAGTAGATGATCCACTTGAACATCAAACTAAATGCAGCTCAAATAAGCCCTGGTTCTGACATGAAGCTACGAAAAGAGGCAACGTCCATATCAATTTTCGAGCGAAGCATAAAAGGCGCAGTAATGAACCGGAGTGAAAGAGAAACACGTGTTTCTCAAATGCTGTTTGGAGAATCGCCTTGTGAGCATTGCATATCCCATTACAACACAAGCCACTAAATTGATAAATTATCTTCACAACAGCCAGCAAATCTACTCATGCAACCCACATATAGAAAATATCTCAAAAAGGATATTTCCGTGTAAAGCGATAGCGAGGCACTTCACTGACGTAAAAGCCCCTCTCAGGCTGCTCTATACTTAGAGAAAATTGCCATTTTTACTACATGAACGGGTGTTCAGTCAGGGTCCCATATAGACTCCTTCTCCAAAGACAGTCTTTGTTTTTGTGGTTGAGGAGGAGGCCTTTTCCTTAAAGAAAACTATTCTGATACAAAAAGCTCACATGAGCCTCATATCTTATTTGATAAAGAGCAGTTTCTGCATGTTGACTGAAAACCATTACTGTGTTAATTAGATCTGACTGCACTGACATTAGATCACATATATTGTGAACAGGACGAAAAGCAAAAAAGTGTGAAAAAACTGAGCAATTTTAAACAGAATTAAAACCCTATTTTTTCTGCACACAGTTACAGCATTTCATCATATAATATGAATTTTTTTAAGTTCTAATGAAAAGAAAAACCCAGTAAGAATCAAAAGTAACAATTCTGACAGTTCAGCTCACAGTTCAGCTCATTTTCTAACCCATTAAACATCATTAATCCTTATTTATCATTTAGATGATAAATCAATATTCTACTCACAAACTTTATCACAATAATGATAAACGATGTGATATATACCCATCCCTAACAGGAAGACAAAATGCCATCAGTAAAGAAATGCTCCTAGTTACCATCACACATATTTAACACTGAAGCACATGCATAATTTTGTGAGGGACTGATGTAGACATGTCCCCACCAACTTTGGCTTTTCTCCCCTGCTATTTTTAAGCCCTTTATCAGAATCAGAATCAAGTTTATTGCCAAGTAGGTTTGCACTTACAAGGAATTTGATGGTGCAGACAAATTAAATATATATACAGAATACAGAATCTATAGATATACATAATATAAAACTTACAATATACTATATATAGTATATAGCTATATACTATATACACAGTAGACTGTGCTTTAATGTAACGCAGGAGGATTGGAGATGCTAAGTTGCTGTAGCTTGTAGGTCCTGAACCGAATAAATAATGGACTAAAAGGTACCTGTGTCTAAGTATCTATAAATATAAATATCAGTGTATTGTGGTTCTCTTGTGTTTTAGACAATAGTAAAGCATTCAATAAATATATGTTTTAGCTCATTCTTGGAAAATAAAAAAACGGATTAAAAGCGTTCGGGTCACGTAACTGTAGGTCCATCAGCCAACACCCTTAAAGCGTCCCCACCAACTTTCATCACTAAGTTACTCCCTTGCACTGAAGCATACAGTACTGTATTTTTGAAAATTTTAAAAAAATCTGCTACAGCTTACACACATAAACCCCCAGATGTAAACCACTGCAGCAAAATCAATGCAACTATCATGATATAACCACCAATATTTATGCTAATAATCGTCTATCTACTTACATGCCCTCATAGAGCAAATGCTGAGATAATATTTTAGGGAACAAAAGCATTAAATAAATAAAGGTACAGAAAGGTACCATACTCATTCATCGTGCACAGACCTCTATCCCAAGGAATTTATTTGGTTTTTTGACCTGTTTTACCAATATAGCTCTGGGAATCGATGTTCCAGGACTAGCTGAGAGCCAGACGGCTTTGTTTTCATAAGACAAACATTATGACTGTTAGCGTAAGGTTCCGCTTGATACCTGTATATTAAACTTTACGGAAAATTATTTAGGGAGTAAAATTATATGCAATAAATATACAACAGAGACAGAAAAGGAGGTGAGAAAGAAGAAGGGGATAAGAGGTAAGGGGAGAGAGAAAAGGAGAGACAGGGAAAAGAGCATGAAAAGAGAGAAAATAAAACAAGACAACAAAAATAGACAACATAAGATATACAGTAATTCCTAGAAGTCTGCTTCCACACCTGTATAAGACAATGGAATAGAAAACAAGAGAACATAGCAACAGCAAAAAGAAGACAACAGAAAACCAAAGTAGACAAACAAAAAGCTTCCAGAGCAACGGGTATCCCTTAGATATTCGTGTGTGGAAGACAAAAACCAATGTGATTACACAGTATTATCCTGGGTGATATATATCTGTAGCTGCAGCTTAGTATTTAGTATTGGAGCGCAGCCATGAACACCAAGAACACTGTGGTATGTATACATGAGCATGCTCATGTATAAAGGATTCACAAAGCGTCTTTAGAAGGAGATATGCTTATTAGCAGGAGTGAGTGGTCCCAGACTAGCCCTACATGGCCCTGGACAGAAAAATTGGTGATGTCAGCCCAAGATATCTACTGTAGAGCAGGGGTCACCAACCTTTTTAAGGCTGAGGGCTACTTCATGGCTACCGAGTCATAGGAAGGGCTACCAATACTGACCTATGAACTGGAGGGATCAGTGTTCACCTACAGAAAATCTCATCCATAAAAACTCATTTTTATTCTTATTTTATTCTTTTATTCATTTCTAATTTTCTTTTTAATATTGTCATTTTGAAACCACTGAAATATGATGAAATAATTAACATGATGAAATAATACATAAATGATTAAAAAGAAGAGCAACAGATTAAAAAAAAATTTAAACTTAACCCACTGAGTGAGTTCTTCTGTTTTCAGAAGATGAAGAGGGCAACCCATGTGGTCCTTGAGGGCCCCTTGGTGCCCGCGAGCACCACGTTGGTGTCCCCTGATCTAGAGGCACCCTAGATCACTGGGACACCAGGAGGGCAGATATAAGGATGGCGAAGACAATAATGTACAGTCCCTGAGGGGCCAGACCCAGGAGGCCATAGTGCCGATGTCGTGGCAGCGCCACACGGAACTCCATCAGTGGTCGGTCACGTCAAAGTTGGATCCGGATGAGAGCTCTGGGGTCTCGGATCCCAGTAACCCCCCAGTCGGGACTCAACAGGACCAGGAGGCCCCGGCCTGGCCAAGCAGCACCAAAAATGAGAAATCGCACACTGACATACCCAACCCGTACCTAGAGAACCATAAGCGCTCCTACAGACACGGAACCTGTCACTGACAGGGAGCATAAGAAGGGGGAAGAGGCAGGCCCTGCTCATAGTTGGGGCCTAGGATGTTCAGTAGGTGGGGGGAGGCAAACACTCCAAGGAAAGATAAGACAAGGGGAGCAAATCAAAATGAAACATACTTCTAATACACTAACTTGTATTCAAAGTATCTGAAAAACCTGTAAAAACAGTGTAAAATTCTCTCTAAATTAATTTAAATGTAATTTCCTAGTGTTTAGTATTTTTCTCCATACCAACAGGAAATAACTTTGCCATTAACTTTTGTGAACCACTTGTAAGAAAGCAGATCTACTTCTAAGAGACTTTTTTTTTTGCTGACAAAAACATATCAGCGACAGTCAGCTGCATCAAAGGCAAAATGCCATCACCAGAACACATGTGCTGATTGTATCTCCTTCAAAATATTTTAGTGCTGTAGGCTGATAGAGTTTTCTGAAAGAGTCCCTCATGCTCTGTCAGTTTTTCATTATCATTTCACTCAGTGTTATATAGGTCCATGCAATATTGGTAATTACAGAGGTTGTGACAGTCTTTTAAGATTCATAATCACCTCTTTTTCTTTTACACCCGGGGGACCTAATATCACCGCCTCTCACATACACACTTAATTACTAAAATTTTATGGGCCATTATCTGTTGTCCAAGTCTGAACAACTGGACATATAGTAGCTCTAAAGCAATAGTTATCCTCTAGTGAGACATTTCCCAACATTGAATGTATCCAAAGGTTGATATTTTTACACAGATATGACAGTAGATGAGGTCAGGAAGTAGTCCCACGATCAAAGCTTCCTATTAAGTATGTCACATAAATATCTAAACAGTTTCTATGCTAAATCACAAAAAGTTCTTTGGGGAACAGAAGGAAAAATGTTTTATTTTCCAGTTAATTTCTAGTCATGCTCAGTTTCTTTGAGAACCCTGCGCTGCACGTGACTGAAATGCCAAGCAAACCCTGAAGACATGCTGACAAGCTAATTATCAAGCAGCCCTGTCACAAGTGGGCAGAAAATGTAAAAATAAGGTTCACACCACCGTCATTATGTAAACAATCACAGTTCTTGGTGCTAACCTCACACCCCAGCAGACTACAGCGGACTTTAACGCAAGAGGGTCGCACTCTCAGTGAGAGACAACAAGGGTGAGGCTTCTGAAAGCCATTTGAGAATCAGAGCTTCTTGTATTTGGCATTTCATCTAACCCTAACTTAATTAACATGGCATAAAAAATGTGATGCAGAACACAGCTTTGTTATTTTTGTAACCATCACTGCCAAAATCGCTCCTCCAGCACATCACACTATTAGCAATTGTCTGTTCTGTTGTGAATCAACACACAGAAACTGTTAATAACAAAAGCCTTGGTTTATGGTTGAGTGAAAAGATGTCACCCATAAAATGAAAACAACAGTGTGCTAAAAGCTGAAGAGACATGGAGAGGAGGACCAGCAGCTTCATGCGCACAGTTACACACACAATACTCATTCTGTTTTATGCATGCGCAGCACTGGGATCTAATTAATAGAGATCATTCAAAACGGACTACAGACACGGGGGGAAATCCATGGAATTACCACCAGCCTATGTCAGACAGCACTGCCTTGAAAAAGTCCAAGCCAGCATTTCTCTAGTAAGCACAATTACTATCAGTAGAATTTCCAGCAACATGGCTACTGGATCAAAATCCCAACACATGGAATTAGACAAGGGTGTAACTTTGAGTCTAAGCTTTATTTCTATTTATTTAATCTTCTTTCATGAGGTCCCTATCTAGAAATAATAACCAACTCATTGCTTTCAGTCATTTACTTTCCAGGACACTCTCCTCCTTATAGAGGTATGGACATAGTATACAGTCGCTTGCATTTCCATCACACCGAGCATGCATGCAGCAACAGTGGAAAGGAAAAACTCCCTTTGAACAGGAAGAAACCTCCAGGAAAACCAGGCTCAGTGTGAGCATCCTTCTGTTGAGCCCGAACGGGGTTCAAGGAGACAGAAGCACACACGCAAAACGAACAACGAAAGCACTAATCCATTAATATGTTCTATTTCAGAAAAGAATGCATTGGACTTTGTTCAAGGTTTGGAGATTTCGATTCCCTACTGACGAACTAGTGCAATGCAGTTTGGCCTGTCGCGGTTGGGTTCAGTTGTGCGTGCCATCTACACTCATCAGTTATCTTGGTTACTGTGCTCGGACCGATCTCAGCATGGTTTCAAAAGGGTAGTGGAAATATGGCTTAGGTCACAAAACTCAAACCAACTCACACTGGCATCTTCATTTTCAGAAAGAACTCCAATGTTCTGCATAATCACCTAATCTTATTCCAAAGGAGTTCTATAATATAAGGGATGAATGGCTATAGCACATATGTAGAGCCAACATATTCATGGTAACTGTACAATGAGATCACACCAATATGAGCAAAAATCTGAGGAATATTTGAAACATGTTCAGTTTATGCATAGATCAATGAAGCAAGTTAGATGGAAAATGGCACTAAGTTTGCTTATAGGTATATGGCATCGATTTAAACTGACATAAACTGGCGCTAGTAGTTTCTCTGCAATGATCTATAGATTTTTAAAAACCAAGTAAAAAGAGCAAACATGGTCAAAATACCAAGAATTGTTCCCCTTTGGTGGCAGTTACCAGGTAAAATTAGAAGACATAAACAGAAGAGGTCACAGCTTATTTCAAAATTAGCCCAATAACTTAAGGCCTTATTTTCATGGTTCACCACTTTATAGTCCAATGATAGGAGAATGAAACAAATGCCCCAAAAAGCTGCAGGCAAATGCCTCCAGGGGAGTCTGCAATTGCCCTTAATTGCTCATGCCATGCCAGTGTCTTCAGGCCTTTGTCTCACTTTGACACAGCACACTCACCAGTAACTTTTGATGGAGCTTTTGTTGTTTTAGTGATCCTTGGTGCAGTTGGACAGGCCTGCTGTTGTCTTCTAGTGGGTGAATGTAGTCCACAGAGTAAGGGGGCAGAATATCGTTTTTCAGCTGAAAACAAAACAACAACATAAACAAGTCAATTACGGTACTGTTCATTTGTTCAATTTTCAAAATCCCAAAACAGTTTTTTTGGTAGCAAAATATTTAAATTACTGCCATTTCTGCAAATGTAGTTTCACTATAACTTGATCCAGCCTGCTTAAAGGTAACATCACAAATTTGCTTTGCTCATGTGAAAGACAAATTCAGCAGTTTTAAAACTTTGAAATGAAAAACAAACAGAGACAATTATAGCAACGTAAACAAAGCAGAGCTAATCATCACTCTTATCTAGGATGATGGCCCAAAAGCCCAAAGTTAATAACATCTTTGTACCTTTATTATTCTATAAAAAAAAATAAAAATAAATGTCCTGGGATCTATGGTCTTTTCGCTTCCTCCCACAGTTAAAAAACATGACTGTTTTAACTGTGTGACTGTCTAACCTATCCAGGGTGATTACTACTGTAACTCGTAATTGCTGTCCGGTATTTGTGTATTGAAATCTTAGTAAGTCAATTCTTCTTGAAATAAGTTTTGAATTGAGCAGGTAACTAAGACATTTTGCCAATGGAACAAGAAAATGTACATTCATAATAAGGAGAAAAAAAAACTGCAGTTTCTAATTTTGAGTGCATACAATCTAATTATCTTATTTTAGGGTAAAAATACTTACAGTAGGGAAACATTTGGATTTAAACACCCTGCTATTTTTCAAGTTCTCCCACTAAGAAATCATGGAGGGGTCTGAAATTGTCACCATAGGTGCATGACTACTTTGAGACACATAATATTTAAAAAAAAATCCAGAAGTCATAATATATGATTTATTTGTATATTACAGCTGCAAATAAGAATTTGAACACCTGTCTATCAGCTAGAATTCTGACCCTCAAAGAGCTGTTATTCTGCCATCAAAATGTCCACCTCCACTCCATTTATTATCTTAAATTAGACGCACGGTTTGAGGTAGTTAGCTGCATAAAGACACCTGTCCACCCCATACAATTAGCAAGAATCCAACTACTAACATGGCCAAGACCAAAGAGCTGGGGTGTTTTTCTGCACATGGAACAAGGTGACTGCACTGTATTAAAGAGAGGATGACCGTGGGTATGTTTTGTGAGATTTTGGGGAACAAAATCAGTTAGAGCATTGAAGATGGGTTGAGGCTGGGTCTCCAACATGACAATGACCCAAAGCACACAGCCAGGGTAACCACGGAGTGGCTCTGGAAGAAACATATCAAGGTTCTGGCGTGGCCTAGCCAGTTTCCGGACCTAAAACCAATAGAGAATCATTGGAGGGAGGTCAAACTTTGTATTTCTTAGTGACAAGCCCAGAAATCTAACTGATCTAGAGAAGATCTGTGTGGGGGAGTGGGCCAAAATCCCTTGTGCAAACATGCTGGAAAACTACAGGAAACCTTTGACCTTCTGCACTTTTTTCTTAAAATAAGTGCATTTTGTCTTGCATCGAGGAGGTAATGGAGATACTTTGCAAATGGAAAGAGACAATTTACATTTAGAAAAAGCAACTGAATCGTCTTATTTAAAGTTTATATTAAGAGTAAAAATACTCATTCAATGGGCAAATCATCTTATTTACCTACTAACATTAAGGGTAAATACACTTGATTTAAGACATTTTTACCTATTTCTAGGTCATTTTTCCAGTTTTAGTGGGGGAACTTGCAAAATAGCAGTGTTCAAATACTTATTTTCCTCACTGTATTCCATTCTCAGATCATCTTATTTACCTGCTGAAATCAAGTGTAAATACACTTATTTAAAGATATTTGCGATATGTGCAGTTTTGTACTGAGTAGGTACTAAAAGGATTTTTTTATGGAAGAATTTAGTGTGCACATAAACTATTTTAATAGAAAAACACTATATGAACTTGTATTTAAAGTAATTCAAGAATTGGGTAGAAAAGTATTTATATTTCTCTTACTGATCTTCTTAAATTATTTTTCTGGCAACATACCCGTTGTATTCTTCTTATATGTTGCATGTTTCCTCTCAGAGTTTTACTAATTATTTTTATTAATGAGCTCCAAGGTTTTGACGTCTTTTTTGCCAATGTAAAATTCTAAATTGGGAACATTTTAGTTACTGTCATTCAAAAATATAGAATAGAATAAAATAAAATAGAATAGAATAGAAAACCTCTTTATCGTCCCAAAATGTGGAAATTCTGGGTATATATGGTTGAACCTAAAAAAAGTAACATTAAACTTAAATCTGCCAGCAGTTTGGATAATATTGGTATTAAGAGATTGACACACAGACAGATAAATATGCACAAAAACAGAGAACAACAACTGATACACTAGCAGTAAACAAAATAAATTTTTCCTTTAATAGATGGGTCCCAGTTTCAGATTGACAGAAGTGGGATAGATGATCAAAAATGCATTGCTAACGTACATATTTGTAGAGTCGTAACTGAGAGGGATTAGAATAACCAGATTGTGAGGCCCTTCTAGATTGCATTAGCTCTCCACGGGGCTTAGCACTGCTATGTTTACCCAGCATGCACTGCAAAGTATCCCACATAAAAATAACACTGAAGCACTACTTCAAGCAGATACTCAGAAACCCACAAAAGTGTAAGATATGAAAAAGGTAAAAATAACATCTTCACTCAATGTTTAACCACTTAGCAATGGAGGTTGATAGCACTACCTAAGTCGCTTGTTATTGCCTAGCTAGTGGTGCTGGCTGGAAATTATAATGCCCTCTATTCAATTATTCATGGTTCCAGTCAGCTGGAACAAGATGCTGCTTTTGTGTCATAGAGGGAGAACTGTAACTCGACTCAAGTCTAAAAGACCATCGCTGCTTGCAGGAAAGAACTTCATCAAGGAAGTTTGGATGCATCTAAACTACAAACAAACACCGGATGTCATGATATTCCCCTGGCTGCTTCCATGTGATGTTTTCCTGCAATGTTCAGACAGAGATAGTGATTCAGGAGGGTGGGCAACAGAGTAACAAACCCCTGGGTGCATTTTACTGCCCCACTCTGCTGCATTTTGTTCGTACTCAACATTAAAATTTGCGACCATGGCCAAAAGATTATGTTCTTTCACGTATGCCATGTTTTAATGCTGCATACTAAAGCTATGTTGCTTTTTTGCACTTCCACTCATGGGAACAAGTTGTGCTATTTTTAAACCACTTGTCCCCAGCTGCACATCTTCAACCAAGGGCCAGTGGGCAATTAGTGTTTGTTTCTCAGGGCATGGGGCATTGCCGGATTCTTTCTAACCCAGGAGGACATCTGGAAACAGAGTGTTTTTGTCCTGTACCTTTACCCCTGCCGCAAGGCACAGCTCTCAAAGCAGCGACTGTGCCTCCACCAGCATCACCTTTTAACTGCGCACAAGACCATCTCTAATCCGCAGCTATTTATGTGCTGAAATATAATTTTGTTATTGGTTTTTGAGATTTACTCTCATTAATACAGTAAAAAAAACATACTTTTAAAATGTAAATAAAATATTGGTATACATTTAGCAGTGCTGCTTTATGTGATTTGCTTAAAGCTACAGTGTGTAATTTTCAGCGACATCTAACGTCCAGACTGCAGACCGCAGCAACATGAACATCTCCCCCCCACCGCTTCTCCCCCCCAACAGTACGGCGAGCGTTACGGGACAAAATGTCTTCCACGACGTTCGCATCACCTACCTTCTCAAGTGATGAGGTTTGTTTACATAGATAATTTTACAGATAGTATTTCATTAGTCTGTGTAGAGTATAGTTTTCAGTACGTCTCAGTTCATCTCTCTCAACTTGCCGTAGTTACCTTCGAGCGTAATGGGCGATCGCGCAATCGCTAGTTTGTTGGCTCTGCACTGCCGCAAAGATGTCAGCGCAAAGATGTCTGCCTCCATGGCTGCGAGACCCGCTCCTATGTAATTATAAATAACGAATTCTAAGGCAACGCAAATATTAAGGTTAAGAGGCTGAGCTCGTAGATGATGATAAATAACATAGTTATGTATAATATATTACATTTCTGACTTTATATATACCTGTAATTATTACACACTGTAGCTTTAAGTCGGCAAAATTTTTAAACGTTATTGAGTGCTTTTCTAATTAATACGGTTCAAAGGAACCAAAAGTAATTACCACTGGATATTAAGGTAAAAAAAAAAAGAAGTAACAAAGAGCTTAATGGCTGTCCTAAAGGTTATAGCTACAACTTTCCACCAAAAATTAAAAAGGAAAAATATTTAGGGTATAAATATTGCTCTATAAATTTTCCACAATATATAAGTATACACTCACCGGCCACTTTATTAGGTACACCTGTCCAACTGCTCGTTAACACTTAATTTCTAAGCAGCCAATCACATGGCGACAACTCAGTGCATTTAGGCATGTAGACATGGTCAAGACAATCTCCTGCAGTTCAAACCGAGCATCAGTATGGGGAAAAAATGTGGTTTGAGTGACTTTGAACATGGCATGATTGTTGGTGCCAGAAGGGCTGGTCTGAGTATTTCAGAAACTGCTGATCTACTGGGATTTTCACGCACAACCATCTCTAGGGTTTACAGAGAATGGTCCGAAAAAGAAAAAACATCCAGTGAGCGGCAGTTCTGTGGGCGGAAATGCCTTGTTGATGCAAAAGGTCAGAGGAGAATGGCCAGACTGGTTCGAGCTGATAGAAGGGCAACAGTGACTCAACTAATCACCCGTTACAACCAAGGTGGGCAGAAGAGCATCTCTGAACGCACAGTACGTCGAACTTTGAGGCAGATGGGCTACAGCAGCAGAAGACCACACCGGGTGCCACTCCTTTCAGCTAAGAACAGGAAACTGAGGCTACAATTTGCACAAACTCATCGAAATTGGACAATAGAAGATTGGAAAAACGTTGCCTGGTCTGATGAGTCTCGATTTCTGCTGCGACATTCGGACGGTAGGGTCAGAATTTGGCATCTACAACATGAAAGCATGGATCCATCCTGCCTTTTATCAACGGTTCAGGCTGGTGGTGGTGGTGTCATGGTGTGGGGAATATTTTCTTGGCACTCTTTGGGCCCCTTGGTACCAATTGAGCATCGTTGCAACGCCACAGCCTTCCTTAGTATTGTTGCTGACCATGTCCATCCCTTTATGACCACAATGTACCCAACTTCTGATGGCTACTTTCAGCAGGATAATGCGCCATATCATAAAGCTGGAATCATCTGAGACTGGTTTCTTGAACATGACAATTAGTTCACTGTACTCAAATGGCCTCCACAGTCACCAGATCTCAATCCAATAGAGCATCTTTGGGATGTGGTGAAACGGGAGATTCACATCATGGATGTGCAGCCGACAAATCTGCGGCAACTGTGTGATGCCATCATGTCAATATGGACCAAACTCCCTGAGGAATGCTTCCAGCACCTCGTTGAATCTATGCCACGAAGAATTGAGGCAGTTCTGAAGGCAAAAAGGGGTCCAACCCGTTACTAGCATGGGGTACCTAATAAAGTGGCCGGTGAGTGTAGTCTTCTGCTTACAATGTCAACATTGACATTAAAGCATTCTACAACAACAGGAGTAGCAGGTTTAAAGGCATAGTGGCAGATGTTCTATTTCCAGGTGGATCATCTAAATAAGTGGCCCATTCTAATTGTCAATCATTCTGGTGTTATGGTGATAGGCCATACTACGTGCTCATCCCTATTTTCACTTACTGGCGAGAAATACCTACCTGCTGAGAATGATCTCCCCTCTTGTACACTGGTAAGAAAACGGATTGATATATGAATGTAAAGGGATCTTCAAACATATTCAAACAGTACCTGCAAAACTTGGTCTGTCTTTCTTGTACAGCTCTGGATGGGTTTACATCCTGCCTGAAGGCCTGGACATTTTTCAGTAAGGAACTTTACATCAGAGACCATAAAAATCACTTGGCATTCCATAAGTTTCCAACTTAGGGCTGCTCCTACTCAATATCTGCATGTTCCCTCTAACATAAATTAAACAAGAAAATAGAAAAAAATAAAAAATAAAAGCAAATGAAGATAATAGCAGGTAACAGTTTAACATCAACATAAGTTAACATGACCATGCAGACGATACAATGATAAACATTATGATTATGATGTCACCAAGTGACCATGAACCCATTCAAACATTGGTTAAATGCTTGAAACAATCAATGCTCTGATTTGTCAACATTTTCTTCTGTTGAATCGAAATAAAACTAAGGTCATACATTTTTGGCCAAAGGAGGAACATTCTAACGTAGTTAGCACACAGCTATAGTTAATATCACTACATTATAAACCACTAATAAGGCTCTAAATCTTTATGTAGTGTTGGACCTTCAGAGGCTCATAAAGACAGGAAAAGAGTCAGCCTTGTATCTCCTAAAGAACACCTCCAGGATTAAGGACTAATGTCTCAGTAGGACCTTGAAAAACTCATGTGTTCATTTTTAGTAAAATTAATACCTTAAAGCTACAGTGTGTAATAATTACAGGGATATACAGTCAGAAATGTAATATATTATACATAACTATGTTATTTATCATCATCTACGAGCTCAGCCTCTTAACCTTAATATTTGCGTTGCCTTAGAATTCGTTATTTATAATTACATAGGAGCGGGTCTCGCAGCCATGGAGGCAGACATCTTTGCGCTACGGCAGCGCAGAGCCAACAAACTAGCGATTGCGAGATCGCCCATTACGCTCGAAAGTAACTACGGCAAGTTGAGAGAGATGAACTGAGACGGTACTGAAATCTATACCCTACACAGACTAATGAAATACTATCTGTAAAATTATCTATGTAAACAAACCTCATCACTTGAGAAGGTAGGTGATGCGGACATCGTGGAAGACATTTTGTCCCTTAACGCTCGCCGTACTGTTGGGGGGGAGAAGCGGTGGGGGGGAGATGTTCATGTTGCTGCAGTCTGCAGTCTGGACGTTAGATGTCGCTGAAAATTACACACTGTAGCTTTAAAGAGTCATTACTGAGTTTTCTAATGCTACTGCCACCTGGGGCCAAAACACAGAACTGCAGCCCTATTCTGCTCATTTTCATAGCTCACACTCATTTGTGTGCTAAGAAAATGAGCAAGTTTGTTGTTGTTTTCACCTTATGTGGAATCGCCATAGGTGTCTGTATCAACGAAATCCATCTCAATTTGAATGCATTGATTGTTAGGTTAGACCCATTTGCAATGAGCATGCTTTATGTCACACCCGCAGATGAGTGCTGGAACTTCTGACCCCAAACTAAATGCTGGGACAATAGGCTAGAGGCTTATAGATGCATTGATGCTGAACTACTGAGGTGTCTGTTTGCTCATCAAACAATCTTTATGGTAAAAACAAAGGCTATTTTTAAGGTCCTTTTCAGTAAAAACTTTCTAAATGTATCTTTAATAGTGTCTTCACATGTTTGTCAAAAAGGTAATCAGACAGCTGCAGCTGATCCAAAAGGCTACTGCCAGTGTACTCACTAAAATTAAGAAAGTAGAGCACATCACGCCAGTTTCAAAGTCCTCTGGCTTCCAGTATCTCAGAGAATCGACTTTGAAATTCTTCTTTTATAGTTGTGTATACGCACGTCTTAAATCTGTTAACGGCTTAGCTCCAAATTACATTACATAATCTGGATCAACTACCAGGACCTCTCAGGTCTACTGGATCAGATCTCTACATACTCAGAACCAAACCCAAAGAAACAGCTTTTAATTCTTATGCTCTACTAATCTGGAATAAACTCTATGAAAAATACAAAAATGCTGAAACCCTCAGTTGCATTAAATTGAGATTAAAAACATCTTTGATTGAAGAGATCTTTGACTAAGCAATGAAAACATTATTAGACAGGTTTCATTGCAATTTTCCTTTCATTTTTTATATAATTATCCTAATATATAATTTTTATTTACTGTAGTCATTTGTGTTACATCTATGTGACTGCATTGTTCTCTTCTTTTTCTTTTTTTTTTTCATCTTCCCACATATAAATATATAAATAAACTTCCATTGCCTTCAAACATGATGTTATTTGTTTAAACTGATGCTGCATTTTTGGGGGTATAACTGACAGCAAATGATCCAGCGCATTAGTTTATATTTGGATGAGCAGTTATAATGAGTCTGTTTAGGAGTCTGCAGGACATGATAACCTCTTTCATTTATTTTAGCCAGGGTAAAGGAAATCCAATCCCTCTTATTACGGCTTCTTTATGCAATTATCCTTTGTCCCTACTCATTGATGGGACAGTAAGAAAACCATGGACTGGACAGCAAGCCCATAGCCGGAACCTGAAGAGACCTGTAACATAATGTACCCTATCAGCAAGTAGACAAATGTGAATCACTGCACAACAGAGGTCACAATGTTCTAAATGCCTCTGGACAAACACACATTTTTATTTGCAGTAATCTGTTGTGAAATATTACCTTTTTAATATAATAGAGTGAAATACACCCCTACATAAAAAGAACAGGAAAGTCTGTAGCCAGTTTTCATCCCATTACTTATCCCCAGTATTAACAGGTGTGCAACAATGGTGCCTTGAACTGACTGGCAAAGTGATTCTATTGAAATGCCTCTCAATAATATTTTGTCCAAAAGCAAGCAATTAACCTCCAAAGAGGCGGACAGCACACAAAGCATAACGTGTTTAATATTAGGACTAGAAAACTAAAGGTGTAAAAAAAAAAAAACTTTTAAGCAGACGTCATGAATTAGCGGACCGGGCTCCGGATCCGGACCCACCTGCTGGCTAATCCGGACCCTACCTGATTTAAAACATTTAGGCTACATGTGATAAAAATTAGCCAATGAGCTGCTGTCAGTCTGGGTTGCTGTTGCTGCTACTTTTAGACACAGCAGGCAAACCTGTGGCAGGCTGGGCGATGGGAAAGAAGGAGAAGATGATGAGAAAAAGAGAGCAGAGAAAGTGTGGACTGCTGGAAGAACTGCGGTGAACTGGTGAAAGAAAAGTGAAATGGTGCTCAAAGATGACCCTGCACATTTAGAGGATGTTTGGCTCAACCGGCTGCTGTGAAGCAGGATTCTCCACCATGAGCATAATCAAAAATAAATCTGGATCCAGGCTCAAAATGAGCACCTTGATATGTGCTTGAGAATGGCTTAGTCTCCATTCAAACCCAGGTTTAAAGCCTTGCAGGGCAGCCTAAAGCCCACTGCTCTCATTAAGACAGAAAAAAGAAAAAAGAAAACAAAACAGATGGTCAGTTCAGGTGTTTTATAAAATATGTGAATCAGGAAATTGTCTATATACCAAATTGAACGATTGTCGTTTCTTTACTTCAAAAAACAATTCAGAACTTTTTTTTTTTTTTTTTTTTTTTTTTATTTATAACATGGATGCATTAAAGCCTGCTTTTTATTTCAGTGTAAAATGCTCTTTGAAGTAACAGATTATAATTAAAAATGTCTCCAGACCAATACTGGTTGACGATTTTTTTGTATTTGGACCCTGCTGATTTTTAATTGGTTACCCCTGCTTTAAAGAGAAGATCATTATTTGATGTTGTTTTTTTTAACCAAAAGGAACATGACAGAAGTCATTCAGAACCTTCTGATGTTCATATGGACAAAAAAAAAAGAAAAACGAGAAAGCAAGATGTTTATTAAACATCAGTCGTGAACCTGAACACACGGTGCGAACACAATAACCTAAAGCTTTAGTATAAGTACCGAGGCAGACACAGAGTCCAAGATTAAACCCACAGAGATAAGCTGTTTTATCACAAAACAAATCCCGACAAATAATCATCAGAGCCTGTGGATTTTGGCAAGATCTAGATAATCACCCCAACCCCCACCTTCATGTGTGATTGGCCAAACTATCTGAACAAATTCACACATTACTTCAGCTCACAAGGAATAAAACAGATCTGGTGATACTCAACGCAGGGATTGACCTTTTCTGCATTCTTATAAACTTGTAAAATTACAACTAGATCTAACTCTATCTTTAAAGTATTGTATCATATATTTTTTTCAATGTTGATGTCTAACACAGGAGTGGTGTCATGTCATTTATGAAGTAGAAGTAAAATAAATATCTTTTTCTCTCTCATAATGATCTAAAAAGTTTCGATATTAATTAAACTGTCCCATGAGTTTGCATGTCTCAATAATATTAAATTGATTATACAATTCTGTCTTGGTTAGGTATCAAAAAAGAGTAAATAAATAAAAAAAAAAGCTGTACTAGCTTCAGCTACTGCATTCAGAAAGACACCGGGCCAGGACTCAAACCCGAAACCTTCTTCCTAAATTCTCTATTGTGTAGGGAACATTTGTAATCCTAAAAGATTAGCTAGATGGCTAGATATTAAATCAGTAAAAGGTTCAAGTGTTTAATATATATATATATATATATATATATATATATATATATATATATATATATATATATATATATATATATATATATATATATATATATATATATATATATATATATATATATTGTGAAAGAATGGTACCCTAGGGATGTCACATTCATAAAAAGTCCTCTGTAGATGAATCGGACAGACGGCCATCAGAGGCGTTTTCTTCTCCAGACTTTTATAGAACTCGCTGCTGAAAAGTCAGTTGAATTTGACAGACTGAAAGAATCCAATTTTTCCCTCTAAACTTAAAAGGAATGACATGAAACGTTAGGAAACAACTGTTCCAGGAACCGAGACTAAAGCACAGCCAAAATCTTAAATGAAAAAGCATCTTTTCAAACAGCTCATAAATGTTATATTACAAAAGACTCGTTTTAGCAGGGGAACACACCTCTTCATTGAAGAAAAGATAGAAGCAAAACCTGCTTCCCTTCCAATTATGTGAAAAGCAAATAGAAGACAGCAGCATTCAGGCCTTTTATGACATGCAGGCAGGTGTAAGCACATTGCAACCGAACCATACGCTGATTTGGATCAGACCAACTTTGGAGTCTAAAATGGAAGCTGTATAATCCTGGTGCAGGGAATCTTCTCCAGAACAAACACTGTATATATCAACTAATATAATTATGTTTATTCAATATTGACATTTAACAGCAAATCTACTTCAAATGCTAATGAAAATATATTTGTTTAAAATACTTTTTTCCCTGTTGAAAGAAAAAAATGTAAAGAACATAAGAGGGGCCTAACATGAGGAAATTAATTTAAATTGTATGTATCTACCAGTTCAAATCCAACTACGGCTTTTGTTATATTTTAAGTCAATCAATTTCTCTGCTTATAACAGGGGCAGTTTCCCCTAAAAGTTCACAGTCGCCTTCCTGTAAATTTCCACTCTAATGTTTTGGGGCAGCCTCTTATTTTAGCCATTTTTCTTGAGGACTTTTTGCTTGATCCCCAAAAATATATAACATATATTTGTCTCTTTTTAATTATTTGCATAAAATGAGTGTTAACGTGAGATATATCAGATCCCTACAATAAAATTGAAAACATACAAAACTTAGTTATTGCACAATTAACCTAGTTAATGAGATACCCCTTGCAATTTCAATTTCAGGCAGTCTGGATTGTGTAATAAAGAACTACATTTACATATATACTAAATATTGTCTGCACTAAACGCAGTCAAGCAACTGCTCTATAAGATCTATGATGCAAGCAACAAGCTCAGCAGCTCATCAAGGATTTTGTTGGGAACTCCTTATTGTTCATTAAAGGATTCCTGAACACTGATTCCTGAAGCAAATCCATAGTTTAACATAAAATAAACAGTAGAAAAATGTTTAATCTAGTAAATCTACAGAAATCACCTTTACTCTGCAATATTTGTTTGTTTATATTATATATTTACTGTAAGTCTGTTAGTATAATTCATTCTTTGAATGTGAATTTATGTTGGTTTATACAATATTTAATAAATGATGTACATAGTCTTACATAGTCTCAGTACAGGGTTAGTGTATGAAGCTCTGACATGTTTTGTGTTCTTATGATTTTGTTTCTGTCCAGCTGACTCCTGATGCACCCACAGCTGACTGTGCACCGCTGTAAACAGCCCAACATATTGTATTATCTTCCTCGTACTCATCCCCTCTGATGCCGGTCAGTCAGGGATTTGCTTCTTTTAATTAAGTTCTTATTTTAAAGGTATTTTTCCATTTTTAAATGCAGATTTAAAAATGTAATGGTATATTTAATATTTAAATTGTTTATGAGATCAATAAATAAATGTTGATTTAATTACTGATCCTCCATATAGCTCACGCAACTTCATCAAACTTCATCATTGCAACAAAAACTTCTTGAACAGTAAATTCAATACCACTTTAATCAGGATCTAAAGGCAATTAAATCCAAGCTTAGACCATATCTAGCTTAATAATTTCTGTAATGTATAACATTGGAGCATTACACTTTCCTGCAAAATAAATTTTCTACATTACATAAATAAATATAACAGCATTAGTGGTGCTTGGATTGAAATAATCAAATTTAGCTGTTAGGCACCATTAATTGCAGTGTCACCATTGCCCCATCGTTGTATAGTGTGAGCCAATGTTTGGTGGAAGTCACTTCTGCACAGTCCAGCTGTGTACTACGAAGCCAGTCACTAAGCATTATCATAATTCAGTTCAGCCAATTCACAACACATCTGACTTCCAGAAGCTTCACAAACAGAATTTATTCAAATCATACTGACAGGCTTATCAAAATATGTATTTAAAGTTAATTTCTGAAATCTGAGCATTAAAGGAGATTTATGAATTTAAAAGAGTCAAGAAAATGTTGACATATATTGCCAATTATCCTTTAAAGCAACCGTAGTTTGATAGTCGGTTATATAAATTCACACATTTATGATTTTAAACAATCAAAAAAGAAAACTTAATACCAGATGGTGGTGGTATTGCTTCAGTTCTTAGCCAACCCCAAGAATTTAAAGATGTAAAAGAGGACAATGAGAGAGAGAAAACTGCTTACATAAATCTCATCTACTACTAATTATTATGATGATTATTATTATTATTATGAATGTGCACTTAGACATATCGTACATTTAGAAACTCTGATGGCAAAAGATTGTTTGAGAAACGGAATTTTTCTCACAGTGTGTTGACCACCCTCATATAGCCTCCTCCCCCCCACCCGCTAGCTGCATCTAAGCCACAGAGCAAAAGCAAAAGACCATTCGAAGACGCCAGGTGAAGCAAAAAGAAGACAATTTTCCCAGTAAAATTAGTCTGGCACCAGACTAACCATAGATTACTCGAAAAAGCATAGAAGGCATTACCTCAAAAACATTATAAAAGGTGAGAGAACAGTTTAAAAATCCACTTGCAGGAAAATAACCTTATCTTTCGTGATGTGTCCTTCAGTCTGATGTACCAGAATCTATAGAATTTGGCAGAAAAATTTTGACTTTCTGTGTGGATGTATGCCTCTGGTAAAAAAAAATGAATGTCATGATATGGAAAAATTATGTTAAAATATTAAAACAACATCCAAACTCATCCATCATTCAGTTAAGGACAAATGTTCTACAAATGTTTTTTCTGAAAGTACAATGATCTTTAAGCCAAATAAGTTACAAAGGCTGCCTACACACCTAAATCAGGGAAGCTGGTTTTGTCAGGAGGAATGGGACAAAATTCCAGCAAACATTTTAAGAAAATCTTGTTGAAGGCGATCCAAACAGGATTAGGCTAATACAAGCAGTTTTTATAATCAGAAATCAGGATGGGTTAAGCCTTAGTTAATGCCTGACAGAATTTAAATATGTGGTTTTAAATGTATAGACTGTGCGGGCTGTGTGATTTGACCAAAAATGTAAAAAAATTATTTTCACTAAAATTGCAATTGTGATTTAATTAAAATTTTCCACCTAACCGTACCACATGCATATAAATTTTTGACTTAAGGGTTTCATTGTTTTCATGGCTTTTAATTCCTTTTTTGCATTACTTTAAAGTTCTTTTCTGGAACCTGCTTGCTTTGACCCCCTATGCATTGTATCTGTAAGCTAGCTCTAACTCTCTCTTCCCTCTTCCAACTAAAGCAGACTTCCAAGGGCTGTAGTGAGAAACTTATGGTTTTAGTCTTATTAAATGTAATGTGGCAAAAAAAAACAAAAAAAAAAACATAAACGTCTTTTAGTTTGGAATTTGTGTTTTTCAAAATTAGGATTTTTTTTGTAAATGCAATTAACAGTTAATCCCTAATAGAGACAAAATGAATATTCTTATGATTTAACCTTTAGTGACGTCATCAATGGTTGCACTTAAGTGAAGGCATGAACAAGTACATAATAAAATATGAGTTGAATGATGAAATCTAAAATATATATAGTATAAAATCTTAAAAACCAAATATATATTTATTATTATTAATTATATAAAACATAATTAAAGAAAAATACCCTGAGGATACATTAAAGGCAAGTGCTTGAATTATGACACGCAGAACAGACCAACATTCAGAGCCAGTGATGTGGATGCTGACAACGATAATGCACTTTCACTCTCCTGTCACACAGTCTCCAGGAGTCATCTTTACAGCGATTTCCCAGTGAATAAGATGTTATGTAACAGCGGCTGTGGACCCTGCTGTTCATATCACTAATGCCTCACACTGTGGCAGTGTCACATGCTTTATCCAGGCTACATCCAGGCGCCGGCGACAGCAGCGCTCCAGCTGTTACTACAGCCTAACTTGAGTCACTCAGGACCATGCTGAGCTATGCCTTACCCTAACGGCTGACCCTCCACTGAGCAGCCATGTTTAGCTCTAAAGGTCGCCTCAACACCAGCACAGGATGGTATTCTACAATCAATACTGTTTTAGCAAAGGATATTGGTTCATAGAAAGCTATATTTTTGTTATATATTGTGTTGTAGAGGAGTGATCAGTATGTAACTAAATCAGCTATTGACTTTTGTTCCCACGAACACTGCATCATATATTTTCTACAAGGAAAGATATTAGTTTTATTGTAGTTGTGTGTCTGTTTTGTCCTTAAACCACAGCTGATCCCAATAGATTCCTGGTGATGCTAAGAACAGTTCTACGAAATTCATGCTATTAATAAATACTTTTTTCACTGTTTCCCTGTGCTTGTTTGGGAGAAGAGATTGCTGCAAACCAACTACTCCATACAACTGTAAGACAAACCACTTTTACCAACTGTAATTTGTTATTATGAATATTTATAAAAACATTTTCTCTGCATGCTGATTTTTATTGATATTTCTCCCACTCTTCCTTTTGTTCCACCATAGTAGCAACAGCCAGATAACAGATGAAACTCTGTCTAAGAGTCTAGAGCAGGGGTCATTAATTAAAAATCAGCAGGGTCCCAATAAAGAAAATCAAAGGTCCCGAGACATTTTTAATTATCATCTGTTACTTTAAACAGAATGTAGAACTGAAATTTAAATGAGGTTTTCATGCATCCATGTTATAGATTGACTTTTTAAATGAAAAAATGTTTGAAAAGAGAACATTTTTCCATTTTAAAATCTAAAGTGTTTTTTTTTTTAAGTAGAGAACAATCTTTCAGTTTGGTATACAGGTATAGACAATTTCCTGATTTACATATTTTATAAAACACCTTAACTGTTCATTTATTTTATTTATTTATTTTTTATGGCTTAATGAGAGCAGTGGGCTTTATGCTGCCCTGCAAGGATTTAAACCTGGGTTTGAATGGAGACTAAGCCATTCTCAAGCACATATCAAGGTGCTCATTTTGAGCCTGGATCCATATTTATTGTTGATTCTGTTCATGGTGGAGAATCCTGCTTCACAGCAGCAGGTTGAGCCAAACATCCTCTAAATGTGCAGGGTCATCTTTGAGCACGCCGTTTCACTTCTCTTTCACCAGTTCACCGCAGTTCTTCCAGCAGTCCACACTTTCTCTGCTCTCTTTTTCTCATCATCTTCTCCTTCTTTCCCATCGCCCGGCTTACCACAGGTTTGCCTGCTGTGTCTAAAAGTAGCAGCAGCAGCAACCCAGACTGACAGCAGCTCATTGGCTAATTGGCATCACATGCAGCCTGGTCTCGGATGGCTTTACCGTACAAACAGGAGAAGCGGCGCAAGTGAGATTAGACACTGTCGTCGGACAACACGCGGTAACTTATAAATGTTTTAAATCAAGTTGGGTCCTGATCAGTGAGCATGTGGGTCTGGATCCTGACCGCGGTCCTCTAATCCTTGACATCTGATCTAGAGTACTAAAGAATAACTCTAAACTTTACTGACAACTCTGATTGACGGTTAATATTAAATATTAGCTATAGCAATAACACCCAGCTAAGACATAGCAAGGTAGCTTAAAGCTAAAACATGTTTGTTAAATTCATGCTATGTAATTTGACTAAAATCCAAGAATAGAGCGGTCCCTCCATCCATCCTGGTGTCTCCTGGTCCTAATTGAAGATTTATTTTACATAAATGTTTGCCATCTCTACAGCATCCAACCATCGGTCTGTACCTGTTCATTCTTGTTGTTTTGTGTAAGAGGTGCTGGTGCCTATGTGTAGCGGTCATTGAACAGCCCTAGATAGGGCACCAGCATAACACAGAGCAACACATGGATACATGGGACAAACAAACATTAAAAACACAATCCTATTGATAGTGTGGGAAAATCCATTTACCAAACACTCATATTTTGGGGGAAGTCTTTACAACTCATTTTAAGTGCAGAGCAGACTGTATAGCTGTGTTTACAACATCATCAGTATGGAAGACAGATTTGGGACATTCTGCTGGTGCCCAGTCAGTGGGGCGCGGTTCCACCTCAGGTGAGGGAGTAAGCATCAACAGAGTCATACAGCTGCTGTTCCCTCTCCTTCTTTAAGTTCACCCATAATAGTAAACATGCCTGAGAGTTTTATCAATGCCTGATGAACCACTTCGGCGGCCACATTCTTCACAAGCAAGAGGGCACTCAGAAGGTTTCCAAAGTCAAACCAACTTGCCCCAAATGTCAAACATCTTCACACATTTTCACACATTTTAACAGTCTAGTCTCAAAAACAGCAATAATAACAAAGCAAATATATATATATATATATATATATATATATATATATATATATATATATATATATATATATATATATATATATATATATATATATATATATATATATATGAGTTTTCTACTATTGAAAAGGCCCAAACAGTTAGTAGGTTGTTATGAAATATTATAGAAAATGTAGCTTAAATCAGAAGGAAGGAAGGAAGGAAGGAAGGAAGGAAGGAAGGAAGGAAGGAAGGAAGGAAGGAAGGAAGGAACCAATGAAGGAAGGAACCAATGAAGGAAGGAACCAATGAAGGAAGGAACCAATGAAGGAAGGAACCAATGAAGGAAGGAAGGGGGGAACCAAGGAAGAAAGGGAGGAAGGAAGAAACCAAGGAAGGAAGGAACCAAGGAAGGGAGGAACCAAGGAAGGAACCAATGAAGGAACCAAGGAAAGAATGACGGAACCAAGGAAGGGGGGAACCTAGGAAGAAAGGGAGGAAGGAAGAAACCAAGCTCTAACTTTAAAACTCTACTTAAAACTCAGTAAAGAGACAAGAAATTTGAGCTTGAAAGATGACTGCTTGTCTGTTGTGCACAGTGAAGACAAAAGCCACTTGCTTGCACCTCAGAGTAATGGCTGAAATGATGAATGGCAATGCCTGCTTGTCAAGGTGGGCAGGATGAGCTACAGTATGAATGGAAGCCGAGCGTTGGAGTACTCCTACATCAGAAGGTGTAAGGCAAGACCAGGATTCCTAATTATGTTCACCTTTTAAATAACTGACCTTGGGAGAAGGAAAAAGAAACGACTGTTTGCATCTGCAAACACACAGAAGCCAACATGACATGTTTCCCTACGAGCCAAAGCACAGTTCAGCCCTGATCATTTGCTTCCACTCCTTTCATTTATTCTCACGCCTGCCATCTATGGGACCTTGTATCACTGCAATGAGCTTTGAAGCAATTGGCAAAACACACATCTAAACAGACACGTTTATTAATATTAATGCCCCCTACAACACATGCTATTAAATATCACAACAGAAAGGTAGCAGCAGCTCTCATTCTGCCACTTTTACACACCAACATCATAGCAGCAGCTGCTGACTTCACATTTTGATTTTATAGTCTGGTCAGTGATTGATAACCTTGTATTTTTAGCACAAAAAATATATTAAAGTACAGATTCAGTCTGTTATTTTCAAATACAGAAAAACTGAAATATCTTTACCATGTACACGGTGTAAAAAACATTTTCTGACATTTTAAATGAGGGTAAGAAGGATTCATGAAGATGCTGAAAAAACAGAACCTACTATATGTTCATTCTATATTCTGAAATGCTTTGTTAAAGACTTGAGGCAATGTGAAAAATAAAAGTATTTTTTTGCTTGCAAAAAAGAATCAGTGTCCTCTGGCTTATCTTTGGACTGTCAAACCTGCAATCCTGCACGGCACAATTCAAAATAGGCTCATTCATTTCCTAAGAAATGCATACCAAAGTAGGCTATGAGTGTAGGCAGGGAAGCAGGGTGCATTTCAAGTACCTTTGCCACTAAGAAATGTTATGAGCATCCTTACACCAGCAAGGGGAGGAACATGCAGCAGAGTCAGAACAACAATCTGAGGCTTAGTAAAACACACACACAGCCTGACAGCAGACAGTAGAGGTTACATTACCTTTGCACAGAGTGGTGATGAAATGTCATGTGTTTCCTTAATGTATTGGGAGGACAGGAAAGCAGCCAGCAGCAGAACCAGGACGATGGCTACGGCAGCTATGTTGCATAAAATGGTTCAGCAGTGCTCGGCAGAAAGAGGCACAGCCAAGCAGCACAGGGAGAGAGAGGGGGAGAGAGACAGCCAGCGAGCATCGTTCAGCTCACACTACCGAGGCTGTGCAGCAGAGAACACACATCAACACGCCCCCTTGCCTTCTCCCTCTCCATCACTTTCCCCTCACACACACGCGCACGCTTAGTCACACAGACTGGAGCACGCAGGGGAGCAGAGGCAGTGCATTGCGCAGCATCACTGGGCAGCACTCCCTCTCCGGGACGCCTTTGGTTTTCTTAGATCACAACTGGTCATTTTCACTCTTATTTCCAGCCTTCACATACAATCCAGTAGATAAAGGCTTCCTGGAACATTTGCAATGTTCTGCTTGATCAAACGCTGTTGAGAAGCCATCAGGATTTAAGCTTACAAGGTCACATAAGGTCCTCAGATATCCTCCTATATTCTATGCTCCTGGATTTGTTGCAGTGCCTCTCAGCTACTTTATTTTTGCTTGTTTTGTTCTTGTCTTTAAAGCTGACACTGGGACAGTGCCTTGCCTCGTCACGGGTCATTTTGCCACCGTGAGTCCCTGGAGGCTGGGCTTGTGAAACCCTCACTCACTGCACAGTGGTCCAGACCAATCAGCTATCACAAACAGCAGCAACATCATTACCATCCAATCTCAGATCTGGGAAGTGCAGAAGGGTATTAAAGGGGATTATTTGGGGCATCCTGATGTGTGTGTGTGTGTTTTTTTTTTCTTTCCCTGTTGAGATGTACAGGAAAGTGGAACATAGTGTACAGAGTGGCTGCCCCCTGTGGATGACAACGGTGCTGCGTTTTTCTCAGAGATAAGCAAAGAGGAAGAGCAGGACCCAAAACAAACACCCTTCTCTGATTGTGGACAATTAACAACCATAGCAGCTGCTTTATGACCATCCTTTCCTTCCCCTCCAGCTGGTCAGTCTGTGGAGTCCCAGTAGAGTACATATATGGAACAGCATTTGTTTAAAGCTCATGGAAACATGACATACACAAATTAGGTCAAACGTCTTCTACCTAGAAATGGTTACCAGAAAGGTGCTGAGCACTGAAAATGATCAAATGACACTTTTTAGGTTTCAGCTTTGGGCAACATAAAGTCTGCCTGAACAGGGTCTCAATTAGGGCTGAAACTGTAAATCAGATTAATCGTGATTAATCAATTACTGGTGAAGATTCTCTGTCATCCAGGTCATTGTCAAATTTGGAAAGTAAGTCCAGTGGATTGTTTGTTTGTTTTTTTACTTCTTTTGAATGATTAATTGATTATTGAAATAATCGTTTGGGCCTCCCTACTGAAGCTGCCACCCCCGCGACCCGACCCCGGATAAGCGAAGAAGATGGATGGATAGATGAAATAATCGTCAACTAATTTAATAATCGTTTAAACTCTTTATAGGCCAAGTTACCATTTTTGATCACTTAAATAACCTTTAGAAGTGGAATCCCCCCCACCCCTCAGTGAGGTCTAGAAGCACAAGATCTATATCCAGCCATTCAGCAAAGATACTGCTAAATGGCTGTACTGTACACTGCAAAAAAATGGTAATCTAAATGAGTAATTTTTGCTTAAATTAAGTGCATTTTTTCTTGAATTGAGGAGGTAAGTGAGACACTTTGCCAATGGAAAAAGACAATTTACATTCAAAATATCTTATTTCAAGTATGTTTATCTAATTATTTTGTTTCAGGAGTAAAAATACTAATTCCATTGGCAAATCATCTTATTTATCTATTAAAATTAAGGGTAAATACACTCAATTTAAGAATTTTTTTACTTAATTCTAGATGATTTTTGCAGTGTACGTCTTATTTTGGCATTTGGCCAGTTAGATGAGCCCCTGAATGATATATTACATACTGTACTGTAGTTGAGAAAGAAAAATGTAAAAAGCTAATTCAAAAGTTAAAAAGTACAGTTCAAAAGTTAGTAAGGCTAGTTAACAATTATATTTAGGTTTATAAACTAAAAAATATAAGTGCCGGTATCGGCATCCTTGCCTCTAAGGTTGTTGTACCAAGAAAATCTTTCTTTTACTTTCAGTGTTTCTCCTGAATTTCTTACAGAAGCACTTTTGTTATATTTAGTCCTTGGACTGTCCTCTACATTTCCTTTTAAACATCAATCTTTGTACTAAAATATTCTTTCTGCCATGATTAAGATCTAAAGAGAAGCGTCATCTGCTGGTAAGACCCTGTAATTCAGTGAAACGGTGGAATCAGAGTAAAAAAGTATGCAAGAGGGGGTCACTTCAGTGGCTAAAAGTTGGAGAGGATTTTGCTGGGAGCTGCGGGGAAGTGGGTAGGGAAGTTTGTCTAACACTAACTAAAATATAAACATTTTACATTTAAGATTAAAATAGAAAATTAATCTGTCAATCTGCTTTATCCAGAACTCCTCAGGTCGAAAAGTTTGAGTTTCAGCTGGTTTAATTTCGTAAAAAGTCTTCTTTAAGGAATATTTGGCTATTTGATTGTTAATCGATTAATCAAAAAAAAAATCAACACATTTGATAATCGATTTAGACTTAGACTTCTTTATTTGTCATTTTGTATGCACAGAGTGCATACAGAACGAAATTGCGTTACATACAGCTTATGAGCATTGCATTGATATTTCAAATGGCACGAGTTATACAAAAAGTGCATCAGTGGTCAAAGTGTAAACAGTGCAGAGGATAAAGACAGTGTGCAAATTGCAATGGTTCAGTGCAGATAGGCATTTGTGCAAAAAATGCGTTATTGAGAATAGAAATGAGATGAACTTAAAGGGCTAAAAGTAAAACATTCAGCAGCATTGATGCCCGATAATGTGCAATAGGTGCAGAGTTCGGTTTGTGGATCAAAGGTTCAACAGTCTGATCGCAGTGGGGAAGACGCTGTTGCAGAACCTGGTGGATCTGCAACAGTCATTAGTTGGAGCCCTAGTCTCACTGTTTAACCTTTATTTTGCCTAAATAAAAACTGAATTCTTTAATTTTCTTGTGATAAATACATCCATTTCTTTAAAGGGGTCATAGAATGATTCTATAGGGTATCTTGTGCTGGTCCTTAAGGCCTCTGAATAGGGTGTGTAACATTTGGTTGGGCTGAAAATGGCATATTTGCTGTTCTTCTAATGCAAGCCTGGTTAAAAGCCCCTGAATGCAATATCAATATTAAATATATATTACCCAAATGAGGAGAAGGACAATTTCTTGAAAGAAATAGTCAAAATAATAACAAATGATGCAAAAGGAATGATACTGATGGGAGGAGATTTTAATACAGTACAAAATAATATATTAGATAGATACCCTTCTGACTTGGGACCACAGACGATAAAGTCTAGAATGCTAAATAATGTTACCAAAGAACTTGGTCTTATTGATGTTTGGAGAAGTATCAATCCTAAGAAGAGAGACTACACATTCTACTCAAATCCACGCAAAAGCTACTCTCGAATAGACTATTTATATATATCTCAACAACATATACATAAAGTATTAAAATGTAACATAGAAAATATAACTATAAGTGATCATGCACCTATTCTGCTAACTTTAAGTACAAGTGAAGAATCTTGCTTTAGATACTGGAGAATGAATGTATTGATCATCTCCAATGAAAATATTGTCAAAGAAATCAAAGAGTCAATTAAGGAATACTTTGAAATAAATGATAATGGGGAAGTTTCACCAACAATATTATGAGAGGGAGGAAAAGCAGTGATAAGAGGGAAAATTATAGAAATAACATCTAGAATGAAAAAAGCCAGAATGAAAGAACAAAACGAGGTGGAAAATAAGATCAAAGAATTGGAAAGGGAACACAAATTAGGGGATAAAAATATAATGGGAGAACTTAAAAAGGCAAAGAATAAATTAGAAGAGATATTAACTGTCAAAGCAGAAGGTTCTCTACGCTTTACAAATCAAAGGTATTACGAAATGGGTAATAGGGCGAGTCGTCTTTTGGCATTTCAACTTAGGAAAGCCCAAGTAAATAGGCACATCTCCAAAATAAAACACCCCTTGAATATGCAGATTAAAACACAACCGAAAGAAATAGCCGAAGCGTTCGCAGAATATTATAAAAACCTGTATGATGATTCGGACAGAAATAATCAGGAAGATGAAACCTCTTCTTTTCTCAAAAGAATTAATCTCCCAACCTTATCAGAAGAAGAATCGCTGGAAATGACGCGACCTATAACTCCACAGGAAGTTCTGAAAGTTATTAAAACCCTCAAAAACAACAAATCAGATCAAACAGGATTTATCCCAGGCAGGCAGGGAGCAAACAACATTAGAAGGTAATATCATGTGCAAAACTTAAACCACAATCTTCCCTCCTGATTAGTTTGGATGCCCAAAAGGCTTTTGACAGGGTAAAACTGAGTTTTCTATACCAGACATTACTAGGATGTGGGTTTTCAAAGCAATTTGTTGAATGGGTGAAAATAATTTATAAAAATCCAAAATCCCGAGTTCGAATTAATGGATATTGCTCAGAATTTTTTGATCTCAAGAGAGGAGTTAGACAGGGGGACTGTTTAAGTCCACTACTATTCGCGGTTAATGTAGAACCATTAGCAGAAGCAATAAGACAGAATAAAAAAATTCTTGGAATAAGAGATGAGGGAGGGGTAGAACATAAAATATCATTGTTTGCAGATGACTTACTAGTAATGTTAACAGAGCCACTAAGGTCAGTACCAGCTCTATTAGAAAGCCTTAAAGAATATGGGAATATTTCTGGATATATGACTAATGAAAGCAAATCGGTAGCAATGATGTTATCAGGTGAATGTCCAGCACAACTAAAAGAGAAAGTAAAGTTCAAATGGACCAATAAAGGATTTAGATACTTGGGTATACACCCCAAACTACACAGTTATTTGAAACAAATTACGAGAAGCTTAGGAAGGAAATTATAAAAGACCTAGAAAGATGGGAGATTCTACCTCTCACCCTCGGGGGGAGGGTAGAGACAGTCAGAATGAATGTCTTACCGAGACTACTGTTTATATTCCAATCACTACCAATCTCCATCCCCAACTCGTTCTTTAAAGAGATGGATAAAAGAATATCAAAGTTTGTATGGCAAAATAAAAAAGCAAGAATTAAACTTAAAATACTCCAGTCCCCAAAGAGTAATGGAGGGCTAGGTCTACCTGAATTAAAGAACTATTATTGGGCTGCTCAATTGACAGCCATAGCCCTGTGGTTAGCAAAGGATCAAGAGACAATATGGGTAGATATGGAGCAAAGGGCCTGCCCAAATCTGTCCCTAGATACACTGCCCTTCACAACAAAGCGGGTTCAAAGAAATCTCAAGATTCAAAATTACTGGATTAAGGAAACAATTAATATTTGGTCAAGAATAAAGAAAAAATTTTACTTTCCGGACTCTATATCAAGAATTGTAAAAATAACTAAGATTCCAGACTTTATCCCTGCTACTATGGACACAGGGTTTGAGAAATGGACGAAAGGGGGACTGGTATTTATAGAACAGCTTTTTAAAGGGTCAACAATGAAATCTTTTGAACAAATTCAACGGGAATTTAACTTACAAAAAAATGATTTTTACAGATATCTGCAGCTCAGACATTACCTTCAGAATCATAGTGAATGGCAGAAAATCTCAACAGACATGACCAAGACGGAAGAAATTATATTATCAATAGCAAAAGGTGAATCAAAAAAAGCTATGATCTCAAAACTATACAAAAGCCTACAATATGAATCCAATATCAATAACAAGGGGATTAAGGAGAAATGGGAATTAGAGGCTAATATAATAATAGCAGATGAGGACTGGGAAGAAACATTCAGCTTTGGACACAAATTAACCAACAGCCCAACATGGAGGGAATTTGACTGGAAAGTCAAGATGCGTTACTTTAGGTCCCCAATTATTACATCTAAATATGGGGGGACATCCTGGCTATGCTGGAGAAACTGTGGAAAGGTGGGGGATTTTACTCATATATTTTGGGATTGTCCAAAGGTGGTTAAGTTTTGGAAAAATTTGCAAACAGATATAAAAAATATTTTAGGCATTTATTTAGATCTGGATATATCTGTATATATTTTAGGAATAATTCCCATGGACTTGACCAATAAAGACAATTAATACTTGATCGGGGTCATGCTCCTGATTGCGAAGAAGTGTATAACATCTGCATGGTTAAGGCCACAACCTCCTAGTATCACAGAATGGAGAGATAGAATCAGAAAAGTCTACATCATGGAAAAAACAACATCAAGACTACAATTTAAGCTGGAGACCTTTGAAACTAAGTGGAAACCTATAGCTAAATTCATATTGGGACCTTGACACCTCTTTGTTTTTTTTTTGGTTTTTTTTTGTAATTGTGTTTTGACTTTATCTTGTATTGTGTGCTTTTATTACTTTAATCTGTTTTCCCAGTGTGCCTACTGTTGTACATTTCACCTTAATCATAGTGACTTATACATCCATGAATGTTATTAATGAATATGGGTTTCTCTTAATTGGGCTAGTGTTTATTTGAAGGAAATGCACCTTTATTTGTCGTTCTTGGAGGTTCTTTTTGTTATTTTCTCCTTCAATAGCACCTGGATAACTGTTAATGGAGCTGGAATAGACAGCCTGTATGTCTGATGTAAATGAAAGGTCTAAAATGATCTAAGAAGATATTAAGATGTGAATTGAGAGATGTGACATGGATGGACATATGTATGTGTTGATATAAAAATTGTTATTGAAAATAAAAAGTTCAAAAAAAAAAAAAAGCCCCTGAATGAAACGACAGGTTTTCTTCCTTTTATGGTATGATCATGAATATTTAGATGAGCTGTGCTCTGATTGGTTGGTTTACAACGAGCGAAGCTGCTGAGCAAAGACTCATCATAGCAACAAGCACTCACTCACTGAAATATTGTGATTGTTGATATGGTAGGGTGACCAGACGTCCTCTTTTTCCCGGACATGTCCTACTTTTCACACCTAAAAAAATGTCCAGGGGAAATTTCAGAAGCGTCCGCGTTTTTGGTCGACTACAGTGCAGCAGAAGCGAGCTGTTAGCTCTGGGGCTGGTCCGGGAACCCCAGCAGACGAGGGCAGGAGCCAGCAGAAGAAGGAGTGACCGAACCCAACCCAGTGATGGTAGCCCGGACACAGGTGTTTCCGTGCTTCCCTCCCGCCTGCCTACAGGGCCCTAGCCCCTCTCCTCCGGCTGAGGACGGGCGGCTCATGGCTCTCTGCTGAGGTCCAGTCCAGTCAGCGGCCCAGCAGTCGAGGCTTTACAACCGCCCCCGCGGTGCGTGACAAAAGTACAGGCCAGAACCAAATAAGGCAACATACCTAGTTTACATCAACTCGGTGCTTCGTTTGGATTCGCCCGTTTTACGGTGAAGTTTAGAACTGTGAGATTTGCAGAGAAAGGAGGTGTCGATGGGGTTTGAACTTCTCTGTACGTCCATTTCACCCACTGAACTGTCGTTATTCATCTATGACAACGTAAACTGGGTTTTACATTCTATGACCCCTGTAAGTGTTCCTATCATGCTTTATTGTGCCTCTGTGACGGACAGTAGTGACTAGGTTTAGTGCGCTGCTCCTTGACTTGTGTGACTCTAATGTGTTCTTAAAATAGTAGCTCTGTGAATGCCTGGCTACCTTCAAATGTTAGAAGGGACCTAAACCTGTGCAGACAGCTGTCAACAGATGTCAGAGGGCAGAACAGCAGCAGCTTCCGGCCTGCCTCAGCCAAACTGACTTGGACACGTCTGGAGGTGTAAAAAAACTGTCTTGACATCCCCTTTAGTGAAAGATTTTGCACATTAGCTAAAAGCTGAGTGGGGCTGAGACCTGGGCTTGCATCTAAAGGGTTACTGGAAATACATTATATTTAAGCCCAGCTTCAATATAATCTGGAATACAGGGTTTTTTTATGTAGTAGTTTCTTCATGCAGTAATAGAACTATATTCTCCTTATAATTCGTTTTGATAATTTTATTGTAATGTGTCAAATCAAACGACTCATCATCTAGACAAGAATGTGCCATCAAACATTTTCCCACAGGTAAGCAAAGTAAACTGGCTGTCCCAGTGGGAAACTTGGATAAGACAGTTATCCTCCTATTAGTTGGCAAACGTTCACTCAAAGGTTTGGCACAGATTCCTTTGTGGAAAAAACTCTTATCTGCCGATGGAACAGCTGTAAGCTTCTCACACTATTTGAACGACTGTAACAAATAACCTTTGTTTGCAATAAACACAGTAACAGGGCAGACACTTATCTAGATTTCATTGTTTCAAGGTTCAAAATACAGGGATTTAAATAAATTATTACATTAATGCTGAGGTATTATAGCCGCAATAAAAAGAGCCACTCTGCATGTAACTTAGTTTAGTTTATATGCAGAGGATGGTGGTAACATTCAGGAGGAGGATGTCTTGGAAGTCAATGACTGGATGCAATCAGCTGGTTTTCCTAAACAAACTATTGTCTCTGCACTTTTTACTTTTACTTAGGTAATATTGTTGTGAATACACCCGAGCACGTAGGACAGCCTTACATAAACATATCACCATAAAGATAGACAATTAGGAGGACCACTTATTTTGATGATCCACTCAGAAAAAGAACATCCTCCACCAGAGCAT
Source organism: Cyprinodon tularosa (assembly GCF_016077235.1). Classification (NCBI taxonomy): domain Eukaryota; kingdom Metazoa; phylum Chordata; class Actinopteri; order Cyprinodontiformes; family Cyprinodontidae; genus Cyprinodon; species Cyprinodon tularosa. Next base: position 3,780,350 of record NW_024037893.1, read on the forward strand.
GTGAACGGAACGGAGCGCTGTGCAATTTCCACTCCCCTCTCAGGAGGATATTCGCTCGTTCACTCTGCCGCTCAAAGTTGTGCCAGGACGCTCTGCGCTCAACCTAATTTTCTTGCCATTGCTGCGAAATCGCTCCGCGTTCACTCCAATTCTCAATTGAAGGCATTTTTGTTATGATCTTGGTTCTGTTGGTTTCATGTTTATCCATGTTTTCTTTTCTAGCTTTATTGATGTGTTCTGGATTTATTTTAGTTTCTTAGGTTTTCCATTGCTTGTCCTCTGTTGCCCCCTTGTGTTTTCTTTTCCCTTGGCTTCCTCGTCAGCCCAACTCACACCTGCTCCTTATCAGCTTGTTAGTCCTGCCCTTTATTCAGTCATCCATAAATACACTCCCTGTTCAGTACCTCAGTGCTGGTTCCTCGTCTTACTTTGTCTCACCCTGATTCCTTGTGATGGTTTTCCCCTGATGTCTCCATGGTTCTATTTTTTGTTTTATTTTTATGTTGGATTCCTGTTTTTGTTGCCTGATCTTCAATTAAATATTTAAAGAACTCACCAGTGCCTGTCAGCCTCTGCATTTGGGTCCTCACAAAAACCTCCAAACAAATCGTGACAATTTTCTGAAATTTTTCCTTCATGTAATTATGCCAGGGCCCTGGGACACAGCGTTTGATATAATGGTGTGGCCGATACATGTGTTTTGTCTTATTTAACTGGTTGTTAAATTATTTCCGAGCTGTGAACGTAACACCTCACTCCATTCCTGTTGCCCTGCATTTCCCATTTAATTATTAATCTAAAAAACTTATATCAAATAATTGTTATTTTACAAATTTTATAATCCAGCATTTTTAATTGATGTTGTGGGCACATTGGAACGACCTGGATTGGAGCAAAATCCTGCCTCCGGCCTTTGAATTTAAAACCGCTCTGTGCTGCACCATATTTCTTGCACTCCGCTCACATGCTCTGTCCTCTACTATACCTTTAAAGTCTCAGTGGTACCATATGCTAATGCTGCTTTTGTACAGGGGTAGACAGCAGGATGGCATGTTTATCTGCACATTAAATTTAGTGCCACCTCCTCCACCAAGAACCAGGAGCCAGTGGATGAAGGTTAGTAAAGAGAGAAACGCCACGCTGATTTTGCACATATGCACAGTGAAGATTATTTGACCAAAAAAAAATTCTAATGAATGTTTACATGGACGCCAATCTGAACGGCAACCTGAAAATGTCTTTCAACTTTCACAATTGTACACACACAGACATACTATGTTTAAAACCCTAAAGCTTGACATATTTTGCAGGGTCTTCATTTAATTAATCTGATCTAATATACACTGAAAATCAATTTTTGTTTCCCAAAACTTTTCCTCCTGAATTTATTCACATCCCCTAATGGTTAAATCCTGTGCAGGCAGGGAGCAGACAGGGAGCAGCTGCACCTTGGCTGATAAGTTCAGGATGATCTGTGATGCAGTGGATCATTTCACTTATGAAAAAGAAAAAGACTTTCTCGCATATATATTAGTGTATACATTATCTGTATTTTGTGTTTTTATCTTTAAAAATTTAAGCATTTTCTACTTTCTCCCGCTTCACATAAATTCTTGAAATGTGTTTATATCCCACAGCAGTTAATACCACTGACACTGATGGCCAGGGGTCAGACTTCTAGCCAGATCTCCAGCTGTCAGGGGGTCCATGGAAACAGAGCAGGTCCCTTACAAAGTAGAGGGAGACCAGTAGGAGTAAAGATCTGCAGAGCTGGAATTGTCAATAAATCCATCAAAATGCGGCCATGAACCTAAAAACCACTCTATATGGCACCACTGAAATAATTTTGTAAAAAGGGAGTGGGCCAAAGTTCCTCGATAGGCCTGATTATCATCATAAACACACACTGACAGCAGCTACCAGAACAATTGTAAAACTAGTCACTGAAATAAACTGACCATCAATAGAGCAGAAACAATTAATCAGATTAATCTATTAATACAATAATCATCAACTAATTTGGTATTGAATCAAACCATTACCAAGTGTAACTTAACACAGACTAAAACAACGGCTAAATGAATAACAAAACATAAAACGTTTTTCATTAAAAACTAAAAATCTTTATTTTATATCTGTCATTACATGTATGTATCTTTTTTACATGTTTTACTGATTTACAATTCATTTAAAATGCACAATAAGTTTTTTTTTTTCAAAATTGTATTTAATAAAAATGTTAACTTACTTAAAGTACTTTCTTTTAGATTGATTAGCCTGAAAAATATTTGTTAGATTAATTGATTAATAAAATAGTAGGCAGCTGCAGCAGCCCTAATAATTATTAACATTTAAGAGTGAATTAAAAAAAATATTCTATTTAGTTTATTTCTATAGAGCCAGTTCATAACACATCTGTTCCAGCTTGCTTATCTGTGAATACACTGCTCTTTTCCCTATCCATAATTCTTTTTATGTTCCTGTATCTGTATTTTTGTATTTTCATCTTTCTTTTTATTTATCTTTTGTATTATCTGTAAAGTGACATTGAGTGTGAAGAAAGGCGCTGATAAATAAAATGTATTATTATTAATATTATTATTATTATTATTATTATTATAACACATGTCATCTCAAGACACATTACAGTTCACCAGATCTTCCAGTCAAAACTGTTTCAAAGTTTTCTATCTAAGGAAAACCAGTTGATTGCATCGGCTCATTGACTCTTCAGCAATCCCTCAAACTGAGCATGCTTGTAGCAACAGTGGAGAGGAAAATCTCCCTTTTAACAGGAAGAAACATCCAGCAGAACCAGGCTCAGTGTGAGCTGCTGATGCCAACTGGGGTTCAAGGAGACAGAAGCAGGGATACAAACAGAAAAACACCAGAAATAGACGACTTTGAAAGACAGCACTATGCATGTGTCCAACCCAACTGTCAAATCTAAACCAGTACTACAACAGCTGTAGATAAAATACAACAGCTTTCTGGTTCTGTCTGTGTGTTTATGCCAAAAGTTGGTGGCAAAACTTTACCAACATGAAAGCAGAAATGTCCCCCATATCATCAACACATCATAAATGTGATCTAAAATTGTATTTATGCATTACAGATATATAAATGTTAACATGTGTCAGTTCATTTCAACCACTTTGACTGTGTGCTCAATTTAATGATGTCACCAGTTTTCCCAGAGGGGGAAACAATACTCAAACATTAAGGGCTGAGGTTTAGCAACAGTTGTGATAAGTTAGTGTGGTACATCTGTTCAGCATTAAAGTAAAAACAACTTTCATCAGTTAAACATGTAATGTATTTTTCACCCTAATGATGCTCGGTGATTGTTTTTTTTCAGTAGTGTCTTTGTTTCATTTGACTGTTTTCCTGTAATCAACCCCACATACTTTCTTTTTAGATCCAGTATTGAATCCTAACACCTATTATACCCTTCAATCTTGCTATTAAATTTTTTTAACTTTTTTATTCCGAGTGATTCCCAAATGTCGAGAAATTTAAATCACATAGAAAATCTACCCAGACGCAAAACAATTTGTGATCTCTGTTTAACAATGAAATTATTTAAATGCATCTTACATAATAACATGTTGGGTAATCTTAGCGACAAGGAAATATCCCATTAAATACGCAGCATGATTCATGTTTAGCAGATATTCAACAGTCGTGCTATAAAAAAAAAAAGCTTAACTAGGTAAAAATAGGTGAAGGTTTTCATCTGTCACAGAATCCTGATGATGGTTTTAAGCATCAGTTGTTGCTGAAGCTGTTGTGTACAGACCCAGTTCAATCAAAGCCTTTCCTCTGAAAGCTTCCCAAACAGCAGTCTATTCCCACCTTATCTGTGATTCTCGTCCGGCTGCTCCTCTTTGCTGTGGGTAACCTTTGTTTCTGGCTTTCCACCACTTCTCTGTGAGGTCTCAGGAGTTTCTCCACCGTGCAAGTCTTCTCACAGCCCATTGTCCCCGTGTACATGACAGCAGATAAGCCACCTATCAGTCACATTATACGTCTCAATGATACTTCCTGTTTGTTAAGAGCAGTAACCCACCATGACAGAACGGTTTGCATGCTTCCCCCAACGCTTGTCATGGTTAGCAGTGCAGGATGATGTCATAACTCCAGCATGCTGAGATTATAAATATCTGTATTCTGCAGAGTTACATAATAATGGATGTTGGATTATTCTAGGCACAAAAAGACACAAAAGATAGCCCAGCTGCCAAAGGAAATTTAAATTTATCTTCAAGTTCAACCTAATATATTGAAGAAAAAAAACATTCTTATGGTTATTGATTAAAGGGTCTTGAATTTTTATTTTAAGGCTCATGTGCCTCTAACCAAATAATTGCTGGTGTATCATATAGTACCAGAGTTAGAAGTCAGAACAATATATACTCTAACACATTTATATATATATAAATATATATCTAACTGATTAGATGTTAAAATTAGATGCTAAAATTAAAGCCTCTGTTGTAAATGTAGCCACAGGGGATAGCGTGACAGAAACTAATGTGACTATACAGGGCGTAGTGGTCAAACCTTCAGAACAATACAGTTTCCACTGTGTCAACTATGCTTGCATGTAAAAAAAAAAAAAAAAACAGGGCAGGATAGACTATTAGATGGAGAATTTTTATTTGCTATCAGCTCAAATGTCAGTAAACACTCTACTGTGCAATGAAATTCACTCTTAGGATTGCGATAGAAATATATAGAGTAGAAAAAAAGCCCAGACAGCCATGTTAAAATCACAGAGTTTTGTGATGTATCATAAAATTATTGACAAACTTTTTCCAACTTTAGTTTTAGCAAAGACAATCTGGTTGCATGAGGTTGCACTTAAAAATATTTACTTTATGAATTTTCTGATTCAATTTCAATATTTACCCTTTCTGTGAACAGACCAAGCATGAACTCTAATCAACCTAATTATCCTGAAATAAAACCATAGCTTCTCCTAGTAAATGTAAAGATATCTTCTATGTCAATTACAAGGGACTAAAAATGACTTGTTCATGACAAAATGGAAATATCCAACTACCTATAACTGCTTTCCTGTTAGGAGCAGTGGGGCAGGGCCTGTGTGTATATCAGGATACGTCTGGACCGGTCAACAGTACATGCAGAAATATTTAAACTTAAATGAAAGCCAGAGTTTATTTAGCCTTATAACCAGGTTTTTAAAGGCTCCTCCTTTAGTGACCGCCAGCTTTGTCTCATCAGAAAAATTAAAGAAAAGGCATAGAAATAGCAGGAACTTCTAACTTTTGCTTAGAAAGGGAATCTAACTTTTATATGCTAAAAGCATTACATAAAAATTTCAAATCCATCGTTGTTTTGTGTTATTTATGGTTTTTATTTTCTTTTTTTCTGTTGGTTTAAAATTTCTCATTGTTATTTAAGGGTAGTCTTTAATTACAGTTTTGTTTACTTTACTGTAAGTTCACTTTTTCCTTATTCTCCTTATTAGTTTAGTCCCTAATAAACAGGTCTCTGTTTTGGTCTTGCCACATGTTTTTCCTTGTTAGTGCATTTCTTTTTTCTTTTTCTTTTTAGTTATTCAGCTGTCTTTGTATTTGTCTCTACTTACCTGGTATTCTCTGATCAGATTATGACATCTATGTTAGTTTTATTCTGCTTTAGCTCTCACTTTCTGTCAGTATGCAATCAGCTTATTGGATACACCTGTTGTACGACTTATCTAACACAATTCAGCAACCTCTTCCCTCTTTATCTAATGGATCTTTCGTTTATTCATCAGGGGATAATACTGTTTGCCATGCTATGGCTTAAATATCCATGCTTGCCACATCATACTACAGTAGCTGAGGGGTACAAATTTGCATCAAAAGCAGAAAAGTACAGCTAGTACAAATGTACTGCAAAGACAAAAATTCTGTGTGATGCTGATTTTTTGGGACCAAGCTGATTAGCACAGGAGGCCAGTAGTAATGCTTTTTTTATAGCTTTAATTGTCATTACACTGTCACAATTAAAGAGCAATGAAATGAACTCTCTTCATTGAACCCATCCCCTTGAGGAGCAATGAGCTGCCACTGTGCCCCTGGAGCAGTGTGGAGTTAAAGGACTTGCTCAAAGACCCAGAGTGCCAGTCTATGGCAGTGGGTCTTGAACTCAGAACCTCTGGATTCCAAGCTCTATGCCCTAACTAATAGGCTGCCACTCCCCCCATCATGCAGGTCACTGTTGGGAAATGTCAACTATGTTCACCTTATTTAAGTTAGACACATGTTTGCAACAACTTACATAGCTCGACTTTATGGAAAATGCTTTATTAAACATTTTCCTGATCCATTCAACACGGCAATAATCTATCTGTCAGAGACCCTTCTGTTAAGAACAATTACCGTCTAAACACAATTAAACAGTAACAATGTCCACACAGCAAATTATAAAGTTAATCATAGTATAGGGTATCATGATCATTTTAAAACATAGTATGAATCAGTGGTTTTTCAAGTAGGCTAAAAAATACTATAATGCACAGAAAAATTATGAAATCACTGACAAAATACATTGGTTTCTAATCAGTGTGAACAGAAAAAGCAGCAAGATTAAGTAAGCCTGCACAGAATTAATCATCATGGTGGCCGATGTGCTACTTCTTCTTTGAGATCAAGTTGAAGCCTAGTTAAACCTGGAAAATCTAGGAAATCCCCACTTATATTGGTTTTATGAAGTGGGCCTCTGGTGTTAAAGGCTGCTCTATCATTTTAAAGATGACATCACATCTACAGACCAGCAGTCTACAGACTGACCAACTTCATCTATCTCCACTCCACCGCCAGTTTCAGGAATGGGGTAGAAACAGCCATATTCTTTGCTCCTGTTCATGCATATCTATCAAAATTAAGAGCTATGTTTCCTGCCAAGGTCTAAGCGCCAAAGACAAAGTATTTGTATCAATAAATTTCTCCTAATTGTCCTATCTCTGTGTGTGAGTTTTTCAGATTGTAATATAATGATCTTATTTCAGTGATTCATTTTTCTTTGATTACTTCCTTTATGCCAATGTAGTATTTTTGTCAGGTACTGCACTTTGAATGGTCATGCTACTGAACTTACATGGACAATACTTTGAACAAGGTCTCTACGATCTCTGTGGCTAATTATTCATGAAGATCCACTGAAGGCAATTGATGACGTGTAGCAGTATGGGAGTACAGAGGGCTTAACAAAAATGAAAGCTTATCTTTTCAGGATTAGGGTTTCATTTGTAGATTATTTACATATTTATATGTACATTTACAAAAATGCATTACTTGACAAATTAACATGCATGGTTGTTAAGTAACAATATATGTAAAGGTCAAAGGTAAGGCAACTTATAAGGTAGGGTGAAATACTCCTGAACTATTTTTTTAATTCAGTAACTTTTTAATCATCTTCTGAACTGAATGTTCCTCTAATGTTCCTGTAATGTTCCTCTGATCGTCAAAATAAAAGGAGAAACGAAGTTGCCCTCTGTGGGCCGACTTACTTTCTCCTCTAATCTTGTTTGGTTCATTACGCCAGAATCAAATGTTTTGTGCAAAGTGCCCATTAGGCCTGAAGTAAACAAACGCCTCTGTTTCCATCTGCTTTCTGCTACAAAGGCAATGTAAAAGGCAAACCCTTGGAATAACATTTAGAGGCTAGCCATTTCAAAGATGCGGAGGTGTGCAGTTTTTACCCATGTGTTTACTTTATTATATTTAATCAGCAAAACAGTACAAGAAAATAAATCATTTTACACCAACCCTTTATTTGTGATATTTTATTTACATCATTCAGAAATGCACTTTAAGTACAAAACACAGAAAATAAAATGGGCGCTCTTGAAAGAATGATCTAAGGTAAAGCATTAATGCACCACTTTTATCATGATAATTTCAGTCATCACACCCTTAAGTTTAATTAAGATTTTCTTTGCATTTTCTAAAGTATCTATAAGTAATAAATCTGTTTTCACCTTTAAATTTCTAACCTAAAAAAGTAATAAAAGTGGGAGGACAACAAGTGCTGGCACTGCAACGTTAGAATTTTACATTATACATGAAGGTTACAACAGTTGGATCTTCTGAAAATTCAAATCACATTTTTAAAGTTTGCAACTAGTCATGCTAAGTTGACAGGTTTTGCAACAACATCTTAAAAGACTGATAGACCTTCATGTATTCTTGCCAAAAAATGAAGCTTCAGCCAGCAGCTGTTCTTCCTAGGTCAACCTAGGGCTGTGCAATATGGCAAAAAATGTGTTACGATATAAGCCTGTCATATCAGTCAATATCGATAATTTTTTGCTTTTTTCTTTATCTATTCGAAATAAAGCCTGAGGGAGAAGAAGGCCACATTAAAATTGTAACGCTAACCCAGTATGAATGTAATCTTTAACCGGTTATCTGTCACGTCCCATATGCAGCATGTATATGGTGCTTCCACATTTGCAGCCTATTACTGCCACAGTAAGGCTATTATTTATCATAACAATGGTTTTATATGGCAGGCTAGACCCTCCCCTGGGTTAAAGAACAGCATTTAATATAATATATGGTTTTTCAGGCATTTTTGGCAATTTGGTGAGGCCAGTTATTATTTTAACTTTTAAAATTAGGTCAAACTGACCACCAACCATGCTCCTCTGTCTGTATTCCACAGAATACCATGTAGCCCTGGATCAGAGTTTCAGACCGAAAATCTACTTGGACATACTTTCTATTGATATTGATCAGTTGTCTATCGCAATATATACTGGTAATGATTTAGTGCCAAGGTCTTGGTGAACCTCAGAAAATGGTAAATTAACCTATTAAATATTTTTCAAGTGGAACAGTTCCCACAAAGTTATGCACTACATATAAGAGGTATCACACATTTTTTTATATACCTTGTAACAGTAAAAAACATGCAAACAAGCAAGTGTGAAGCAGAACCCTTTCCAGTGATGTTGTAGTGACCTTTATGCTTCCAGTTTACTAGGTGTGATGTGCCTTTTGCAAACTACACTTGCATCTCTGTGCTAAGGAAATCTTTCTCGTAATGGTACCGAATGGAGAGCTGTGGTCTTGTTGTGGAGATGGCCCTTTGTGAAGAAAGAAATTACGCCATAGACTCAAGCTAGCGAGATGAGTACGGTACAAGCAGGAAGCCTCCGCACAAGGCAAGGTAGAGAAATGTCTGTAAAAAATTAGAGGAAAATGATCAGTTAATTATGCAAAATAGTACTTAGAAATTCATTAAATGACCTATATCACCCAAAATCATTCTTTTTAACTTTGCTTTAAAGTTATTCCTTTTTCAAAATCATGCACAAAGTGGTATTTCCCTTGATTTATTAATGTAAATAATCCTGATGAATTCACACCCTCCCTGTCCTATAAAAAACAAGTGGCCTTCATTTTTTTAAAATAGAGCAGTGATTCCCCAACTGTTTAAAACAAGTGATTAAAACCAAAACTGCACAGTGACAGCAACTGTTTTCTTTTTTTGGTAAGTATCATAATGTGTTTTTTGGCTCTAAATGGTCTACGACTTTGTTTGGCTTTCACAATAAAGAGTCTAGTCACCAGATTTTGCTTGATGCCATGTTTAAGCAACTTTAAGTCATGAAATGCATGGCACCCATATGAAAATAGACGGAATCTCAGTGAAGGCAAGTGTCTTTCTTTCGGTTTTGAAAACTAACATTAGAAAACAACTATCACTTCATGGTAAATGAATGCTTCAGGGGGCCAAAGGTAGTAGTTCATATTACAGATGCCTATAGTTGTTATTAGGAGGCTTAAGAACAATAGAAACAATTTTAAACTATACTACTAGAGACCTGGCTAGTGACCCAAATTAGACAACTTTGTCCCTCATTTGGAGAAAACATGAACTCCAAAGTCCAATCTTTTCTGATTCATAAACACATCAAATCATAGTAATAACTACACTCTCCGGCTGGAAGTGGTAACTAAAGGAAGACTAGACCTTAGCTAATGTAGTGATAGTGGTGGGTTAAAAAAGAAACCAAAGGAAGTAAAAAAGTTTTAAGTTATTCAAAGGAAAGTCTAGGCCTACTTTCTATCCAGACAGAGCACCTGTTCATCTGCCAGCTATATAAAGACAAAAACTTTGGCTGTTGCTGCTCATTTCGCTCCTACACGTCTTTCAATTTTTCAGCTGTCTCATTTTATTTTTTGGCTAAATCAATCAATCAAAACAGATGCTAATATATGTAAATTAACATTTCTAAACAAATGTTTAGAGTTTAGAGAAAAATAACTTAATTGCACATTTAAATGAACTGTAAATTTGAAATACACATACATGCATATACACATATTAGGATTCTTCCTTTAATTTAAATAAAAAATATTTTTGTCGTTTTTTTCTCAATTACTGCTATAAAGGTTTCTGATTCTTTCACATAATAGCATGTTTTAATTTCTGTCTGCCATTACTCTAATTAACAATTCATTTTGAGTATCAAATTAGTTGATGATTACTTCAATATCTGAATAATCACGATTTATCTGATTATTCATCTCATTTCTAATTTTATCAAGTTCAAAAGGTTCCTTGTGCCAAAGGACATCAAACTTGGACATTTTGTCCAGCTGGCAGAGTACTGAACAGTAAAGGATCAAGGAGCCAGCTTTTACAGATACCAAGATCAAGCCTGTAGTTTTATTCTTTAGAGCTTTCAACCCCTGACAGTCCTGGGTTTGGAAATCTTTAAAAAACTGAAAACCTTTAGAGTCAAGGTGAGGATGTGCATCCTTGTTGAATGCAGACGAAGGCTAGCTTTGCAAATCCCTAATCTGAGATAGTTGAAATCTGAAGAGAAAATGCAAACTCCATGCAGAAAGACCCTAGGCTGGTAATCAAACACAGGACCTTCTTGCAAGGCAACAGGGCCGCAAACTGCACCCTTGTGCAGCCCAAAGATGTATTTCTGATCCAGTTAAAACTGTAAAACTCCATTCATTTGTTAGATAAAACAAAGGTCCAAGACTGAAATTAATTGCAAATCTTTGATCTCTACCTCTTTACTTACTTTTGACATGATAATACAGTTTTATTAAGACAACCAACTGAATTTTCTGCCCAAAGAGTGGAAGTTTTTGTGTGTGTGTGTGTGTGTGTGTGTGTGTGTGTGTGTGGTCTTGTTTTACCTACAATGTGAGGGAAGTATTTTGTAAAATATCCTACATGCGAGACTTACAGGTACATATGGGGACATTCAACTGGTCCCTATATGGTAAAGTTCTGTTCTTTGAGTTGGGATTAGGTTTAGGACTAAGGTAGGAATTCAGTTTAGGTTAGGATTAGGTACATTTTGGTAATAGTTAGGGTTTTGTGTGTGTGGTGTGTGGTAGGGGCCGTTACCTCCCGCAGACAAGAGGCCTCATTGAGGGCGTTTGGTTAGTCCAACAGACAGGCCAACAATTAACGCAATGACAGCAAGCAGGATCAACACAGCAAAGGCAAGGATGGTGTATTTCTGCCAAGTAAAGTAGTTACATTATATTAACTTAAAATATTTAGCTTCTGAAAATATGTCAACCTTTTTCAACATCTTGAATGTTTTCATTTCAAAGATAATTTAGGGTCACACATACCCTACGTGATTTCTTCTGGTATCTCACTGCCTTTTTAGTCTCTTCTTTTGCACGGTAAATGTACTCAGCTGCATTGGAGACATTATTCTCAATATTGTTCACCATGTCCCCCTGTGAAATATAGCATTAGTCCTAGAATATCAATATAAAAAAAGTATGTGATATGACAAAAACTATTTTTATATAAAGCTAATACCTGAGTTTCTACCAGCATTGCCATGTCCATGAACATTGCATGAAGCTCCCTGATGCTGGACTCCAGACGCATGATGTCCTGGTGGCGTGACTCAATCTCATTTAAGGCCTGACGGGTGATTTGGGAATCAGAAATTATCTGTGGGAGAAAAACAGATTTCCCAACTTTGAACCAAAATATAACAGATAGTGAGCTCCTCCCAACAGATTGACTTTAACAAGACTAAATCACAAATTAATGAATAAATGAATGAAACATACATCAGATGTGAAGATTGATGGGTTTCCACTCTCCAGCATGTCCTCGAGTTCCTCATTTGAGGTCATTCTTCCAGCTGCAAACAGTCAAATTTAAATCTTTTCAGATATGGAGGAATTGTCTACGAATTTTGCAATCTTAGCCCTCATAGAAAAAAATGAACGAGGACTTTATGGCCCACTGGTTGCTGGCTAATATCTGAGGATGTAATAATAATGTGTGGGATGCTGGCTTATCAATTAAAACTCTTGCATACAAACAAAAACCTTGCAGTAAAATGTTTCATACATCTAAGCATAACGTGTGAAGTAACGTACCAAAAATGATACAACATGCCTGAGTTAGATGTAAGCTGTACATTTTCCCATGTTCTTGTGAGGTGTAGATGTAAATGCACATTGATCTGTGCACCACACCACATGAGATGCATGTAAATTATCCAAGGGGGACCTTCATTCTTGTTAAATTGAAATGTTTTGGATCAGCAGATTAATTTCTAAGACTGTCAAGTATGGGACAATGAGGAGACATTCATACTTCCATGAATAAACTACATAAACTTGTGCTTTAGGTATGTAGCGACGGTAGCTTTGGCACTGCTGGAGAACATTCCCTATATTAGAATTCAGAGAAGATGTGCATTTAGTTATCCCTATGAGCTGCTGGTATGTGATGATGCATCACTGATTAGCAGCATTACAGGGGGAGAAACCTTGCATCAACTGTGCCAGTTTAAGTTCTTACTTCACTGCATTCTTTGCAATCAGAGCTTTTCAGAGGGAGATGACTGGCCGGGTATTTCACAGCCATGTCTGAGCCGTGCCCTGCCAGTCAGATGGAAGGGCCTCATCTATATTTTTGCTTATATACATCAGATTCCTCTAAACCATGACAGTAATCAGAGCTATGAATGCACCCATATTGCAAAAATCTGTAAACAAATCTGGTTTTGTTTAGGAAAAGCATTTTCATTTAATATACGTGTACTCTATTTGTGGCTTTTAGGCTTGTTTTTTTTTTTTTTCCTTAAGTAATGTTCCTAAAGTTTTTGTTAAGTATTTTACGTATGTGTGTCTGTGTATGTGTGGGCGCATGCAGCATTCACATCATTACAATGATTAGATATAACTGAGCTCAATGTAGCAGCTACACAGTGGTGAAAAAGACATTGCAGAGCAAGATGAGTAAGCGCTGGGTAGTTCACAATAAATATCCTTCATGGTGTGTAGACAAAGTCGCTCTGTGACGGCCTGACAGCTCCATTGCCATGGTTATTTGGATACGTGGTGGGTGCCTTCAGGGTATTCATACCAATTTGCATATACATCTGCAGGAAAGGAGTGGGGCGATCCTTAGGCCACATGCAGTTGTGCATTCGAATGAACGAGAGAAAGTTGTGCGGTTCCTGTGTATGCATAGTTTTATACATTTGAATATTATTTTGGGTGTTTTTCCAGCACACGTTTCACAATTTCACCCTACAGCCAACTCATAGTATAAGAGCTGAGTGTACATGAGGCCCCAGCTCCATAGCAACATCTCTGAATCCAGCTGGATGTACTATCATTGCTGGCGGCTAACATCCTTCTGTCCAGATCATGAAACAGTGGCTCATCTTACATCATGATACTTTGGTACATCTTTGAGCTCAAACCTGAAGCTGTATAAAAAAAAAGACTATCCCCATATGTGGGACAGCGCATTGGTTATTATCAAATCAAACTGAACAGAAGCCTGTCGAAAGGCCCTGCTGATTGAGGAGTTACACTGATCTGTTAAGTAAGTACTGCTGCTGATTGAGTGTGATTGCATGGAGCAGGCGCTGCCCTATTCTACCAACTGCTGGTCGATCATCTAAATTCTAAGAGATGATGTTACTTTGATGATATTGTTTGGACAACAATCACAATTGTACTTCAATATATATTTGTTACTAGTTGCTATAATTTCCCATTGGATTTTAGTGGTGCTTAAATTCCTAACTGAGGTTGCAAAGGTAGTAGTTTGAAAAGACCTTGGGTACAAAGGCCTTTGCATTGCTCACAAAGAAGCACGATGTGAAACTCTATAAAGAGAAAGCATTGCCTCCTCTTGTGCAACACTCTCCCTGGAGAGGCAGATCACTGTGCAGGGGCTTATTGTGTCACACACCTTTTGCAACGCCTATTCCTCGGAGGCACAAACCGAGCAAAACACACAGAGTAAGGAGCACAACCTAACATCTAGCATAAAGTCTCTCCATTCCAAGTGATTTACATAAACAAACTATGTCAGTAGAGATTGAACATTTTGGTGTGTTTTGCTGAAGACGTGTGGACTTCAGTTGCATGGGTCACCCAGGCCCTCTGCCCATTTCCCTGGCAACGCAAACACAAGAGAGTCTCCAGTATCACTATCTGCTTTCTGCAGTGTGGAGTCATGGAGCCTACCATTAAAGCCACAGGGACCGGGAAAGACAGCCCTACTATAGACTTTCTGTTATTCTCTTATGTTAAAACCATGGATATGTGTCCTACTATGGATCTGACAGTAACAAACATTCAGCTTGTTAATGGGAATAATCTAATGTCAGATTAGAACTGCTTCTTTGTTTCCCATCTTGTATTTCAGGTGCATAAATTCATGTTTTGTAAACAGGGTTATTGTATTGTATTCTATTATATTTTATCATTATATAAAAAAAAATGTTAGAACTGTAAATTTACAGTCATTTTTACTATTTTTCAAGGCTGCACTTTAAAAAAAGATGAAATTGTCCAGAGAGCTGTTTCCAAACAAAATTTCTTTTTGTTTTTACACATGTGTAAACAAAATGACAAATAAAATCTAAGTCTATAAATGAGTCTTCTTAAATATTTAGCTTAAGCTTACATTACATACATTTAGAGTTTTCCCTCCAATTGTGTTTATGTAGTTTTCATGAACATATCTAAAGTAGTCGGGCAGTTTTACACTATTTGACATCAGTTAAGATGGTAAAGGAAATGCAGCTCATCACTTGTTTTGTACCTCATAGGTTAAGACAAAATGCACATTTAGGGAGTGCACATCAAATATCGGTCACTCACTGATCTCCAACTGTCTCTGGATTCTTCCTTTGCTTCGTTCCCTAAAGGTCACTTGGGTCTCGTTGTATTTGGTCATGACTTCCACAAACTTCCTTGACAGCACAGTGTGCTGAGGATGAGAGAAAAATAAAAGTGTTAGAATTCAAATGCTCTTCCAAAGTGTGAGTGTGAAAATTTTAAGTTGTACTGAATCCTTGTACTGAATGTCAAACTAATCGTTTGCACTGATTTGGGGAATTAGCACTTGTTTATTTCCCTATTCCCTAAGTAAAAGAGAAAGAACTTCAACCAATACTATAATTGATATTCTTTTATAGCAGAGGTAACGGATTAGCAGACCGCTGTCCGGATCCACCTGCTGGCTAATCCGGACCCAGCCTGATTTAAAACATTTATAAATTACTGCATGTTGTCTGACGACAGTGTCCAATTTTACTTGCACCGTTCCTCCTGTTAATATGGTAAAGCCCTTTGGTGTGTCTGCAATCAGGCTACACGTGATACAAATTAGCCAATGAGCTGCTGTCAGTCTGGGTTGCTGCTGCTGCTTCTTTTAGACACCTGCTGGA
Source organism: Cyprinodon tularosa (assembly GCF_016077235.1). NCBI lineage: Eukaryota > Metazoa > Chordata > Actinopteri > Cyprinodontiformes > Cyprinodontidae > Cyprinodon > Cyprinodon tularosa. Next base: position 3,796,071 of record NW_024037893.1, read on the forward strand.
AGAACGGTGAACTGGTTAAAGAAAAGTGAAATGGTGCTCAAAGATGACCCTGCATATTTAGAGGATGTTTGGCTCAACCTGCTGCTGTGAAGCAGGATTCTCCACCATGAACAGAATCAAAAATAAATCTGGATCCAGGCTCAAAATGAGCACCATAATATGTGCTTGAAGACAGAAAAAAGAAAGAAAAACAAACCGAACTGAACGATTGTTGTTCTCTACTTCAAAAAACACTTTAGATTTAAAAATGGAAAAATATTCTTTTTTTTTTAAATATTTTTTTATTTAAAAAGTCGATGTATAACATGGATGCATTAATTAATTATAATTAAAAATGTCTCTTTGACCTTTACTGGTTGTTGATTTTCTTTATTCGGACCCCGCTGATTTTTAAATGGTTACCCCTGTTTTATAGTGTGCAAGAACAAGGAGGATGTGAAATAATTATATTTATGGGAAATTACATCATTCTTTACTGTCATCGACTGCTTGTCTGACCTGAGTTTTCTGTATCCTGAAGTCCACAGACGCTCTGTTAGCGACGTCGTCCTTTGGCATACTTTGCTCCATGGCTAGGAGGGAGAAAGGATCCAGCGTTAATTAACTTCACACATGTTAAGAAAATCGTGACTATCAGAGCTGAACTCACATTTTAGTTTAGTTCGCACCACGTTGGCATTCCCTTTGATATCGCTGGTCAGTCCATCTAATTGAATCTTTGTACCTTTGGAAGGCAGAGAGGAAGGAAACTGTAACACTGATTACTGTTTGTCTTCTGCATGTTTTGAATTTCCTCTTTTATCTTGGTGTAGCAACTGTCCTCAGTCAATGAAGCCAGTGTCTAAATGCAGAACCTCTTATCTCTACTGGTGACCATACAAAATACAGATGATGTCATAATGAGTGACACAGAAGTCCAACAGTTCTCCCTTCACATTCTGCAGAAAGCCCCTTATGCCTCTGTATGTATGTAGGTATGTATGTAGGGGAGCGGAGCAGTGGCCTAGTGGTTCGGGCATTGCGCTTGGGTTGCACTGGTTCTGAGTTCAAGCCCCATTCCCACAGACTGCCGCTCTGGCTTCCTGAGCAAAGACCCTTAACTCCACACTGCTCCCTGGGCGCCGCACAATCGCAGCCCACTGCTCGTCAAAGGGGATGGATTAAATGCAGAGATTTCATTTCGTTGTTCTGTACTTGTGACAATAAAAGCTGAAAAAAAAAACTAATCTATAGATGGATGGATGGATTTTATCCAGAGTGTTTAAGAACCCTGCTCCCCAAATGCACCAGACAGATGCCTTTAAAGCACTCGATTTCCTTTTATCTTTTGCAATCAAAAAAATTTCCTTACGCCTCTAGACACCACAGTGCTCTCAGGCTCTAAGTGGTCTTTTACAGGTCGGGTCAGACCTAAAACTACCTCAAAGTTTCAGGTTTTTGTTTTGTATTTTTCCTGAAGTAATGTTCCTAAAGTTTTAGTTAAGTATTTACGTATATGTGTGTATGTGTAGGCACATGCAGCATTCACATCATTACAATGATTAGATATAACTGAGCTCAATGTAGCAGCTATCTAAAAGTTTTTTTTTCCCAGACAGGACTTAATGTTTTGCGAGAATTAAAAGACCAATTAAAAGTACTCTTACTAACCGATAATTGTCGAATCTCGACAAAAAACTAGATAGATAGATAGATAGATAGATAGATAGATAGATAGATAGATAGATAGATAGATAGATAGATAGATAGATAGATAGATAGATAGATAGATAGATAGATAGAGAGAGAGAGAGATAGATAGATAGATAGATAGATAGATAGATAGATAGATAGATAGATAGATAGATAGATAGATAGATAGATAGATAGATAGATAGATAGATAGATAGATAGATAGATAGATAGATAGATAGATAGATAGATAGATAGATAGATAGATAGATAGATAGATAACTTACTATGGTCTGGGTTGGGTGCAGATAGGATCATGCTGTGCAGCTTTTTCACCTCCTCCACTTGGTAGGATATTTTATCAATAAGTCCCCTGACTTCCTCCACCTTAATTGATCAATTATTACATTAATTACTCATTGGTGTGTGCAGTTATCCTAATGCACATCCAGGTGTGCTTTAGTTTTTAGTCAAACGTACCCTCCTGAAATAGTTCTCCATAAAACCGTCCCTGCAGTCCTCTGTAAAATAAACATCTTCTTCTGCTTGGTTGTTATTCTGTGTGAATTTAGAAGAAACAAATGCAGTTCTATGCAGCTTATCCATCAGTGCCTGTGAGCCCTGGTTTAGATAACTTACAGCAGTCAGCTCAGCCAGACGATCCTTCATTACACTTTCCTTTTCCAGTTCTTCTCCAGCTCAGAACTTCAACAAAACATCCCTGGATCTTTATCAAAAACCTCCATGCTGGGTCTCCCTACGGCAGACCAACCATTGCGCGGACTGAGGCTCCGATAGCGAATGGAAAAGTTAGTATAGGATCCGCTGCGTCAATCAGACTACAAGACAACAATGGCGAAAATCTAAAAGTTTGAATTCAAAGAAGTTAAAAGCGGCAGCTTCGCAAAGCAGCTTAACAAAAACTATTTGTATTTCTTACCTGGAATCGATGGTGTGTATCTGTTTCAGGGCGGCGATTGTAATCCACCAAAGATCCGCAACACCGCCCCGACGAGGCTACGCCTCCTCTCCAGGTTTGGTTTTACGCACATGGAAACGCGCACTCACCACCAATAAACATTTAACAAACAGGTATCCAAGTACATGCTAGAATTGTGTTTTTAATTTCCCATTGATAGACTAAAAGCTAAAAGTGATTTAATCTGGATCTGAGGTATCAAGACTTAAAAAAAAAGATAGTTTGAAACAACCATTTTAAAAAGAATAAACACAATTCAATTCAAATGAAATTCAATTAAAAGTGGCCATTTTAATCAAAAAATAAATCTATAATATGTACTATTCCTGAATCATGAATGTGCTTGAAAAAAAAAAATCCAAAGAATGTATTTAAAGAATTTCTCCAGAATAAAAATAAACTACAGTTGTAAAACCTTGAATTTTACTTCCAAATGTATTAACCTGTATTAAACTGTATTTCAAGAACTATAAAGTTATCATTCTCTCCCTTTTATCTCCTCTTTCTTTCATATTTTCTCCTATTTCATGTTTTTCCTTTCCTTTTCTACTTTCCCATTGCAGTGTCCATATAATCTGTAATACTTAATTCAATTCAGTTTATTTCTATAGCGCCAATTCACAACACATGTCATCTCAAGGCACTTTACAGTTCACCAGATCATCCAGTCAAATTAATTCAAAGTTTTCTATCTAAGGAAAACCAGTTGATTGCGTCAACTAATTGACTCAAATGCAATCCCTCACACTAAGCATGCTTGAAGCGACAGTGGAGAGGAAAAACTCCCTTTAACAGGAAGAAACCTCCAGCAGAACCAGGCTCAAAGTGAGCGGGCATCTGCTGAGGCCGAATGGGGTTCAAGGAGACAGAAGCAGAGATACAAAAAGCAGCTTTAAAAGGCGGCCCCATCCAGGAAATACACAGCCAGGCAGACGAGCTCTGAGCCAGCTCCCATGCCAGAGGATGAAGAGAGCATATCCAGTTAGTCACAGTCAGAGAAACTGGCCTACACTGGAAAACAGGCCGATCTCCAAAATCTATAATCAAGGGTGTTGATGGCAGCAGCACAGCTGATATTTCTCTCCAGGATGGAGTCACAGCCAAACAGGAACAGACGAGGCAAAGCTCCCATAAAGCTATTTATTTGCATAAATCAAGCGGAACACTATGGCGATAAGCATACTGCTCCATTTGTGAAAGATAAATCTGTTGGGCTCTTTTTGGCACCAAGACAATTATTCTTACTGGGGGGACTATAAAGTGCTGAAAAAAATCTATAGTTATCATTTTGCAATTTTTTTGCAACAACAACCTGATGGAGTTAGTATTGCTGGTCACTTTATATGGTTAGACAGTGAGGCTACATTCAACAACAGGAGTGACTTCTTGTGGTCAAGCAACATGATCATCTTTGACTTAACATAGATATTTACTTGGTAACTAATTATTTCACTTGATTTTTTTTATTCTTATTAAGTTATTTCTGATTATAGATAAAGTGAAATCAACAGTTTCAAAACAGAAACTGAATGATAATGAAATTTCATTTCTTTAAGTGCTACAAGTGGCTTTTTGGTTCTACAGCTCCTTAAAATATCACATAAAAAACTGTTGCCTTGTCTTTCATATCTCCTCTTTTCATCTATAAAATGGACCAGAAGGATTTTTCTCTGCTTCGAAAAAAAAAAAGCGTAGAAACTTTTATTTAAAGTAACGTTTTCCTTAAGTTATTTTTACTTTTATTTTTAATATATTTTGCACTGGGTAACTTTACCTTTGAGTAGAATTTGCATCTAGGTTACCATACTTTTAGTTCAGTGAATTTTTACGCACTCTTTCTACCTCTGCCTAGAAACAACACCTGTATAGGATGGATTTGGTGCTGTGACATGTCAGTCATCTGGAGGGGCACCTGAGGGGGGTCCTGCGCTCCCTGCCACAGTTCAATTAAAGCAGCATTAGCTACTGTATTTTGGTAAAAGATCCCACATAAAATGAAAAAAATAAATAAATAAATAACAATAATAGATGTTGGTTCAGTCCCTGTTGTGTTTAAAGTCTAAATTAATGGGTGATTTAAATAATTATCTGAATAGGACCAAATTGAACTGATTTTATAATATCATATTCTAAAAACTGATTTCTGTTTCATTTATTCAACATTTAAATACATTGCTAATTTGCTTAAGGGTTTCTACTTATAATTACATCATTATTACAATATAACTTAATGAAACTTGATACAATTTACTGTAGTTTTATGGCTTCAACTTATCATTACACATAGAGGAACGTCTAAAAAGAAAATTGTACTCTAAAACGATTGAATAAAAAACAGCATCCTAAAAACAAACTTTTGAAGTCCTGCTGTTTCTGTTCTGCAGCTGTTTCTTACCCAGAATAACCCAGGATGTCAAAACAAAAGTTTTCCTGAAGCTCAGTAGGAAGGTCACCAGTTACATGAGAAGGTTTGATCAATAAATCATGGATGATCAAGAGGATTGGTTTAGGTGGCACTGTGTTATTTACCTGACCACTGGGTGGCGCTATTTGCCTTGATTTGGATTTCAGATATCCTGGGCAGATGGAGCAGGTGTCTTTAAATAATTTTTTTTTTTTTTTATCCATATTAATAGTTTAAAAAACACAACAGAGGTCATTTGACCAGAAAACATTAACAGTAACATATTATGTTTCTTCTCTTTTGGTTTATTGTTATTGTTTGTTTTATTTACTTATTGGTTTCCTTTTTTGTTTTGCTGTGTTTGCTTTCACACGTTTTCTTTCTTACTTTTTCGTAATTTCTTAAAACACTTTTTTTTGTTTCTGTATTTAGTTTAATCAACGGAAAACTTAATTTCGTTAGGGGACTCATTGGTTTACTGGTCAGCTCGCACATTTGCTAATTCTTACGTCTATTTTTATACCAGATGTTTAACCGTTTCAATTACTGTGGCTGTGTTATACCTAGAAGAACCAATAAGAGCTTTTTTTTTTTATTAATGTATTGTTATTTTTTGTTTTTTGTGTATTTTACCACTTTGAAACGGACACCAACAATCTCTCATGTAGGCTACTGACTGGAGATCAGAATCACACATAAAAATTGGTTTTGCTTAGAAAATATTTTGGAAATGATTTTCTATACTTGAAGACAGATAAGGGGAAAGAAAGTGATCACGTGCCACTACAGGGTGGTGAAATGGTTTTACGCGCAGGTACCCAAGTGAAGTTTACGGAAGAGGATTAGGGCCACTGAAAAAATAAAACAGGTTAACTTATTTTAAAATTTTATTTCAGCATAATTTGAGAAAAAGTCGGAATTTTGACTTTTTTTCCCCTTAGAATTCTGACTTTAATCTCAGAATTCTGACTTTTTTTCCCTTAGAATTCTGACTTTAATCTCAGAATTCTGACTTTTTTCCCCTTAGAATTCTGACTTTAATCTCAGAATTCTGACTTTTTTCCCCTTAGAATTCTGACTTTAATCTCAGAATTCTGACTTTTTTCCCCTTAGAATTCTGACTTTAATCTCAGAATTCTGACTTTAAACTCAGAATTCTGACTTTTTTCCTCAGAATTCTGACTTTAAACTCGGAATTCTGACTTTTTTTCCTCATAATTCTGACTTTAATCTCAGAATTCTGACTTTTTTCCTAAGAATTCTGACTTTAATCTCAGAATTCAGACTTTTTTTTCTCACAATTCTGACTTTAATCTGAGAATTCTGACAGCTTACAAACATGTTACCAACAAGCTGGAGCTATGTCTCTTTTAGAGACTAAATTAAGTCTCTTGTTTTAATCACCTTCTGCTCTTCCATTAATAAAATATCATCACCTCTCGAGCACGTAAAAAGTCGCCTAATTCCATAATTTTCCACCAATGTGTCACTGTTCCTCCCAAACAACTCACATCTTTGTCAGTGAAGCTGAGTGCTCCACATTTCTTTCTTCATGGTGCCCATCTACATTAAGATCCAAAATTTAAAGTCAGAATTCTGAGTTTTTTCCATATTAAACTGAAATAATATCTAATAATATAAAAAATATATTAAAGAGACGCCGTTGGTTTAATGATACATGTCTTATTTTGTTACCTGGATGAGTTTATGTCCTTTTACTTTTATTTTCATCTTAGATTTCAACAGTATCGGAGTCAGAAAGATTCTTAAAATATATTGTGACATAATTTATTGTTAAAGCACATAAAATAGTTCTACTAATTCTTTTTACGCAACACTTTTCCACGTGTGTTTCCCTTTGATTTTCTACACGACACTCAGTTCCGCACATCATCTTTTATTCACGCGCGTGAGCGCTCCTCCTCAGAGTCCAAAAATGACGTCACATTTTGCGATTCCCACGTAGGTCCAGGCAGCCAGTGAGCTCCAGCTGAGATCCCGCACTGCTCGCTGCTTCCAGATGTGAGCGCAGAAACTCAGAGAAGCAACTGAATGAGTGGGACTTTCTGCGTGGGACTTTGGCTTCACATCTGTCTGTGACACAATAACCTGTGAAGCTTTTTTTCTTCTTTATTTGTTGCTGTTAAAAAGGGAATCTAACGTAGGTCTTTTATGTTATTTTAAGAGCTTTTTATTTTAACATCTTTAGGGTTGGATATATAAGCTTCTCTGTCCTCATTCTGGAACAATGACTAACTCCTTTTGGATTTGTCTTTATGTGGAATTAGGCTGTTTCGGAAAATAAGGTGGAACAACAAGAGCAATGGAGTTTTGTTTGCATGCTCAACTTTTTACTGTTGTTGTCTTTTGCTTTAAGGTAAGCAGATCATTTCAAGTAATCACTCAGTTTTCTGCATGCCAGGCTTTGAGAAACATTTGAGTTTTCTTTTATAGGTCTGTGCTCAGGTGGTGGCAAATGAAGCGCATTCAGATTTTGGTGAGTGTTTCTTATAAACATGATGTTCTGCTTTTGTTTTCTATCAGATCAGCAGATCAAATGACAACATCATGGTGGAGAAACATACAATAACTGGTTAAATCAGTGTGTTTCTATGGAGGGATGTTATTTGTTTAGGTCTCATTATTCAAATTAGTCTGCAGCATAAACAGCTTTTGCAGCTGCTTTTATTCATCATCATCAATCTCCTGATCCAACTAAGGTCCAAAGTTGGATGCCGGTGTAATAATAAACTCTGAGCAATGTCCTTTTAGGGACACTCGTTTACCTGTGATCTGTCTGTCCAGGCTTGCAGGTGTTCACCACAGCTTCATGTTACTGGTCTCTTGATGCAGTGGATGGAATTCATGAGCTGTGGGACCAGATTGGAAGCAGACCTCCTAATGACAGCAACGGTGGAATAAGTATGAGCATATATGGTCGCCATGTTTCCATTAAAGTCCTGCCTAGAAAGCCTGTTTGTTCTTTAGTGTCACTCCAGCCATGATTCAGTCTCCCACTCGGTTTTGTAGTTTTTATGGAATATGCAGCACCTTGCAAAAGTATTAAATCCCCTGAAACCTCATATTTTGGCACATTTTAACCTAAAACCTGCTTTTTTTTTATGTATTAAGCCATAAATAAGTTTCATATAATTCTTACATTGGAAAAATGATCTAGAAATAAGTAAAAAAAAATCTTAAACTAAGTGTATTTACCCTTAATTTGACTGGGTAAATGAGATAGTTTGCCATTGAATGAGTTTTACCTCCTTAATCCAAGAAGAAATGCACTTATTTTAAGAAAAAATTATTTATCTAGATTTAGATTTTTTAAATATATTCAGTCTGTTTAAACCACTTTTTCTTCAGCTACAGCGATAAATTATATGGAAGTTATGTTTCTCTTCCTTTGCACATTTACAGACTGAACTGTTTGCCCACTTTACCTCCTTAAATCAATTAAATCTAAACAGATGGGATGACAGAACCCTGCACAGTAATTTTAAAGTGTTATAAATTCTCTGTTTGATTAGGTCTGTTCTTTGTCAGTTTCAAGTCTTCTGTAACCTCTTGAAGCTTTATTACTAGTATTATCATTTATTAAGTAATTTTTGATCAATTAGAATATCATTGAGAATTTCCTCTACATTAGAAGCTCAATTCACAAGTTCACATTTATATTTATAACAAACGGACTGATCCTTTCAAGCCTTTATTGTTGTTCATTATTACGATTTTTCGATTAAACCTGTCAAAACACAGTAATTAAAATTAGATTCTGACATCAGACCCACATTTCGAACGCAGACATGTGGGCTTGATGAAATGTGTACTATATACTTTTTGAAATGCTGTAAATGTTTAGGAGGGATCGGGTATGGAAGGGAGCATGTTGTGTGGCCTCACTCTGTGTTTACCTTCACCAGCATCACTCTGTCTCATACCTGTACAGCACGTCCCTCCTGTTGTTCTCCTCTCACTGTTCTCTTGGTGGAAAATTATGGTTTTTGTCTTTTGTTTTTGTCCAGCTGTCAGAATCCACAACCACACTGTGCTCCCTTCTTCCCATAACTCTTCCTATGTGTATACCAATGACTCTGCCTACACTAACATTTCTGCAATAGTAGGTGAGAATCCATCACTTTGCTTTCACTTAGAGACCTTTTTGCATCACAAACTGCTGCAAATCATTGCAAAACTTTTGGTTCTTCGTCTGTTTGTCCTTGCAGCTCAAAATAAAGACCTAACTGTGTAACATATGCCTTAGGCTTTGGTTAAAACATGTTTTTCTGAAATGATTTTGATTGGTTTAGATGAAAAAAGTGTGGAAAAACGTAAGGAAAGTAGTTTACCATCCAATTTTAGCTCACTTTAAAAATGATTGAGTTAAACGATATGTACTGTACATCAAGTTCTTCACTGATCTCATCATTTTAAAATTTCAGGTAATCTAATGTCTGTTCATTTTCCATTTCTATTGCAGACATTGTTGAAGGAGTTTTAAACAATGGCATATTTCTGGACAGGGATAATGGCGGCACTTTTCTCCACTTCAGAAACAACCACAACTCCTGCATCAGTGATCCTATACTGCGTGGTGTTGAGGGTAGGAGCAGTTTTACATGCACTTATATACATAAAAAATAAAACACAGGCCTTTTCTCACTTTCCCACATCAAACTACATAGAATAAACTTTTCATCTTTTAGGCCAGATTAATAAGTTATTTGTATTTGATAAACATCAGAGTAATGAGATACACCATTTTCTGGGGGGGGATAATCATTTAATAATTTTTTCTTAGCACTTCAAAACCTTACATATACATATAAGAACAGATGATAATGTGTTGGCTTCCCTGCCCAACTGCAGAAATATATTAAGGCAACACCTTTAAAACACATTTCCTCCCCCTTCTGACATGAAAAAAAAGTCAAATAAAAATCTGCAAAGATATATATATAAAAAAAAATAGTGGAACTCCACAGCTCTGGTTCCTCATTGAAGAGAATCTCCAGATCCCTGAAGGTGCATCATCTATGTTCAAATTTAAACAGCGTAGGAAAAGCCTTCATACCGCTATTGAACCAAACAGGTTCTACTCTCCAGAGGTTAGCATGTTGAATGTGAAGTATGTGTATCAACCCAAGAACTCGTGAAAAGGCTGACTAAAGTATTTTAAATACCCCCAGTAAAAAAGTTAGACACCGTTTATTGAGGAAGAGGAGGAACAGGACAGAGAAAGAAGCAGCTTGCAGCTTAGAGATGCGTTCAGACAAAAGGTTTGGGCAAGAATTCTGTTTATTTTTTACTTCAATATGACAAAAAATGTCAAAATTTATAAAAAGCTGCAATGTGAAAAGTATGTCAGCTTGCTTAAATGACACAAAATATATACATAACTGATCTAAAGAAAACTTTATTCAGATTTAATGTCAGACAAAACAAATGAATGAGATGCGTCTTTTTTAAACTGTATAAAGACTATTATATAAAACAATATGTGTAGATTATATGCAAATGTCATTATTTGGAAATGCGGATTATTAGTAATTTGTCCCAAAAATGTGTTCCATAGGTATCACCCTCACCTTTTTTTGGAAAAAACAAAAGGAGGATTCCAACTATGCAGTGGCGTCTGGAGCAAAAGTTATCTCCAATGACTTCTCAGTCTTTACAACCTCCGACAAGGGATTTGTGGAGCTTTACTCGAGAGACGACAAACACAGATGGAGAGCGGAAGTTCCTCTGTCAGGTACAGCAAATGCAGAGTTACCTCATAACGTTATTCATACACACCCAGCAGGAATTCATTTAATCTGAGCAAATCCTAAACTGCACACTTTCATTGTTTTCATGGTTTTAACTGACACCATATGCTCCCACCGCTAACTTGGCAAGTCTTATTGTAAATCTTTTTTCCTGCAGCACAGAATTTGCATTTTATTCAAGATGCAGTCATTTCCTGAGTAAAATGAAATTATGCCTTGCTCTAAAAAACATTTAAATCCATAATGGAGAGTTGATGCTTTGTTAGCAAACTTAATAATTTTGCTTTCTTAACTAAAACAAAAAGCATAAGGTTCAACTGTGAATCAAACTTTTACACTAAAAATAGGGTTTTTAAATGTTCACAAAAAGTTGCCATTTTTTTATATTTAATAAACCACATAATTCTATCAATATGGCAAATCCTAACATTAGTAGGTTGGATTAGATTGTTTTGCTCAGTCGGAAAAGTTTGATCATTGTCTACCTAAAAGAAATATACCAAAGCAAAGGGACACTTAATATAATCAAGTATATTTTAAGAGTTTCCACTGTAAAAAAATGTATTCATTTATGGAAATTTAAATAAAACAATACAAAATAATAAAATTATTGATAAAAAATTTTTGATTTTCAAATAGTTTAAGTATGCCAATTAATTCCTTTAAAAAAAAGTAGTTGATATCCAGCATTGCTTTAACTGTGAATTAAAAGCCTGGATGGAGACAATTTCTTCTAAATATCTAACTTACATGAGATACTACTTGTAGATGTAGCTGCTACCATTTAACAAAAATGTAAGGTAAATTTATTTATCATTTATTGTTCCATAATGGGTAAATTTACCTCTGCATTGCTTGAGGACCCAGAGTGCAGGCTGTGGGGATCGAACCGGGTACTTTTAACCTTTTTAGAGCACAAGCACACTGCTCTAACCACTAGCCCACAACATATTAGAAATAGTACTTTGGTACTTATTAATTACATTTTAACAACAACCTCCATGATGGTGGTGCAGAGCTAGTAATGTCAAAATCTATTGTCAAAATCAGTTCTTCCTTTTTAGAGTAAAATTGTTCTTTATCTGGTAGCTTAGGTTATGTTTAAATAATAAACAAATAGTTGAGTGTATGTTCACTGACTACAATTGATTACTTTCAGCATTCAGTTAATGTAGAAAAAAACTGTGTTTACATTTTTGTAAGAAGATATGCTTTCATATTTCGTCTTACCTTAAGCGAATAGAAGCCAACTTTAGTTTATAGTCAACTGGCTGTGGCAGACTTTAACGTTTGTAAGGCCCAATTTTTTGGGCGCAAGTAAACATCAGTTAAATCCAAAGAGCTTCAATTGGTAGGAATCATTTACCTTATAAAATATAAAAAATATTCAAACTCAGTAAATGTTATTAAAAAATGCACAATTAAGTTCAACTTGATAAATAACAAAAAGTTATTTATTTATAAAGTAAACTAAATAATATAAAAAAGTCACTTTTTAATTTCCATTTCCATTCAATTTAGTTTATGTATATAGCGCCAATTCACAACACGTCATCTTCCAGTTCACCAGATCATAGAGTCAAATAAATTCAAAGTTTTCTATGTAAGGAAAACGAGTTGATTGTATCGACTCATTGACTTAAAGGCAATCCTTCACACTAAGCATGCTTGTAGCGACAGTGGAGAGGAAAAACTCCCTTTTAACAGGAAGAAACATCCAGCAGAACCAGGCTCAGTGTGAGCGGCCATCTGTCGATGCCGACCGGGATTCAAGGAGACAGAAGCAGAAATACAAAAAGCAAATGCATAGAAAACTAGCATTCATTTTGTATATATTAATTAATTTAATTTTTACAGTGTACTCGCTATCAGGAGGCTGAGCTCTGTAAATAAATAAAATTGGTATAAATAAAATGTTCAAACCTTTCAGCCCAGAGTTTTTTTCAGATGGAGCCATCATTACATTTGTTAGCAGTTTTGTCTAGCGTGGTGAAAATACCATTACTGATTTGCCCCTGATACTAGATAATTGTAGCCTCGTGAGACCATCAAAGTGAGACCATCAAAAATTCAGCATCACACAGAATTTTTGTCTTTGCGGTACATTTGTACTAGCTGTGCTTTTCTAGCCTCGTGAGACCATCCTGATCTCGCGAGCTTTCAAGGTTTCACTCGCAGATCAGTCTGGAGACTCTCCGTTAAAGAAAATTTGGAGCTGTTCACCAAACGAACGTCCAATCAGTGTTGGCTTTGAGGCGGGTTGAGGTGTGACGCAACGAGAAGCTCGACAGTTCAGTCTAAAGAACATGGCGGCTTCACCCGATGAAACTAGCGTTAGCGTGGCTATCGAGCAAGTTTCGAGTATCGAGTATTTCTTCACTGAAAGAAGAGCAAAACACTGCTCTGGAGGCTTTTCTCAGAGGAAAAGATGTTTTTGTTCTTCTCCCGACTGGTTTCGGCAAGAGTAGCCTGGCTTGTGGTTGTGTTTTCGTCGTCGCTCTGTTAGTACGTCATACGCTTCGTTGATCTGATTGGTTTATTTGGCCCGTCTATCACCAACATAGGCCAATCAGCTAACCAGTATTTTCGCACCTTCCCAAAATTACTTCAACGGAAGGTTTCCAGATGGATATGCGGAGCAGATCCATCTGGCGGAGTCAGGTTAAGATAATTGAGCCTCATAAAACTATGGGAAATAACTAGCAGGCAGCTGAACATCTTAGCTGTTCCTGCCAGGGAAAAGGTTAAAATGCAATCTTTTTGTTCTGCAACCTTTTTTGTCGTAATAACAAGCTTTTTGTGTTGCATTGCTAATATTTCATGCAGAGGCATTACTCAGTCTGGATTTGACTTCTCTATTCAAAAACATCATACGCTGCCTGACTCTCATAAAGAGACACACTAGCCCTGAAGGACAGAATGTCCTGAACTGTCCACTGTCCCTTTTTATTGCAGGAGTCTGACGAAAACCTTAAAGCGAGGATTAATCAACCTTATGTGGACAACTTTGTTAATAAAAGCTGAGAAAGACGCAATATTCAGAGATAAATCTGAATGAAATTAGTTGTGGGGGAGGTCTTCACACATATGGTTTATATTGTAAGCAAAAAAAAAAAAAACACTAGAAATATATTGTGGTGCTCAGGGCAGATGTGTTTTCAGACAGTGAATATATTGTCCTTTGGGATCTTCTTGTTGCTCATTTACTTCCTTGCTTTTCATAATAGTAAATATTTTGGGAAATTCTAAGCCACATATGCTGATGAACTATGGAAACTATTTCAGTTCCAGATATTTCATCAACAACAAAAACATGTTTACTGAGCTCAGTCAGCAGTGTTTACTCATATGTACAGATATTTCCATCTCAACATTTAGTCAAAACAAAAATCTTGCTTTATTTATCGTGCTTATGTCCACGCCAGTGTTTCACGTTCAGTTAATGGTCTATAGAATCAGCCTATGCCTTAATATTAATCATGCTTTTATTTAAATTTTTTAAATTAAACATCAGAAGTAGCATCCATATGTAACTTTTTAAAACTAAAGTAAGATGGGACTTTGACATTTTTCTACACTGCAAAAAAGATCCATAAACAAGTAATAATGTCTTAAATTTAGTGTATTTACCCTTAATTTGAGTAGGTAAATAAGATTATTTGCCCATTGAACGAGTATTTTTACTCTGAAAATAAGAAAATTAGATAATATGTACTTGAAATAAGACAATTTCATATTTTTTTTCTTATTTTAAATGTAAATTGTCTCGTTCTATTGGCAAACTGTCTCAATTACCATCTCAGTTCAAGAAAAAATGCACTTATTTTAAGAAAAAAATACTTATTTAGATTTACATTTTTTGCAGTGTAGGTTGTTGTGTTCTGTCATACATTTTTAAAGGGTGAACACTGCAAAAAAGAAATTTAGGAAACATTTCTTAAAATAAGTGTATATACCATTAATTTGAGTTTGTAAATAAGATGATCTACCAATGGAATTAGTATTTTTACCCTTTAAATTAGATAATTAAATGTTATGCATTTGAAATAAGAGACTGCAGCTGTTTTTTTTCTAATTTTGAATGTAAATTGTCTTATTCGATTGGCAAAGGGTTGCACTTATCTGCTCAATTAAAGAAAAAGGCACTTATTTTTAAAAAAGAATTGGTATTGTCATTTAAAGTTGGAGAAATGTTCAGAAAGCCTACTAAAAGTCTGGGAAATCTGAGTTTTCCCTGAACACTAAATGCAATATGGCTGCCTTGCATTAGTAACTTTTTTAAAGGAAACAAAAAAACATTCTTTGCACTTCCAGAGATTTCATTTGAATATTTCAGTCAGTTACTGAATAACATTATTTGGTAAATAAAAGGCTGCAGAATTAAAACACATTTTTATCAGCTTGTAAATACCCATTCTGGTTCTAGTTCTTCAACTGAGAACTGGAACATGTAAAACCTTTGCATCATGTCAATGGAGCACAGTTATAGATGCCCTGATTCTGTTGTTCTTTGTTTAGTTTCATTCTCTAAATCAAAATTATTATGATTCTATTTACTTTAAAAATGTCTAATGCCAAATTTTGTTCTGAGCACTATTAAACAGCAGGCAAGTCCCACTGACAGCAGTGCCACAGGTGAAGATTAAGGAACTGAGGTGCATTTGAAATAAATCTATCATCCAAAAAGGTTGAGAGCAGCATAGAGACATGAGTCTGAGTTGATTTAAAGCATGTGTAAAAACCCAAGGCTTGGTCCGGCCCACCACGACAATTTATCCTAAACTGTCAAAGAAGGCATATAATCTCATAAAAATAAAGGCGTGTGTTCTGTTAGAGGGTACAAGGTGGCTAAAATGCTAAATAAATGTGATGTAATATTATAATACCAGAGCAGTGTGCTGTTTTTTAAACGAAATGAGAAAAAACAAATGTAATGGATAGAGCTGTAACTAGGCCTTTAATGATTTAAAAAAATGCTAACTGAGTTTAATACTCCTGATATAAAGAATAGGTATGTTGTTTTTATTGTTTTGTATAGAAAAAGCTGCTAAATGTTAGCAATTTGCTAACTGAGTTTGTAGTATGAATACATATTCCTTTTTACTAGTGTTGCACCGATACCAGTATCGGGCGGGGCACCGACACAGCACTAAAATGGTGGTATTGGTATCGGCAAGTACCAACAAATAGGGCCAGAAATGTAACTATTGTCACCCATTCCAGCTAGGCAATAAAACGTGATATTGGATTCACATTGTATTAGTCTTTTTCCTGCTTCACTAAGGTAGGCAGCAGCTTGATAAAGACATGATGGCAATTATTTTACATCCAAGTAGTATGCAGTTCTGCATATACGCACACACACATCAATTTCAAATAGATGGTATCGGTATCGACCAATATGGCACAGCGAGGTATCGGGTATCGGTATCTGGGCCAATAAATAGCATCAGCGCAACACTGCTTTTTAGTATTTATCAATGACATTCTATCCATGGCAAATGTGAGTGCTTTGGTAAATGTAGGGATTGTTGCTTAAATTTAAGTATTTTATTTAAATTTTTTAGTTGTTTGATTTTCAAGTGTATGACCATAAAAGAACCAGAAACATTTATTTATTTATTTTTTTATTCCTTTATTTAACCAGGAAAAGTCCCATTGAGATTAACAATCTCTTTTTCAAGGGACAGCAGCAAAAGATTACATTACAAATTATATTACAGTTTACAATTACATCTATCTGTAATTAGAAATTCATAAAACAGTTACAAACCATAGATCTCATTTCCAAACCTTTGAGCAAGCGTTTAAAATGTCCGATTGGAATCAAATCCTTCAACTTCCAGTCTTTCTGAAGATTGTTCCATGCTGTGGGGGCAGAGTACTGAAAAGCTGTCTTTCCCACTTCAGTGCGGACACTAGGTACAGACAGAAGCAAAGACTCTTGAGAACGTAGAGAATACAGTCCAGCCACTCTTGGTTGAATGTACTCACAGAGGTATGAGGGGAGCAGACGCAGAATACCCTTATAATGATCATATACCAGTGAGTGAGTCTACGAGTCTCTAATGCTGGCCAGCCCACACGTATGTAAAGTTCACAGTGGGGAATGATTTGTGTAAGATTATATTAAATCATATACATAGGCTGTGTTTGATTTGTTCATGATGGGGATCACAGCTAAGTAGAATTAAAAAAATAAATGGTATTGTTATACCAATGTACAGTAAAGGATCCAATTCTGTGTGTCTTGACCTGATTTGGACCTAACAAAGAAAGCGTCAACATGCATTTTCTCTCATTTTTGAGAACAGAACCATATATGAACTAAAAAGAAATGCCAAAAAATTACTTTAACTATTCTTTTTTATATATATATTTGTCAATGAACGTTTTATTTCATTTATAAAAATATAAAACAAACTTATTTAAATATAAAAATAGTTTTCACATATTCCATCTGTAAACAATATTTTTTGCTCTGTTAAGAGTTTCAATGTTTTTGCCGTGTAAGCAATCTGACTTTAATTATATACTAAACTTTATTGTCATTTTGTACACAAAGTGTATACAAAATGAAATTTCACTCAGTACAGCTCTCAAGACATTTCCATTTCTTAAAGTGCAGCAGTGTAAAATAAAATGTAAACATGGTGATCCAATGTAAACATAAGACTGAGATATGATTTACAGTTGTTCCAACATTCAGTGCTTTTTTCCCCGGTTTATTAACCATTCAGCAGTCTAATGGTAGTGGGAAAGAAGCTGTTTTGGAAATACAGATTTTACATCATGATATAAAAACTTTTTTCAATCTTTTATCTAGGAGTGTTTTCATTAAACGGTCTTATATAAAAGTCTTGCAATAAATGAACAATTTGTCACGTCCCATTTTTTCTCCTTTAGGCCCATATTGGACCAATGTTCTGTTCACCTGGACAAAGACGGACGGTCTAAAAGTTTACATCAACGGGACTTTCTTGAACGCCGACCCATCCGGCAGTGCCTCAGAGAACCCTGGTGACATCAGCTCTGATGTTATCCTGAAAACTGAATACAACAGGGCGCACCGTCGTTATGCAACTTGGGCTTTCGATGAATTTATCATCTGGAGTAGGGCCCTTACACCCCGCCAGATCCAACTCTATTACGCTGCAGCTGTAGGTAGGACAAGATGCTCTCTTGGAAAGTATTTCCTGTCATGCTACTGTGGGTCACGTTTATTAAAATGTTTCCTCCCTTCTCACCCAGAGGAAACGGGGGTTAAAATTAAGTTTCCTTCCTTCACAATACCAATTCTCATCCATGACATTTAGACAAAACAACAATAACACAAACCTTGCACACACATACAAACACACACCCACACTCCTCCGATCCTACACAAGTCAAGTCCGCAGCTAAAATACTTCTGCCTTTTAAGTATATATCCAAGTGTAGAGGCACGTTGAGTTGAAGAAGGCGGATCGTTTTAATTTAATGTGACAAGTAACAACATGCAAGGAGCAAACCTCCACACTCTTGAATGTTTCTGTTCTGTTTACCTCCTCTGGTCAGTGGACGACCATAAATGGAGATGAGAGAGATTTTAAAAATAACCTCTTTCTGCGGAGTGTGAATCTAAATGAAGAAAAAAAATCTACCCGTCTTAGAATTTCTCTTTGCAATATGATATGTACGGTAAGCTGATTCGTAACCATCTGTGTTTGAATCCTGCTGATTCCTAAGGGTGATTGGTTGCTGTATATGTAGAGTGTTACAGCTGTCTGCGATGTGTGAAGCATTTAAAAAATGCCCAGAGCTATTCTTTTCTTCCCTGAAAATATTTCCAGAAGCCATATAATTCACAGGTCATTTCTGGACACCAAGAGCCTGACTGTTATTTCTAACAATATCTATTTTTAGTTCTCAAGGACTCTAGGATTATATTAAATCTTACTTTAAATCAAAGAAGCTCAGATTTATACCCCTAACACACATCCAAACATGGCTATTTTATGGTAGCTTGTAAGAGTTGATTTCACTGATTGACATAGAAACTATGTAAACGTTGTAGTGGCAACATATGTGTTTGATCTTTCGAGTCTAATAAAGATGGAAGTCTCTGGGTCTGGCAATTGTTCTTTCATGACTGGTGATTGCAATCAGAACGTAGGCTCCATGCTGATGAAATCCAGGTACTGAGCAACAGCCAGATCTGGTTAGGTTCCCAAAGCACCAAATAACAAAAAAGGAAAGAAAACGTATACTGAAAAAAAAAATACATGACGATCAGATAAACAGAAAAACAGTCAGGTGGTTGCTGTGAGCTTCAAAAGAGCTTTTTTCTTTCTTTTTTTAGGTCAGGATATGGTTTCTACCACAACTCAAGGAAACGCTGCGGATGTCCCCACAACTGCAACAACAGATGTAAGTGTCTCCAAAGTTTTCCTTTGCGTGATTTTGTTCCTTTTTCAGTTTATACCTAAACTAAAAGAATGTTACCTTTGATTTAAATAGAGGAAATTTCTTTGTTAGTGATCATTTATAGTTTCTCACAGTTAATAGCATTGCTGTTTTCCATACATTATAGAATTGTCTTTTCAGAATCAGAATCAGAAATACTTCAATAATCCCAGAGGGAAATTACTTTTGTTACACGCTCCAGTTACAGTTTTATATATATATATATATTTGTATATACACACATCCAACTACACAATATAATAAAGATAAAAAAATAAGAATAAAAAGAGATAAAATAAATACACATATGCCAACAGGACAGCTCATTTACCAGCATGTGACCCTCTTTTAACCATCTGTCTAAATCAGATTCCTCTGGCCCTTCCTGTTATCCCCAGGTTTTATACATCTTTTAAAAAAATGACAAAATGTAGATTTATTTAGTCAGGCTTCAGGTTTCTATATAATATTTCCTGGAAAATAATACTTTTAAATAAATCCCATGACAGACAAATGGTTATATTTACTGTTAAAATCCAACAATATTTCATTCAAAACATCCTGATATTTCAACAAAAATTGAAAAACATCCTGATGTTTTGTAATTTTTTTTTTTAACTAAAAATGAAAGGACCATGAATGTCCACAGGTTCACCACTTCCCAGTTGCTATGTAGATCTTTAGTGAGTGCAAAGATTTTGCTGCAGAGCACACTGGCAGAGCAATAGATGTTTTTTTTCCTCCCTTAACATTCTGCTCACTGCGCACTGCAAGATAAATGCAGGCCCAGCCTAGTGGCTAAAGGGCATCTGTGTTGAATTATACTTTAAACCCATGGAAACAGAACATTATTGGATAACTCATTAGCACAACATGTCAGGAAATTGGTGTTTGGTTGATTATTTTGTTGTTGTAACAAAGCTTTTTCCGCATGAATCCTATTCTTTTAAAACAAGTTTATTTAGCTTTAAATGGTAGCACATTTTTATAGTTGGTTTATTTGTTGGGTGAGAAGCAGAGCTGTGAATGGGGATCACGCCAATGAAAAACTTTAAAAATCCTCTCTATCAAAGCCATACAGCTTATTCTACTGTTGGATTGTTTGGTGCTGTTTAAAAAACAGGCAATATAAGAGTGTATTTATTTAACAAGCAGTGGCAGAACAGTAGCCTGGCACCTCTTCCCACCATTTGGTCACACATTGCTGTGGGATGGCGTCCCGTTCATCTACTAGCCTTTCTAGCATGTCAGCCAATATGCTTGTGTTGGTCGCTCTAGCTGAAACTGCATATTCGACCTAATTAGTGTTCAGTGGGGCAGAGGTCAGAACTGTAGGTCAGACGATTCACTCCTCACTCTTTTCATATCTCTGATAAACCCTGCTATCTGGGTGCCAGTGTTGAATCAAAAATTAGTTTAATCCCTAGGAGTCGAAATATTAGATTTCTACAGGTTGCAGAGTATCTCTTAATATTCTGCCTGCCAAGTAACTTTGGCTTGCAATGTCTTTATATTTTATTTTATTATCTATATTGGTTTCATTGTATTTAGATAAATTGTTGGGACAAATTGAGAGAAAAAAACAGAATAACTTTTTTGATTAAACGTAATTAAAAAACAAAATATCAAATTTTTTTTATTGTGTTCTTTCCAGTTTGTACATTCTGGTTATAATCCCGGTTTAGTCCAATGGCACTCTCTAAACGAGCAAAAAAGTGAATCCTGATCATTCTAAGATGATTGAAAATGACCCAACACTGTTTCATTACCGTATGTCCATTTTTGTAACTAGAAATCAACCTGTGCAAAGTTTTTTCTAGGAAGATTCAGATTACTTTGGCATCATTCTAACCAATCCCCAATATCGTGTGCTTATTTTTTTGGGACCTGCTTGTTTAGGCCAATATTGCTCGCCTTCCCCCATTTACATAAAAAAAAAAGATAAATGTTACACAAGTCTCATTTTAAACAAAAAAAAATAAAAAAAATATTTATCAAATCCAGCCAAACATTAAGATTAAAGTAACAAATAGAGCAGTAATGCATGCTCTTCAGATGATGTTAAGGCATGGCTCCCGAATGTGCTAAGAAATTGAACGCTTTCACCATTTGGTCAGTGCAGATCATAAGATGTTCTTGATGTCTCTCTGGTTCCTAGTTATAACCGAACCACATTAACTTCTATAAGACTGTAACTAGTGGTGGACTTCAGCAGAAGCAGATCCACCCAGCTGACACCGGAGAACATCCAGGGAACGAACATGGAGATAGTGGACTATTAAAAGTACCTAGGTCTTCATCTGAATAACAAACTGGACTCAACACTGAGGCTCTGTGTGAGAAAGGTCAGAGCAGACTCTTCCTGATGAGGACACGGAGGTCTTTTGGAGTGCAGGGGGCGCTCCTAGACACTTTCTATGACTCCATTGTGGCATCAGCCATCTTCTATGGAGCTGTCACTTGGAACAGTGGCTAATCTGTAGCCGAGAGAAAGCAGCTGGATAAGCTGATCAAGAAGGCCAGCTCTGTGATTGGATTCCCTCAGGGCTCAGTGCAGGAGGTGGGAAACAAAACAATCCTAACTAAATTAACATCTCTGTTGGATATTGTTTCCCACCTCATGCATGAAGCTGTTGCAGAACTGAAGAGCTCCTTCAGTGACAGACTGCTGCACCTTAAATGCACCAGGGGGCGTTATCATAGGTCCTTCCAGCCACTGTAAGACTCTACAACCTTCAATAAATTGTTGCATTCATGCAGATTCTGCACAGTTTCTACCTTAGTCCGTTAAATAACACGCTGCTGTAATTTTGCACATTTCTGATGTTGCTGCTATTTTCAAATTGTCATAAACGGGAAAGATGGACCCAGTATTCAAGGCAAGACAGTCCGTAGGAAAGTTAAAAACATCAAAACAAAAACAGACAGAACAGAAACGAAGCGAGCTACTGTGGATCCGCGGCTCGTGGCGGCTGCAGGAGGGGGGCGGAGCACCGCCCAATCACTGACACACTCTGTTGGAAAGAAACACAGGTACGTGACCATGATCATCTGACAGAAGATGATAAGCTCTGTGAGTCACTTACCTGGTTTCACAGTTCAGTGCATCTCCCTAGAAGGGGGTACGATCCAGCCGATGGGCTGAGAACCAGAAGCGATGTGCGTCACCCAGAGTGTCCCTGATGCTGCAGCTCCAGATAAGTTGCAGGAAGCCGATCCAGGTCTGGGGAAGACGGAGCAGGCAGGAACAGTTCAGGAATCCAGGAAACCTCCGCTCTATCTGAGGTTTCCACCCAAACAGCAACAGCAGGATCAGACTTCCAGGAATCCACAGAGCTTTCAGGCAGGTTCAGAGTCCAGTGTCAGACAGGTTCAGGGTCCCGTGCATCGAGCATTCAGCTCAGACACAAGCGCACCTGAGGACAGGTTCAGAGTCCTGTGCGTTGAGCACCCAGCTCAGACAGAAACGCACCTGGAAGGCAAAATCCAGAAGGAGTCTAATAGAGGTTCAGCTGAGCAGACCAGACACAGCCAGTGGGTGAGAGGGAACGGAATCAGGAAATCAGAATCACTCGAGAAACGCTGAAACACTCTTACCACTGGTTAGGGATTAAACTAGCCTGAAGACATGGGCTCAAAGATAAACTCCTGACTTGAACATGAACCTTGGAAATTAACCTAAAACTGACAGAAAGGACACTAACAGAAATCAAACAGGGAACAAAATGAAAGCAAACAATGATCTGGCATCAATAGCTGGGCTGGACTGAATACAAGGCAGAAACTACAGATGGATGAGATCAGATATGATTAAGAACTGAGCAGAACCAGGCAGGTGAGTGAAATGAGCAATTAAGGCCAGCTATCAGAGCAGATGATCACACAAATATCCATTACTGTAAAAATGTTCATAGCTGTATATTGGTTATTTATTCTCCAGATGCACAGTTTTATTTTGTTAAAAACACTTTACAGTATTTTATTGTTTATCTTTTAACTCTTTACTAGTATATTATTCTTATACACTTTTCTAAGGTCCACATTTGTGTGACCATTTCTTTCTATACTCTTTTTGCTGCTGTAAACACCAATAAAGGGGTTTTCTATTGTATTGTATTCTATTCTATTATAGAAGATCCCTTTTAATCTTTGGTTTTCAAACTGGGCACAAAAATGTTCTCAAGGCGGGTGCTAACTGACGCATAGTTTAATTGAAACATATTGTAGTCGTTTTGTTCTTTTTGATCCACTTTGACATGTCCAAACCTGCAGAAGTACAAAATGCTGATTGAGCAGAACTATCCTTGGCTCCAAAGCACATTTTGAAATCATGATTATGCTTAACATTCAACATTTGTTGAAGGGAAATGTTGTACTTCCCATACGGTAAAGGTATGGGAAAATTATTCAAAGTGTTTTGACCACAATAAACACCAAATCATCACAGAAGAGTGAGAATAGGTATTTTGCTGCAATATGCACAAACAGTGTATTACTCATCCAGGCATTGTTTTCTTTTTGTCAACAGTTGAGAAGAAAGATATTGAGAACAGATGTGAAGAGAAGCATTTATCAAAGCTATGGTAGAGGAAAAAAATATTCAGAAACAAGAAGACAGTAGAAAAAGTTGATCTACGTTGCATGAAAATAGATTCTTCTAACCCACAGAATGAGCAAAACCAAATTATATTTCCATAGGGTTCTCCTTGAATCAGTCCCTAAACCTCTACTGTATGATGTAGCTCTATGTTCATTCATAAACTTCCTCCACATCCCTTTTCTTGCTATGTCTCTGCAGAGAGCATTTGAAGTGAGTCCTCCTGTCAGCAGCAGTCATCAGGAGTTGGTCCAAAGCTCCCAGGGTCCTAGCACTTTGCCTGTGCTGGACTTCCTCAGCACACTGCCCAACAGGACAATTCCTCACAACGCTGCCAACAACCTCACACAGGTCTTGGAGCGCGTTGCAAAACAAATATAATTACACTTTCAAACTGAGATCACACCCAGACACAATGACCACCCATGTGCAGATGATGCAGCAGTTCCATGATGTCCTTTTTCTTCCATCCAGGCTTTTCTCAACAGTGTGGAAGAAGTCCTGTCCTCTCCAGGTCTACCAGAGGTAAATGAGGCCACTCTGTTGTTGTTTAATGTCCAAACATGACAAAATAAAGCAGAACCAATCTGATGGTTACTTAGAGCCAAAACAATGAAGCGGTCATTGACTCTGACTTTTAAAACTGTATATATTTGGCAAGAGAGACGCTTTAAATGGTGACAGTAAAAGTCAGGACTTTAGTGTAGCTTTAAATCAAATCTAAATGTTTTAAAGTAAGTGAGTCTACAGAAATGGCATACTTAAAGGTACATTACATTCCTATGGCAAAAAGAACCAAGGTCCACTTGGTTATAATAAAATAAGCCTATGCACTGCAAGGATCTACTTTGATACTGTTTTGATCTTCCTTTTTGAGCCTAAATAGAACCTCAGCACAAGGTTCAATGAGCTGACATGGTGCCATCTACTGGAAGTACTGCTGAAGTACTAGGCAGCCATTGATGCAGCTAGTAAATAAATCCCAACCATGTTGTAATGCCTCACTGAAAACCCGACAGCTTGGGGGATAGAGTTTAAAAGCATCGCTAACACCAGTAGCAATATTAGCATGTACTTCCGTCTACCTTGCAGCAACATAACAATGCTTCCTGAACTTTCATGTACTCCAGTTATATCCTTCAAATCAAACCTCTTCTTTATTGAAAAAAAAATATTCATGCACCTTTTGCATCTACATAAGCATATTTAGTTAATTTAACACAATTGTCTATGTTAGCAGGGAATGACATGAAACTGTTGTGTTTAAGTAACTAAATATGCTTAAGTAGATGCAAAAGATGCATGAATTACCTTTCCTTTTTTTACAACTAAGCTGGGAGTTTCGCGCTTGCTCACCTCTCTTGCTTTGGCTTGTTGACCAATTGTGTGCGTGCACAGTGACGTAATCCTGGTCACAAGATGTTGTCATGGTAAAAATACACGGAAAGGCAAAATTTACCATTAAATTAAGCAAAAACATAGCATGAAAGGCAAAAAATGTAAATTTTCCACTAGCAGGGCGCTGTAATTTGTCTTAAAATCGTTGTATGCAACCAGAGTGAGTCACTGGAATATAACTTTAAAAAATGTCAAATAACGTGACTACATACCTTTAAAGTTGTCTATATGATATGTGCCCTGATTCCGCTTCTGTAGCAGAGATAAAACACAGTTGAGAATAACTGCAATGTGAAAGGGAAATCATTTATGGTAATTTAAATACGTTATAAATGAAAATCTAACAAGGGTAGATCTGCTGTTTAGTCAACAACTTTAACTATGAAACAGAAAAATCCAATGCAACCAATCAGCTGTAGAAGTCCTTCAATTAGCAAATAGAGTCTTTGTGTATGTAATTAAATCTCTTTAATAGCCTTTAGGTTAATGAATGATCAGTACATGTCGCAGAATTTGTTAGGCTACCCACCATAGGAGCAGGGAAACATAGAGATACTTTAATTGCCCCACAATGGGGAAATTATGGCAGTAAAACATGGTGGTAAGAGTTTGGGAAAGAAGGGCAGAGTCACTGGGTAAGTGTTGGCCTAGTGTGTTAGAGCAGTGTGCTTTTCCTCTTAGAAGGTTGCAAGTACCCGGTTTAAATCACATTGCCTCTGCTCTGGGTTGATGAGAAAGACCCTTAATCCCACACTGCTCCCCGGGCACCGCACAATGGCAGCCCACTGCTCCCCAAGGGGATTGGTTAAATGCAGATAGTTAATTTCTCCAATGTGAGATCAATAAAGGACATTTTTACAATCGTGTATCAGTTCCCCTCAATTTTTTAAGTACTGTACGTAATACTTGGGGTGGATTATACGGAAGAGAATTAGGGCCAGTGGAAAAAAAAAAAAAAGTTAACTAATTTTTAAATTTTATTTCAGTTTAGTATGGGAATTTTGACTTTAATCTCAGAATTCTGACTGAATTCTGACAATAAAAAAAGTCAGAATTCTGAGATCCCATGTTAAACTGTAATAAAATTTAAAAATCAGTTAACTTTTTTTTTTCCAGTGGCCCTAATCCTCTTCCGTAGGATTAGCATTTAAAATCCCCGTAAAATACAAAACTGCATCAATACTTTTGTAGGTTGCTGCCTTTGTGACACTAAAAAACAAAAAAAAAATATTTTCCTGTAAAGCTGATTTGACTAAACTGGACTACAACATGTTTTAAACAGGCTTTTTATTTATGTATCTCTGTGGAAAATATAAATAATTCTTACAAACTAAAGCCAGGGGGTAAAAATGTGCAGCTTTGACCTTTTTTCTTGTATTTGTTGATCATCAGCAGTCCGGCCCGGTGGTCAGCAGTTTGATTGATACTGTGGATGTAGTGATGGGACACATGGTGACAAACCTGGAGTCCAGCTCCAGCTCTCCCTTTTCCATGGAGGGAACCTCTTTGGTTGCAGGTCTGAAAGATGTCAGCTCTCCATGTGTTACATGGACCGCTCCATTTGTTTTTACAAAACACATTGGTTTTATTGTTTGCCTATAAGTTTATTTTTCAATTCTTTTCCCTTTCCAAAATCTGATCCCATTTAGATTACTCCCTGATGAAACTGTCCCAGAACTTCCATCTGCCACATTACCGCTTTCCCACACAGGGGAAAAATTACATCTCGGTACCCGGAGAGGCATTTACAATGCAGAGTAAGTGTAAAAGTTACAACATGTTCATGTTTAATGTCATGTTTTAGTTTTAGTTTTTTTTTATGATGAACAGGGTGTCTTTTCCCATTTGATTTTTACCACTAAACATTAAATATAAGAGTTGTAAGAGTGCTAACAGCATGCAGTCTTAGATGCCCTTCATAGTGCCCTGTAGAAACCCACCTATGATTTTAATGTAGGTAGTTACCCTTTCATTTAAAACAGAAGGAATAAAAGACGTTGCTCTTTTTTTCCACCTCGGTTCGTCATTAAAAAAAAGGAGTCCCTGCAGTGGACTGAGGGAGAGGAGTAATTAGAGCGGGCATTAAAACGTTGTTTGTTCAACTTTGCGTTCAGGTCAGATTCCCCTGGCTCCATCTGGCTCCTCCATGCAGCGTTCTGGCATACGAACACAAAAATAAACTGTTTAAATAATTCATTTACAAACTCGTATCGAAATGGAATCGATGTTATAGCATGACACACGAGAGCCAGGGCCAAATTAGGTCATAGGCCTGAGTACCTGGCAGTGTAAAACGCTCAAAGTGTGGCCTTTGTGTCCTAATAGAGCACAGAGATTGTGAAGCACTGAAGTGTTTAGAAGGTGTTTTTTTTTTTTCATTCTTTTCTTTTGGAGAGCTGAACAAGCAAACCAAGACTTGCTCTGAGACCTCTTCCTGGAAAAATACTGTATTTCTATGAACTTTTTAATGCACATTTGCTCGACATATGCAGGCCCTTGTTGTCCTTCTCAGCGGGTTTCAGCTGGAAGACCTTTGACCAGAAGAGCATGGTGATTAGGAACTTCCTCCAATTTCTTTCTTTTTTTTTTTTTTTTTGTCCCGCTTTATTGAGGTGGAACCGGGCTGAGGGAAAGGTCAGCAAAGGGGAGGGGGACCGGACCTCCCGGTCTGCCACTGAAGTCGTGTGAACGTTTCATAAGCGTTCCTTGTAACCCTTTCACCTCTGTGAGACTATGTCCTGTTAGCTGGATGGTGCCAGAGTGCAGTTGCAATGCAGCGTTAATTAACTTCCCTTCTTTGTGAGCTTTTTAGCAGCCTTGTTGAACATTCCCCTCTACAGCTCACACTCTGCTTCTTTTCTCCAGCTCAAACCACCATTGTTGGCCTCTTCTACCACAACATGCATAAGTACTACAAAGAAATCAGCCCAGTCAAGACTAGGTAAGAGGGGGGGAGCTTTTGTGTTTCGACTTATGGGCATTGTTTACAAGTTCAAGCTATTTAAAAGAAAACCAAACCAAGCCCCTTTCTTTGTGCTAACTGTGTGGGAAATCATGTCCAACGGGTTTAAGCTTCCTGAACCTCATAGCAGCTGAAGCCTGGAGCCAAGAGCTTATCTGTACTTTTTGTCTATCTCTCATCTCACCACTCAGCTTCCAGTGACTGATACACCCTGCTATTAACGTGCCGTATCTATTCCCCTACTGCCACCACCCTCTCAGTTATTGTCACATCACTGGATCGTCTTGATACTTCTACTTTGCCGTGTTTATGTTTATGTGTGGTATGACCTCAGTCAGGCAACATCAAACTAAACCAAAATCAAAGTGATGGTGTCTTGCTATTCATAGTGCTTGGAATGTTTATGGTTTTTTTTCTTGTTTCACCAAAAAAAAAACAATATAACAGTTTACCGCTTTTTAACTGTAAAGTGGAAGAAGAAGAAAAAATTGTTTTGCCCTTTTTCTTCAAAGAAAAATCAAGAAGATTTGGTGTGCATTTGTAATCATCTTTACTTTATAAAGTATTACATTGAATCACCTATATGAAAAAGACAAAAACAAATGTGAACTTTAATTTTGTCTCAGCATCAATTAGAGATCGACAGATTCAGGTTACAAGGCACATACCAATTTCACTTAGGAAGTAGATATTGCCTTTTCTTGAAAAAATTATATGTATAGCCAATATTATTGCGATGAATGCATGTACAGTAATAGACTTTGTAAAATGAAGCCATAAAAAGGCAACTTTCCCATTTCTGTGATGAATTTTTTTTTTATGGCCAAAACACTCAACTATGCATGTCTCAAAATAAACAAAAATATATATTTAACCAATAAAAAACAACATTAGCAACTGATAGCAAACACAGGCAATAGATGTGCTTCATGTGCTCTCAAAGCATGGCTGCTGAATGGACTGAAGAATTGGCAAATACAAAAATTTGCTTATCCCGATACAAAAAAAAATGCAAAAATCAGTTCCTAGATGTTTGTATGCCTATCTCCAGTTATAACCCAACTGCATTACCTTGCATTACACTTTAACCACACACACACACACACACACACACATATATATATATATATATATATATATATGGACATGAAATATATTGTAGCATGTTAATCTTTATGAACCAGAACAAGTTGGTTTTTACATGAACAAATCTTCGAAAGTACAAAATGTTGATCTTGAAGGATTCTCAGCTCTGCAAGATTAATTCTGAAATTTCAATAAAGCTTAGTATTACAAATGTCTGGATATGAAAACGAAAAGGCATGAGAAAAAAAATTACTTGACATGCTTTGACCATGATGAACACCACATTCGTCATAGAATGGAAAACAGCATCTGTGCTTCAATATAAACAAGCAGTTTATTAAATGTATGCATGCATCTATCTACAAATCCAGATACAAAGAAAAAAAACACATATATTGACCAAAAATATTGGCCAGGCAGTATGTCGGTCTATCTCTAGTACCAATATCGCTCTTCTGTTGAGGCCTAATAGGTTTAGTTTAATAATTAAGACAAAGCCAAACTAATAAGATAGTTGAGAAGTTGAAATAAGAGTTAGTATAAGCATATGTTACTCTAGAGGAGCTGCAGACAGTCTGATAAGGTGGAAGAATGTGCCTTTATGGAGGGTTGGCTAAAAGAAAACCATGGATAAAGGAAAGCCAAAAGAGATTATAAGAGATTAATATTAATCATTAGAGGTTTTAATTGAATGGCCCTGTTCAGATGGGACTACAGAGCCTAAACAATAGACAATAAACATATATAATAAAATAAGAGTAAAATGCTGTAGAGGGTTTGCTTTGTTTTTTTTTTGAAAACATATAGCTAGAGTTACAATTGGATGCCTGTATGGCTGTTTTTATTTATATATATATATATTTTTTTAAATACCAAGTTACACAGTTAAAGTTTAGCCCCATATCCAATGAAAGTGTCGGGAAAAAATTTATTAATTCTTACAAAGCATCTCACACTCGCCACAAAGCATTGATTCAATGTGACTGAACATGACTTTTTCTAATGCTTTTTAAGAGTTGTAGTTGTGAAAGCTTTGAATATCATGTATTTGGTCTAAAACATTATAAAATTCATTGAATCTCTAGCTGTGTCCTCACAAAATATCCAAGGGGTGTGATTACTTTTCAACACCACAGTAAAGCAGACCATTTTTTGATCTGTGGATTAAAAAAAATCCATTGTATCTTCAGAGAGGAACTTGTATGGTCCTAATGTCACATATCAGATGATGCTGAAGAGCTACTAGTGGCTGTCAGTGCAATTCATTATAAAGACTAATGGCCAAACTCCCATCTCAGTGCTACTGTCCTGGTTCTCTGGTCTTGCGTGTGGCACTCATGTGCTAGTAGAGACCTTTCTAATACTATGGTGAATGTAAAATGGAATCCTGTGAAAACAGAGACAAAAAAACAACTGAATTAAATAAAAACTAACAAACAAACTGAAAGAAAACATTTTTGAATACAACAAACTTCTTATTATGATTTTCATTTATTCTTGAGAAGCAGTGCAACAAAAGATACTTCATTTTAATTTGTTTAATTGAACTTTATTAATCTCAAACTGGAGAAATTAACTCTCTGCATTTAACCCATCCCTATGGGGAGCAGTGGGCTGCCATTGTGCGGTGCCCTGGGAGCGGGGTGGGGTTAAGGGTCTTGCTTAGAGACCCAGAGTGGGATCCCGTGGGTGTGGGGCCTGAACTCAGGACATCTGGAACCCAAGTGCAATGCTGTAACCACTAGGTCACCACTTCCCAAAATCGTGAAATTTTGATTTATTTATTTGTTTCTGTCTTCTGATGAGAAACTATAATAAAACTACAGTACAGGCCGGGTCTTTAAAAGAAGGGAATTATATCCAAAAAAATATAAGAATAGCAATCGTAGAATAATCACATTATATAAAGCTCGTGTTGACATAAATAAAGACTAAACTAATTGGGTCAAGTATAAATGGAAAAAAAGAGCAGAACATAAATACTGATGATATAGAGTGAATATTGAATAATGAATATTTAACAGAATTAATATAATGTATAGAAATTCCCCAGACAACAACCAACTGATGGACATGGAGGGAGTCTGTCCAAAAGAATGTTATAAGATTATATCATTATGCCAAAAATAACACCAAGAAGCTAAAAAGGCAGCTGGAATGTTGGAGAAGATGCAGAGGTGTTGATGTAGACTATTCTGGAAATGGACCAAAATACATGTTTGTCTGTGGAACAATCTGTAATGCCTTATGTAATGTCTTAGTGTTAGGGTTAGTTTTATTTGTACACATGCTCATTTGAATCTATCGTGACATTTGGAGCTCAAACTACAAGTAATATACAGAAAGGAGTAAATATTCTCACTGGAGGGGCTGCTTGTATGAGCTTTATGTTAAAAAGGAAATTGGTTTGGAAGGGGTTACCAAATACTTTTTACTCTTAAGGCAAGGCAAGGCAAATTTATTTGTATAGCACAATTCAGTACAAAGACAATGCAAAGTGCTTTACATGATTAAAATACAGGAAGACAAAACAGAATCAAAGTAAGTAGGAAAAAAATAAGAAAAAAAAATAAATAAAAAATAAAAGAAAAAAAAAATGGAGAAACAACAAAAGAATCTTAAAAACAGTTGGAAGTTTTTGTTAGATTACATTTCTTTATTTGATGATTTTTTTTAAGTAACTAAAAATATGATACAATAGTTTTACTCCTTATCTGAGCATAGAAAGTCCTACTGAAATGTTATATTTATGTAAAGTTTTAGAGGGAATTAATTATGAATGTGATAAATATCTGGTTAAAATAAAATTAGACACTCAGTCAAAAAAAACAATAGTCTTTTTCAGATTGGACAAATAACTGAAAGAAATTGACGATTTAAATGAAAGCTCCTTGAACCTCCCGTTAAAAGGGAGTTTTTCCTCTCCACTGTCGCTACAAGCATGCTGAGTTTAAGGGATTGCCTTCGAGTCAATGAGTCGATGCAATCAACTGGTTTTCCTTAGATAGAAAACTTTGAATCAATTTGACTGGATGATCTGGTGAACTGTAAAGTGCCTTGAGATGACGTGTGTTTTTAATTGGCGCTATGGAAATAAACTGAATTGAAGGATGTGAAAGAATATATTCTTTGGAAAATGTGCTGAATGTGTTACATAGGTTGTGTATTGAAAATAAGCATGTAAAACTAAAAATTTATCACTTTTAGAAACTTTTTTAAAGTTGGAGAGTATTTGATAGATTGCTTTCAGTTGCATTTCGGTAGTTTGTTGTTTTTCCCTTATTGTTAGTTTGCTTTTCTGCTTCTTTATCTTAATATTTCTCCTGTCTGGTATCTCAGGATTCCCGAGGCAGCAGACTACAAGGATCACAAGATACAGATAGCAAGCTGCCTGATCTCTCTGAAAGTGGAGCCTTTACCAGCTTTGTTGGTGAACCATTCGGGAGCACCGCTCATCAAGATTGTCCTCACCCATGTTCTGGTAAGAACCACCCAGAGTGAAAATTCCTTTTTCTGCTTTTCCTAGGAATGACTAATGCTGGGAAATGTGTCGTTCTCACTGCCGGGTGCTGCTGTTGTTGGTGGCGAGACACGCGCCTCATCAGATGCTTCATGGCTTGTCTATCGCAAAAACCTTTGGATGCCCTCATATGAAATCTATCAACTCTATTTCTGGCACTCTCTTATGTAAGAAGATGAGTGTCCATAACTGATTGAAGTTTGTGCAACTGGCCCTGCCCAGTCGAAAAAAGAGCAGCTCGGATGTTGTTGTTTCTCATCCTGCTTGAATTCTTTTCTCCCTCGCAGAGCATGTGGCATCCAGAAAGCAAACTGATTATAGATATTTCAATTGTATGCTTGGAGCGCTTTAAAGCAACAATGGCTCTTTTATGAAAAACATATCTCCCCTCCTTGCTTTACAAATGGGGCCGCAGCTCTCCAAGTCACTCAAAGACATAACTGAACTGTTCTTGAGAAAATGTGTGGGGTGTTTATTTTGCGTCATGGTGTAGGCCAGCCAAGCGTTGAAACAGATATAGGAGTTATCGAAGCCAGTTGGTGAAAGCCTGTAACCGGTTTAAAAGTCCTAAAAGAATTAGTCCGTTTCATTGAAGTACATTACCGATACCCTAATAACCCCCCTCCTTACTCATAAAAGCAGGAAAGAAGCTCATGCTGTGTCATAAAATTGTACAAACGTTGCTTTGTTTGCCTTTTTTCGTCCCTTGGTGAAATACATATTGATGCTGTAATTTTTTGGCCTGGTTCCTGTACCAGTGATTCCTATTTGTTTTAACTAGCACCAATACTCACCCGTTCAGCTGTCTTTTCAGGCATTTCCATTTTAGTTGGACTACCTTCATAGTGAAAATAAATCTGCTTTGTGGAATTTCGCCTCACTGTACTTGATCATGAAATTGGCTTCATATGGGCCTCGTATGGACACATTCTGATTGAAAAACTCACTGCCAGCTCATTTCAATGTAACCATACCTCAGACCATCATTTAAGTTTAGGCGTTCTATTAGAATGTATCATGCAACCCTTGTGGCCAGGACCATGGCCAAAGATTGGCTCTTTTTCTGTAACTGGTTCGCTGTTCAAAGCT
Source organism: Cyprinodon tularosa (assembly GCF_016077235.1). Taxonomy (NCBI): domain Eukaryota; kingdom Metazoa; phylum Chordata; class Actinopteri; order Cyprinodontiformes; family Cyprinodontidae; genus Cyprinodon; species Cyprinodon tularosa. The sequence continues at coordinate 3,829,993 of NW_024037893.1, forward strand.
GTGGTCAGATTAAGTCAAGGAGAGACTATTTTTGGAGTTTTTATATTTTTTGGCTGTCAGTGGATACCTATCACCTTCCTGGCTTGGAAGCTGGGGGAATCTTATACAGAGCTTTGTGTACACTATGGGACAATAATACAAATCCCCTTTCCAGGAGAGTTGGAGTTTTGATAAAATCCAGCCAAAGTTCAAGTATATAAATGATTAATTTTGCTCTTTTGTACTTGTTTTTAACAATAACAAGTGCATGCATACAGAAACAGTGGAGCGTGCAGCTTTTCCACATACATGCATCAGAACTCTGGACTGAAAACTTTGGAAAACATACAACCAACTGTCTTCAATATTTTGAAGCTATTCATTAGAATTGCAGGGGATATCTAGCCTAGCCTGCTTATAAAAGGAGGTGCCTCCAAAGAAACTGGCTTTCTGAACAACAGTAACACTTAATTGTGTAGAAAGACTGAGAAAATGACCAGAAACTACTGTTGAACTTGATTAATTATCTGCCATGAAATCACACTCTATCTATATCTATATCTATCTATCTATATTAATATTCTTCTGATATGATCCAAATTTTACTTTCGTTTTTCTGCTGTGGTATGTTATCCCAGAAAGAGTTCAGAACCCAGTTTCTGCAGCTCTTAACTATTACTCAAATTTGAGTCTTTGGGCTCTGAGGCAGCCCTCTATTTTTGCATGTGAACTTTTATATTTAATGTTAGCATTTTGTGTGTTAGGGGCATCATTTGTAACCTGACTCCGCCAGATGGATTTGCTCCGCATATCCATCTGGAAACCTTCCGTTGAAGTAATTTTGGGAAGGGGCGAAAATACTGATTAGCTGATTGGCCTATGTTGGTGATAGACGGGCCAAATGAACCAATCAGATCAACGAAGCATACGACGTACTAACAGAGCGACGACGAAGAGGAGCCAATTGATAGATCAAACTCTTGCCGAAACCAGTCGGAAGAAGAGCAAAAACATCTTTTCCTCTGAGAAAAGCCTCCAGAGCAGTGTTTTGCTCTTCTTTCAGTGAAGAAATACTCTGTAATTCCGATAAAACTTGCTCGATAGCCACGCTAACGCTAGTTTTATCGGCTGAAGCCGCCATGTTCTTTAGACTGAATTGTCGCGCTTCTTGTTGCGTCACACCTCAACCCGCCTCAAAGCCAATGCTGATTGGACGTTTGTTTGGTGAACGGCTCCAAATTTTCTTCAACGGAGAGTCTCCAGACTGATTAGCGAGTGAAATCTTGAAAGCTCACAAGATCAGGATGGTCTCACGAGGCTACATCATTTGGAGATGACAGGAGTCTTAGGGGTAAATAAAGGGAATATTGATAGAACAGTTCCCTGGGGTGCTACAGATAAATTCCAAAAAAATGAAAACAATCCACTGTTTGTTGTTTGAAGATGTTTCTCTTCCCATCCAGGAAGCTTTTCAATTGAAAATGTCAGGAATAGTGTTAAGTTCTAGGTTTTATGCAGTAGCCCAACAAAAACTTGTTTGTGTTTTAAAAACATGAAAATTGGAACAGAGGAAGGGGTCCACCCATTTGGAATGGGGGTCATTTGGCTTCTTTCGTTAGACTGCAATATCCTATACCCTTCTAAGTGTCTGAAAGGGGGGGTCGTTAAAGGGGGTGGGGCTGCAATGATAATGGGAAGGGGTTAACTCAATTGCTTGATTGTAGGTTTTTGAAAGCTGGAACCCCTCTTTTTAAGGTTGTTTTTTCTTTCTTAACATAGATGGCTTCCTTCACGTCCCCCTTAAACCACCTATTTTCTTTATCCAAAATGTGAACATTCCAGTCCTCAACAAAATGTCCTTTGTCCATAAGGTGTAGATCTACTGCAGAGTCTTGTCCAGAGGAGGTCAGTCTTTTGTGTTGGGCCATGCGTCTGTGGAGAGGTTGTTTGGTTTCTCCAATATAAAGATCAGAGAATTCCTCAGTGGACTGAACTGCATACACCACTCCGCTTATATTTGGTTTGGGGGGTTTGTCCTTAGGATGCATTTGGAAACCAGTCCGGTGGATTGTTTTTATTTTTTATTTTTTGGAATGACTATGACATGGATGACTGAGAACCTTCACCAGCATACAGATAAATAATATTTTTTTCATTAGAGTGGAATTTATTCTTTAAACCTTTTTCTGTTTGGCATCATCAAAACAGAACTGATTCCAGTCAAAGACAACTAATCAATTCAAAATGTAGTTTTTTAATGATACCAAGCTGGAATAAAAAGGTTATTAGGATTCTTTCTTTCAAGATTCAAGCATTTTGATCATAAAGGCCTGTTTTAGATCGAGCCACAGCATCCCAATCAGATTTCAGTCTGCTGCATGACTTTAAAACATTAATTTGTTTGTTTTAAGCCAATTTGTGGTATATCTTTGATTTGGATCATTGTCTTGCTGCGTAAACCAAGTGTGAGCCTTAGATCGAAAACTGATGGTTTGGTTTCTTCTTTAAGATTTTTTGAAAGAGAGTAAAAACATTGGCTAATTTGTTATAGTTACAAATCTTGGTGGCAAAACAACAAATCAGCATCACACCAGCACCTCCATGTTTTACTAATGCTGTAATGCTTCCCTTTTTTCTACAGTGCTTCACGGAAAATGTTTAAATTTTTTTAGTTAAGCTCCTAAATAAATTCATCACACTTTCATATTTTGTGGATAATGACTCTCAGTTAGGTTCACTAGAGTCTGAAATCCTCAGCAGTGGCTTTATAACCCATTCCAAACTGACGGTGTCAGGATCAGAATAAGAGGATCCAGTTTTCGAGACCGAGAGAGAGTTAGGTTTCACAACATATTCGCAAAACTGTAGAGAACAGCGTCGGTGTATAAACAGGAACCTCTGCAGGAAGAGAACACAGGTTATGAGGCTACCTGGTGGAGGATGATAATGAACGTGTGAGACACTAACCTGGTCTTAAAGTTAAGTCAGTGCCCAGAGGATGTGGTTTTGTTCCAGCAAGTCGGCTGCTAACAAGACGCAGCGTGAGCTGCCCAGAGAATCCCAGACGCTGAAGTCCCAGAGGTCAGAAAATAGGAAGGAGATCAGAACCGAGCAGAGGAAGGAAGGCAGGATAATCTAAAGGGTGAAACCAAAGCCGATGTCAAGGATGTGCTAAGGAGTCAGAGTCAGGAGATCAGAGATCCGAAGAGGTACCGAAGGGAATTTAAGGACGATATCAAGAATCAGTTCCAGGTTTGGTACACAGGCAGCATGCAGCAAGAACCCGAGGACCAATCCGAGGAATCCTGCTAGGGAATCATGGGTAATCAGGTCAGTCATCAGCACCCAGATCATGACAGACGGAAAGATGTTAATGATTCTGTTTTTCGTCTGCTCTAAAATGTTAAGCATGTTTGCATGAGTTCCCTTTTGAATTGTTTTGGCCTTTTTCGTGTCGTCAGACAGGTGCTGATTCAACAGGTTAGGTATTAATCAGGCCCGTTCAGGATTAAAGCTGCTAATGATGAAAGCTGTATGTTTTCACAACACAGTAAACAATAGTGACTAAATACTACCATTGAATATGTGACAAGGACAAAGATTGATCTCTTAACTTGGTGCAAAAAAAGACATCCTACATCTAAGAGTGTGAACTCATCTGTGAAGGTGAACAGTGGACGCATTTTCTCTGGTTGTATCAGGTATTTTGGTTTTCTAGTAAACACAGGGATGAAGTTGCAAAAACTGTCAGCAGAGATTATATTCCACTACATCAATATCCAAACGCCTGCAAAGGTTTTGCTCAGAGATATGTTGGAATTTAAAAGAGGGAGTTTCTGTCATCAAGATGATAACTTCTCCTGTTAGTCTGGATGTTTTTTCATTTGGGCATCACCATATTTCAACTGAAGTTATAAAAACATAACTTCAGAGATGGATGTGCTGCAGTCCACATCTATCAAATTAAATTAACATCAAATTAAGTTAAGAAAGAAATTTGAAGCATAAAATTTTTGAGGACAATGATTCTGTGTTGAAATCAGGACCAATTAGATTCCTTCTTTGTTTAACTAAAGAGTGTATTTAGGAGTAAGAGGAGAGTAAGACGACAACAAATGTATCTTTCAAAACTTTAAGTGTGCTTCAGCCATTTAATTAAACAGAGCAACCATTCATCTTAACAGGCTATTAACAATGAATTAAAATTAAAATTATGATTTTCTTATTTAGAATATATATATATATATATATATATATATATATATATATATATATATATATATATATATATATATATATATATATATATATATATACTACAGCAGCACCTTGTTATGGTTCAGCTTAGTTTTCTGCTTTAACCTGAGTTATTACTTTGAAGTTGCTGGCCCTGCAGCATTTTTCTCTCAATTGTTAAAACTACGTGCCCCGAACTGAATATATATATATATATATATATATATATATATATATATATATATATATATATATATATATATATATATATATATATATATATATATATATATATATATATATAGTTTTTTTTTTTTTTTTTTTCCGAAATTCCCGAAGATTCCTCGGAGGAGAGCCGCGTCGGGGCCTACACAGCTCGTACTCCTGCGGGTGTGAGCGGCTGAGATGATAAAAAAAAAAAAAGTTGGTTGTGTTACCAGACTTCGTTTTCACTGGTTCCCTACACATTTTACAGATGACTGTGGTTTGTTTTTTGTCCAACTTGCCATGACCGAAATACTGCCAAACTGGCGAACTACAAAAACCTTTCTTTGGAACAATTTCCTCCGCCTCTCCTTGCTGCGACATCTTCATGAGCTCTGTGTTGTGGTTTCAGAGGGCGGCACATTGTGACGGTGTGTCTGGGTCCGCGATTGCGATTGGTAGGGAGGAAGTAGTGACTAGCATAAACCTACATGATAGGCTACAATGAGAAGGAAGGAAAACTGCGTTTCTTATCGAACTTTTATCGACTCTGTTTTTTTCTATTGCGCCACACGTCTATCGATCGATATATATCGTTATTGAATTATCGCCCAGCCCTAATATATATAGATATATATATAGATATATATATATATATATATCTATATATATATCTGTCGAGTTTCAGAGAAAAGTTCTCTTTTTCTGGCCGTTTTGAGCATTTAATTGACCCCACAATTATGATGATCCAGAAACTCAATCTGCTCAAAGGAAGGTCAGTTTTGTAGCTTCTGTAACGAGCTAAACTGTTTTCAGATGTGTGAACATGATTGCACAAGGGTTTTCTAATCATTAATTAGCCTTCTGAGCCAATGAGCAAACACATTGTACCATTAGAACACTGGAGTGATAGTTGCTGGAAATGGGCCTCTATACACCTATTTAGATATTGCACCAAAAAGCAGACATTTGCAGCTAGAATAGTCATAAACATATATATGTATGTATACATATAAATTTCTAAATACAGAGGAGCATGGCTTAGCCTGACTTCTAAATTGTCATCCTAGACACATTCTTTTTTACTATATTTTCTCTCAAGCTGACTTTCCTCATTACTCAGCAAGGTAATTACAAGTTGTAGAGGTCTGAATAGAAATGTAACTCCTTTATTAGTCTTTCCATGCTGCCATAGTTACAAGACTTGCGTGCTGTCTGCAGTAAAAACAGCCCACTCATGCAACATATCCAGACTTCCCTGTTTGATCTGACATTTGCTTTGATAATAAACACATATATATATTTTTGTATTTATTTATCTACTTTATATATGTGTGTGTGTGTGTATGTGCGTGTAAGCTAGATTGATGGGATCACCAGACTTTAAATAACGTAACGTCGTGACAGGTACTCAGTCAAGCTGAGGTCAAAGCCATGAGGTTGATGTCGGAGCGACCCTGCTTTCTTGATTAATGCTCTTTTGACTCAAAGAAAAGCTCAGCTGAGCAACTCAGGGGCTGACTCACTCGGTACTGGGAGTCTGTTGACTGTGGCATCTAATATGCCACAGAGCAGATCCGACAAGGTGTTATCAAGACCGCTGGATTCCAGAATGCTTTCTCACTGCATTAATCTGTGCTGCTGACTGGAGTCTGTCTCCATCCCTGATTTATTTCTGCTGGTTAATAGTAGTTTGCTTTGGTAAACCTTGAGCAGTGCAAAGAAAAGCAGGGTTGTGAGGCATTGCCATTTATAGGTAAACATTAACAGACACACATAAAGACATACAATCATGCAGAGGTGTCAAAAGTATTTATAAGTATTACTCAAGTAGAAGTAGAAATCCTACTGTTTAAAACACTTTTGTAGAAGTTAAAGTAAGAACTTAAGCTTTTTACTCAAGCAAAAATATAAAAGTACCATTTTTTTTAAAGCTACTTAAAGGATAAAAGTAAAGGTAATGCAGGAAAAAACGTTAAGGACAGAAGCTTTACTGCACTACCCATTAAAAGGAGATCTTTTTGCAATTTTGTCCGAAAATGTCCTTATACTTTTCTTAGTTTTAGAACTAATGGTAATAGTATTGAAATTTAACTTTGCTTCATCTTGAAAAACTATTTCATTTGGTATGTGGCCAACTACAAAAATTATTCTGATAATTTTTATCTTTTTTAAATACCAACAGGCCAGAGCAAAAATTAGCTTAATTAACTAATGGAGAATAGAAAAATAGTCATTAACTAAAAAGTCTATTTTTAAAATTGAAGGAGTAGAAAGGAGAGATAATTGCAAAAAAATATATAAGGAGTGCCTTAAAAAATAATTACTCCAGTAAAGTATAGATAGAAAAAATCTCTACTTAATTAAGGTAACAAAGTATTTGTACTTTGTTAATTGACGCCTCTGAAATCATGTTTTGTCTTTTTCTTCAATGCATGCATCACTGGTTCTGACTCGTTTAGTTAACAGCTGGCTCAGTACTGTGGTTATTTTTATCTGTCCCAGTCAAATTAAAATCTTAAAATAAAATACCTATTTTGTCAGGAAAAAAATTCAAAATCCGCTTTGCTTACACAACCTTTTTAATTAGCTTAATTAATAACCAGCATCTGAAATACTAGATCTGATCAGTTTGACATATAGTTTAGCTATCTATAATGACAACCGTGAGCATTACTGTTGGTTAGATCAATGTCACAATATTGATTGATTGATTGATTGCTTGATTGATTGATTGATTGATTGATTGATTGATTGACTTTATTGATCTCATTGTTAATATTGGGTCACATGGTAAAACAAGCATAAGTATATATATATATATATATATATATATATATATATATATATATATATATATATATATATATATATATATATATATATATATATATATATATATATAAATATATATGAGACAGCTGAAGTCTCACAAAGTTTGTTGTTTGTTTGTTTTTTGCAGGATTATACAGGGTTTGCACATTATACATGCACAATATGAAGCCAATTTGCTGTAAATTGGTTGTTTTTAAATGTTACACTGGGCATGCAGCAGGGATTGTATTTTATGCAGAATTGGTAAATCTAAGACAGAGTTTATATGAATCGATTTCAAGTGTCCCTGCTAACAGTGGTGAGAAGTCAAAGTGTAAATCAACTCAGCTTTAGTGTTTTCTGTTCTTTAGATAAGATTGATCATTTTACAACTAAGGAGTAAAATATTCACGAAGAAATAGGGGTTCAAGATCAACTAAATTAAAATACTTGTGTTTCTCACTTCTGGAGTTTGTTAGGTGGTCACATATGCACATTAAAATTTGGTTGTTTTTACATCCCAGTAAGTTTAATTTAATTTAAACAAGAACAGGGTTTTTTTTTTCAGCATTGCAGTAAGGGGAAATTATTCACTCAAATACAGAAGAATCACAAAAACACATAACTTCAGAGGGGAGAAAATATGCATAAAGAATGGCTAAACCAGAATTTAAAACCAAACCTGTTCTGTCTTTGGATAAGATACGTGCTTACAGTCTGAGAGATCTAGAAAACTTTTGCAAGTTAAAATGAGCAAATATTGTCAGCATACGATGTAAGATTCTGGCTGACTTATAAACAGAAAAATAAAGCTTAAATTAAATCAGAAGGTTCTTTGTTTAATTATGTGCACACTTATGCAATAAGGTATTCCAAAACGCTTTTCTTATTTGTTTTTACAGTTTTGAAATGATTTTATTTGTATTTTTTTGTGGAATTTTACACAAATTGCAAAAACCTGGCATTATAAAAGCTGTAATAATGTACTATTCCTATAAATAGCTCAATGTTCTTGTTAAAATGAAAAGCAATCCAAATCAACTATTTGTTCTGATAGTAACTACTTAGCCCATTTTGGGCCACAAAAGTATTTTTGCACCAGATATGATGTTGAAATTGTTGTACACCGTCGCCATCTGTTGACAATACTTGATTATGCAAACATAAGTTCACTGAACCTCTATGTTGAAAGGCAACATTTATATTGTATTCTACTCATGTGTTTTCCCTCGTGGCATTAGATATTTCTATTAGCAAGTTTTCACACTTGATCTCTGACTTTCTTTTTAACCATTTTGCTGGGAATTATTTTGCTTGATTGGCTATTTACTCATTGCAAATATGGCAAATATTGTACTTTTGATTGCATCAGAATGAGAATCAGAATTACTTTATTAATCGCTTGCAGAAAATTCTTTTCTTGCAGTGCAACCATTTACAGAAGTACAATAGATTATATTATTATATATTCCATGATCTTGTTGTGGTTATTACAAAAAAAATTACCAACAAATAGAGCAAAAACAAGTAGTGGAACATGGAAACTAAAAATGATAAGTAAACGGGGCCCCATACTTTAATTGGAAAGAGTTTGATGCAACCAGAATGAGCCACTGGCGAAAAAGTATGTAAGGTCGTAGTACAAAACTACATGCTTTTAACAACTTTGACAGACTATGTGGTTGCTCAAATTTTACAATTTTACCATTTTTAGTGCTGAGCTACTTAATAACTCTTCCTCTTATGGGAATTTGCCCAAAATGTAAAAAAAAACAACTTAATTTACTGATTTCAGTTACCTATCTGCAACGTTGAGCTTAATTAGATATGATATTGAGGATTCCAAAAAGACTAGCTTTAATGTTGTCACAATTTTTGACATAAAAAGCATGATATAATAGGCAGGAGAAAAGGTTGCTACAGAACAGGGAGATGGGTTGTATTTAGAAAAATGTCTCATTCCTTTAAACATAGACGGCTGAACAATAGCTTGAGTGTCTCGTAACTGACATAAACAAAGAAAGACTGTTTAGCTCATCTGAAACCCACAGCTAGTTTATCTACTTAAGCTGTTGGTATCAACTCTCTGTGAAAATAATGCATGCGCCTTTCTTTGTTAGTCTTTTTATAGCTTCCAGAACACGCCTAACTTAAACCTTGTGGGCAAGCACTCTCCTACCCTTTGCTCTCCTTCAACCACACCCATCCAACACCCACAGAGAAGTACAAGCTGTGTGAGCCAACACTGATCAATCACAGATGGGGGTCTGGTGATTGCCATTCCTCTCTTGCCAGAAGTATTTAAAGAGTTTATTCAACAGCCCCTTCTTCAAAAAACCTCTTTGCATCACAACTCTGATTCTGTTTTTCTGTGGGGGGAAAAATCTGCGTTAAAGATAAGATGTGATTAAATATAAAACAAGTTTATGTGGAGCTCTAATAAAATTATAATTGAAAACTTTCTCTGTTATGTTTGCAGAAACACTTAAATGTTAGAGAAAAAGATCCGGACACCATTGGTACACAACAAAGGAGTTTTCTGTAATCTGAACCTGCATGTCAACTTGAAGGCTATATTCACACAGCAATCTTGATGCTTAATTGAATAAATAAGAAATTTGATAATTTATGTTTTCATTTTATTGCATTTTTTTCAGCTTGGTCGTTAATACTGATATTTAAATGTGAAAATATTGGATATGTAACCTCTGAACACTGCTCAACCGGAACTGAAAGGTGAGGGGAAGACACAGCGGTTAGTTCAGGTTCAGTGGGAGAATTGATTCTCGAACTTGAAGAGGAGAAAAGACTCACGTTTCCAGAGATTAGGTTGACTCTTAGAGTCCAGTAGGTGAGGAATGTGTTCCGGTGTTTGTCGCATACGGTGGAGGGCGGACAGGGTTACCCAGAATGCAGTTGCTTGAAGATGAACGGAGAAAGACTGACTGCCACTCAGATTTCCTGCGGTACTTGAACGGACTGTTGTGCAGATAAATCCCTTGCTCAGTGTGAAGCTCAAACCTTTCCTCGGGGAAAAGTGGATCCAAACCTCTGGTTTGTTTCCTCCGCTCAGTTTGAAGCGCAGTTGATCCTTCCAGGGAGAGAAGGTCAGAGAAATCCAGTTTGCAGGATGACTTCCCAAAACTGGCAAACACTCTGGCGTCGAGCTAGTGGCAGTCAGCAGCTTAAGAACACTACGTTAACGAGTTAACTCCTTGCAGGTGTATGCGGAGGAGAATCAGAACCAGGCGTTGCCAGGTGGAGGAAGGAAGACAAACACACAGACCACACAGACTGGAGTCCTAACAGAACGTGACATTGAAATGAATAAAATATTGGTGTGAACAAAGTGAATGAAATCACTATCATTAACTGATTCTCTATTTGAATCTGATATTTATTACCTGCTTAAAATCTGTAATAGTTTTTGATTTGCAAGGTTAATCTTGCTAAAGCCATGCACTGCAAAAACAATCTATAAATAAGAAAAATATCTTAAGTTAAGTGTATTTACCCTTAATATGAGCAGTTAAATAAGATGATCCGCCAGTGGAATGAGTATTTTTACTCTTAGAATAAGATAATTAGATGATATTCACTTGAAATAAGACAATGCAATTGTTTTTTCTTACTTAAAATGTAAATTGTCTTGTTCCATTGGCAAAGTGTCTCACTTGCCTACACAGTTCAAGACAAAATGCACTTATTTTTACATTTTAATTATTTTGTAGTTCATTTATTCCCTATTATAAATGTAAAGGAGCAGAAAATGCAGTCAGCAAAACAGCACATTTTAACCTAAAAACCAAAACTTCAGTTGCATAAACAGAGAGATTCAGTGATTAAATCTTTTAAACCAATCATTTTAATGTAATAATTCTTGATTCAGTTCATTCAAAGAATCTGAAACTTAACTATACTTAACTTGTTTTTTTTTAATCTTTTGCCAATTTTTGATCTTCTCAATTAAAAATCCAAAAGAACTATTTGTGTAGTTGGGTCAACTATGAAGGTTGTTTGTTTTTCCTAGTAAATGCCTTGGGTTTCTCTGATTTTACTGATTAATTCAATCTCAGTTTAAGAACTTTACAAACACGTTGTCTTTAATGTTGCTATGATGATTGTGAGAACATTTGAGATCTAATCTAGTATGCCAATGTACGTGTTAAGATTTTAGGCTGAAGATCATAAATATTTACCTTATTCAGCCCATGTTAATCTCCTACTGTTAAGCTTAATGGCGAAGGCCTTGATCTTCCAAACGTGAGTATGTTATTACTGGGAGAAGCGCCAGAGAAAAGAAACACTCCGGGATTTAAATACATGAGCTGATGTATCCAGACCACAGCATACCCATTTGTTTTCTTAGTTATCTCAACAATGTCAAAGAGTGTTGTTGTTTTTTTTATGCTTTTCTGTGAACACCCACCACCCACTCTGTCCCTTCTGGTGTTGCTTAATTGTCCTCTGTTTTCTTCACACCCCACATGATTCGACACGTCTCCTTGTTTTTGTTGTCCACCAAAGAGAGTGAGCAGAGACCACAGCTGCATGCCTTTTCACACGTCCCCTGACGCCATGATCTCATTCGAGCGGCCGTAGTGTTATGATGGATGGATTCGGGCTGTTACTTTGCTCGCTGTGTCTGGATCAGCTTAAGGGCCACCACTGCTGAAAAGCTTGGTTGGTTCTGTTCTCAATCAGTCACAGGTTTGATGATGCTGTGGTGTAAGATGGCTCAATTAGTTATTTTAGGTTTTAAACGATTTAACACTTCTTCCCTCTCCAGATGTACCGCTATAAAGGTTTCCCTTCTCTTTACTAATATCCAAAGGAGTGATTTTTATCAATTTTAACTTGTCCCCATATGGTCTCTGATGGGAAACCCTGGTTAAATTCCCACCTCCTTTTCACTTCTCACCATTCAAATTAAGGAGTTATTTATGTTGTGTTGCCTGCATTACAAAGTCAAATCTATATCAAATGGAACGAGTGTAAATTACACCTTGGCTCTGTTTCACTGAAAATATTTGGAGTGTTTCACGGAAAATTAGATGGTTTCTCTTTTCCACTTCACCACTGAGTCTGTTGTATATTTATCCAGTTTTTCTTCCTTTTAAATTTAGCTCAATACAAAACTTTTTTAAGACTCTACTGATTCTAGATTATAGTATGCCTGTCTCGTCGTGTGGCTTGGTATTGTTTTACCCATGCAGGTTCACTGCAAAAAATCTAAATCTATCTAAGTCATTTTTTCTTAAAATAAGTGCATTTGTTCTTGAATTGAGGAGGTAAAAGAAACATTTTGCCAATGGAACAAGACAATTTACACTTAAAATAAGAAAACACAATTGCATTGTCTTATTTTAAGTGCATATTATCTAATTATCTTATTTTAAGAGTAAAATTACTCATTCCATTGGCAAACTATCTCATTTACCTACTCAAATTAAGGGTGAATACACTTAATTTAAGAAATTTTTACTTATTTCTAGATCGTTTTTGCAGTGTTGGAAATAGAAATCATCCATGACAATGAAAAACCTTGTAATCAAAGCTTAAATTTTCATCTCAAGCAAAAAGAAAGATGGAATTAGTATTGCATTTTTAATTTAAAAAAAGTGTTTATATTTATTGGTCCCAGATGAATATCTGCTGCTGTGTTAGACTAATCCTGGAGTATGTGTCATTAAATTGGTCCTGACTTGAGTTCTTACCATTTTGCATTTTTCCAGTTTTAACCCCTGGATGCCTACTGTTGCAAATATGCATCAAACCGTTTGTATTACACAAACAGCTAAGATAGCCTATGTATTCCTCTAATGTCAGTTATTACAAATTTATTGTGGACCTAAGAACCTTTGCCAAACATTTGTTTCTGGTAAGACTGGTCCCTGACATTGATTGTCATTACTGAGCATTATAACTGTTGTTAAAATTCTTTATTGGAATTTCAATTTGGCAACTACTAAAGGCAACATATTTTAACACATATGTAAATATAAATACAGGCATCAAGTGTTTATTTTAGAAGTCAGGGCAAGAAAACCACTAAAGAAACGTCATACACCACAATTCACAAACTAGATTGACTGTTTTACTTATTTACCAACAACTTAGATTTCTTCTTTATCAAATGAAGGCAATCAAATAATGGAAATTAAGTCAAAATAAGACCTATAATGTTATAAAATCATAAGATTCAATCTACCTCAATTTAGGTTCTGAGTAATTCGTTAGTTTCTCAGTTCGAGATCTGTTTTGTTGCTTCAGAATCTCATGACTTGGTGGGACAGAAAAAAAAGATATCTATAGGCTGAGCTTCAGGACGATATGTCTTGTTTAATAATTTGCTTGTTAAGTAATGGAATGTGTATCTGTAGTTGAAGTCAAAGCAAACACTTGACAAAAGCAGATGTTTAAGCAAAGGCCATCGACATCTACATCAATCCTCCCATTTCAAAAAGATGACAGCGGTTCCAGCAGTGTTGCATCATGGGTTACTGTATTTGGAACGATGAGCAGCTGTTTCAGCTGGCAGTTAGGACTCAGTGGTCTCTGCAGCCATTTGTTCCAAATTTAACTCCCGCGCCTTGCACTGAACTTCTAGCTGTTATTTCAATTGATGTCAGAGTTTCAGTTTTAAAGACTGATGAAAGCGGAGCATCGTGGAAGATTTTCGTCAACTCCTTTTTCTTTAGCTTGCTTCCTTTTTTACATACCTACTTTTTGCTACCCACAATTTTTCTTTTTTTTTTTTTTTCAAACTTTATTTATTGAACATTTTAAACTTAGGACAGACATTGTTGGAACAGGTAAAGCATCAATACAAACTCAATGTCACGGTCTGTCAACCCCCAAACCCCCTGACCACCCACCCCACCCACAGGCCAGAAAATAAATCAATAAACAAATAAATTAAAAAATAAAAAGTAAAAAAAAATAATAAATAAATAATAATAAATAAATAAAAGTATAAATAATAAGAATTATAAAGAGAAAAACAGGTTTAAAAAAAAAAATAAAATAAATAAAATAAAAAAAAAGAAAGGGGGGGAGGAGACATGAATGTATATATAAATAGGTAATTAGAGAGCATGTAAGATATTCAATTGTCGTCAGGGTCAAGAAGATTCAAGGAGTCAAAATATCTACAAAAAGGGTCCCATGTAGCTTGAAATGGCTTGGTGAAGCCTCTGAGAGAAAACCTCAGTTTCTCTATTTTGAGATTGTAAAGCACCTCTCGAATCCAGCGGGTATGTGAAGGGGGTTGTGGGTCCTTCCAGTTAAGTAGGATCAGCCTACGAGCTAAAAGCGTGGTAAATGCTATAGCCCGGTTCATTCCTTTAGGCAGGTTAGAGGTAGGGGGGATACCAAAGATTGCAGACAGTGGATTGGGGATAACCAGAGAACCATATGCTTCAGACAGTGAATCAAAAATCCCTCTCCAGAATGGTATCAACTCGGGACATGACCAAAACATGTGTGAATGATTGGCAGGCGAGAGTTTACATCTGCCACAGGCTTCATTTACAGAAGAATAAATTTTTGCTAGTCGTGAGTTAGTGTAATGAGCCCTGTAAACAACTTTGCATTGAATAAGTCTATGACGGGCACAGATAGAAGATGAGTGAACTAAAGACAGTGCAGATGTCCATTGTTGTTCTGTGAATACAATGTTAAGACTCTCTTCCCAAGCTGTTTTAACTGCGTTTGCGGGTGCTGAGGTTTCTGACCAGATAAGCTTATAAAGTGTCGAAATGCATCCTCTAAGATTAGGATCAATTACGAGAAGAGAGTCTAATAGGGTTTCTGGAGGGCGATTTGGAAAATAAGGGAACAACTTCTTAACATAGTCACGAACCTGGAAAAAGCGAAAAAAGTGGTGTTTTGGAAGATTGTATTTGACAGACAACTGTTCAAAAGAGGAGAAAATGTTTTCAGAATAGAGATCTGCTATTGACTTGATACCACTGTCATGCCAGATTTTATATCCTAAATCTCGGGACGGTTCAAACATACAGTTTTTAAACAATGATGTCAGGGCGGATGGGTTTGAGAGACCAAGCTGTTTCCTAAACTGATTCCATATTTTCAAAGAAGTGGACGCGACAGGGCAAGTAGTTAAACGTTGTAAAGGGAGTTGTGAGCACAAGACTGAACGGAGTGAGAACGGGCAGGATTTCCTCTCCAACTGTACCCAGACTGGCAAGGGGTCCTCCTCCTTTATCCAAAACAGCAACTTCTGTGCATTTGCAGCCCAATAGTAATATCTAAAAACTGGGAGGGCAAATCCTCCTTTCTCCCTGGGGGACTGTAAAACCGATCTACGAATTCTGGCAGGCCTCCCAGCCCATAAAAAACTTGAAATCATTGTGTCCAATTTTGCAAAAAATGACTTATTTAGAAAAAGTGGAAGATGTTGGAACATATAAAGAAATTTGGGAAGAACCACCATCTTCACTAAGCTTATTCGGCCAGCGAGCGAGATAGGTAAAGTTGACCAGCGAGTGAAGTCAGCTTCTGTCCTCTCCACCAAAGGAGTAAGGTTAACTCTATATAGGTCGGGAAGAGATAGCACAATTTGAATACCCAAGTATCGGAAACCATTATTAGACCAGCGAAACGGTACTGTTGAGGGAGGGAGTTTTTTAGCGGCATCATTAATAGGCAAAAGTTCGCTTTTTTGATAATTAAGTTTGTATCCTGATATGGTGCCAAAATCGTTAAGAATGTGTAGGACGGCGGGGATGGAAGAAATAGGATCTGAAACATACAACAAAAGGTCATCTGCATATAACGAAACTTTATTGACTATATCAAATCTTGTTATGCCCTTAAAGGAGGCCTCCGCACGCAGCCAGAGGGCTAGGGGCTCGATCACTAAAATAAACAAGAGTGGAGACAGGGGACAGCCCTGTCTGGTTACCCACAATTTTTCTAATAGTTCTAGGAAAAGTTTGGAACTTTACAAAATACAAAGCCTTTGAAATGTTTCATACTCCTACTTATTTACAGTTTTTTTCCAAACACAAACCTTTTTGTTATTTTTGTGTGATAAACTTACACTAACGCAAAGGGATGAATATATGTGAAGTAGAATATACAAAAGGATGCAGGTTTTTCTTAAAGATATTTCAGAGGTGCTTTCTAGAACCACCTCTGACTATATACGGGTTAAGATTCTCTGTCATCCAGGTCATAGTCGTTAATAAAGTTAAAAACAGTCTACTGGACATTGTTTCCAAGTTTGAAGACATTTCGCTTCCCATAGACAGGTATGTGGTATTACAGGCTAACAAAGAAGCCAAACGACCCCCATTCCAAAGGGGCGGACCCGTTCATCCGTTTCAATTTCTATGCCAAAACAAGGCTTGGTTGAGCTACTGTATTGTATAAAGCCTCAAACTCAATGCTATTTCTGACATTTTAAATTTCAAATGCTTCCTGGATGGGAAATGAAACATCTTCAAACTTGGAAACACCTCTAACTACACTTTCAACTCCAAGTCTCTTTGCAACTCTATCAATGAAATGTTTGTAGAATCTCCTATGCAAAACTATCTTCTGGCTCAGAAAAATCTGAGATTTTTTCATGTCTGGTCCAGATTTTTGTTTTGTTAGGGTTAGGTCAAGGCATTGACTGAGACATTCTTATATCTCTAGCTGTACGTTTATTGTCAAAGTGGAACCATTACTCAAGTCTCTATTCTCTATCAAGGACTGCTTTTATGACAAGGGTCTGCAACCCCCCTTCTTGGTCATATTATGCAAAATATTACCTATTGTAACTCGTGCAATGTTCTTCTCTCTCACTGTGCAATAACACGTGCCAATAATTTTGCCAAGTATTGTTTTTACTTATTTATATGGTCAGTACATTTCGGCAATGCAATAACCCAATCACTACTGTGCAGATATTTTTATATCTAAAGGAAAGATATTCCAGGACATTACAACCTTTTTCTTTTTTTATGCTTTTTTTGGTACTATATACACTCTTTTTATTTCATCTGTCGTATTTTTATCTTTAAAGTCATAGGGAAGCGGCTGTTCCAACCGTTGCATTTCCAAATTCTCCCTAGTGGTGCACGACTTTACATGAGTGAATAAAGTGAATGTGATTGGCCATTTAACAAGGAGGCTGGATTGTTGTGGTGGAATGTTCGCAAACAAGTTTGGTTGTGGCCATTGTCTCTGAAGCATCTTGCTAAACAGTTAGCAACTTAGTGCTAGTAGGTTTCCAATGGGAAATTCCATTGGGACCAAGTAGCACTAAATTGGTGACTTAAAAACAACGCTGTCAAGGAACGCTATGGACAGCGGAAACATGCAAGAGGAGGAGAGTTTTGTGTTAGAGGTCATGGATGAGTTAGCTCTACGCCTGCTGAAGACACAGACGTCCATCCCCGTGAACACTGGGACGGAACTCAATGGTACAGTAAATGATTCTTATTTCAACCGTTGCGTATATTAGCTGCGACGTATGAATCAAAATGCTATGACTGAAAAAATTTGATTAACAGATGACCGTTGATATATGATTGGCGGAATTTAGGTGTACAAGCTGACGTGTAAGTAACTGGCCTGCATAAGATGATGGAAAAAAAACATAGATTTCAATTTTTTTTTTATAAATATAAATGTTCTAACTTTTGGGACAATTTAGTCTAATAAAGAGTATATTTATATAAATTTTTTAAGCCAGAATGATTTGACAATTAAATAAGAATTTAATGGCGTCTTGCTTTAACTCTTTTGTACTCTATATAAGCTACTGGAACCAGAATTTCCTAAAGGAGTAATCCCAAGGGATAAATAAAGTTGAGTCTAAGTCTAAGACTATAATTTAGCTCCAAATATCTTCCTTACACTTAAATGAATAAATTAATTAGCTAACAAATCAACTATATATGGTGAAAAATTATGAAATTAGGGTCAGCTTTCCTCTAAGTGTCAACAACTTTTGATCTTGATGGGCCCATAGGCAGACAGGCAGGCTGAGGCAGAACGATAAATGTGGAGAAGAATGATTCAAATATAAGCTCACATCCAAAAAAGGGTTACAAAGCAGGCAATGGCGTGGGCTGTTCAGAAAAGCAAGGCACAGGAACATTATTCACCAGAGAAGAAAAGAAAACAAACTGACAGGAATATATGTGGTAATGGACATGAGCAAAATAAGCTGATAACCAGGTGAACTTAATTACATGATTAGCTGGCAAGGAAAAGCAGGCATGAGAGCAGCTGAATGTTATCGGACTAATTACACAGAAAGAAAACCTCAAAACCAGAACTAAACTAAAGCAAAACTGCCGGAATGATCTGCCAAATAAAACCTGACAGGAAAGAAACTAAATCTAGAGAAAAAGGACTAAAGAACAAACTAGCGGGTATGAAAAACTACTATAATACAACTAATATGAACATGAAAAATTCAACTAATACAGCAGAACAAAATTACAAAACTAATAACAGGCTAAGGCAAGACCAAAACATGTAAACCTTTAAGTAAAACCTAACCAGGAATATATCAAACAGAAAGGATAACCTGAAGAGGGTAAACAAAACACAAATAATCACAATAAAATTAAAACTAAAAGACTCAGAAAACCCTGAAACATGACATCCATCTATTTTCTGTCACGCGGGGTGGGTATCTCCAGCTGTTTATAAGAGAGAGGCGGGGTACACCAGTCCATCGCAGGGAAACACTTAGAGACAAACAACCACTAAGGACAATTAAACTAACAGTAATGTTTTTGTACTGTGGAAGTAAGCCAGAGTACCTGGAGAGAACCCATGCATCCTCAGAGAGAACATGCAAACTCCATGTAGAAAGACGTCAGCTGGGAATTGAACCTGGAAGCTTCTTGCTGCAAGGCAGCAGTGCTACCCACTGTTTCACTGAGCAGTCCGGCATGTGAATAATCTAGGCTAAATTCTGTATTGTGTTGGGAACAGTTTTCATCTTAGAAGTCTAGCTAAATGTTAAATCAGAAAAAAGTGTATGCCCAAAACAACAAAAACAAAGGATGCAATTAAAAGTATGAATAAAACACATCATACACTTGACAATGGACAAAAACTAATATATGTATCAGGCCTCATTGTGTGCCCAGCCTCCTTGTCTGTATTAAAGAAAAGCATTCCCGCAGAATAACGCTGCGACAACAAAGTCCCACCAAGAGAATATTACGATAGAATAGAATAGAATAGAACTTTATTGTCATTACACTGTCACAAGCAACAAAATGAATATCATTCTAGAGGTTTCCATACATGTAAATAAAAAAAAAGTTTAAATTTTAATGTATTTTTTTTTTTGTATATCTTATTGCTTTCTTGTGATAATGTGAGATCTGAGCTCTGGATCTTTGCTGCTTCCCCTGAGCTAATATAAGTCTATTGGCTGCTTTCTAATTAATGCTGACCCAACATGGCTGTTTAGGTGGACAGCCATTTTTGAGTAGGTTTCAAATCGTCCTCTTGCCTTTAAGAAGATGGATGAAACTAGGGGTGTGCAAAATAATCGTGATGATGATGCATCGTGATTCTAATTTTCGTGATCTACTGCATCGATTCTTGATGCCAAGAATCGATTATTGATTTAAAAAAATGAATAAATAAAATTGCATGAATGGTTGGCGAACATCAGCCAGAAACAAGTGTAATACAACTTCCAGTCCAGTAGATGTCGCTGCAAATGTGTTGACGCACGCTGCCTTGTGTCACAAGCATTTCCGGCCGTGGGATACTGCGCCGAGTCATTAAAAAACAAAACATGGAGGAGAAAATATTGCAATGCATCGCAATAATTCAAGTATCGTGATGCATCGTGATAGAATCGCATCGTGGCCTGTGAATCGTGATTCGAATCGAATCGTGACTTCTTTGGCAATACCCACCCCTAGATGAAACTGAGTTCTGTGAGATTTTAAGAACTTGGAATATTGTTTTAAAACCCAACCTGGTTTAAACGTCTCAACTCCATCCTCCGCCTTTCTGATTTGCAGGGGTGGAAAGAAACGAATTACATTTACTCAAGTTACTGTAATTGAGTACTTTTTATGAGTAATTTGTAATTTTGCTGAGTAGTTTTTAAAATATGTAATTTTTACTTTTACTCGAGTAAATTTTAACCTAAGTAGTTTTACTTCGCTACATTTTAAAACCCCTCACGTTACTGAGTAAAAAAAAAAAAAAAATACTGATGATGAAAAAATTAAATATGGCCGGAAATCGTTACTGGAGGGCCACACCTTCTGATGACGTCCCCCACCCCAATTTTATTTTGCATTTTAGACACTTCCATCTACATCATTTTCACAACACACATCTATGTAGGGCATTTTCGGGGGGTGGGGGTCAGGGCCACCGGGGGGGGGCTTATTTTATGGGCCTCACCACGGTCGGCCTCCTCCATGCCCTCTCGCATCTAGACATTGAGGGTTGAGGGTTGTCGAAGGGGGAGGGTGTGCTGGCACCGTCTATCTCCTGGAGGGGGGGTGGAGTGTGCCGGACACCCCCTCTTGGTACTCCCAGTTTTAATTGCATCTGAGAGCAACACGCAACAACACCACATTCGAGCGGGCGCAGTGAGGATCGGGGTCTTCTCACACCCCTGTTCTCCGGCTGCCGCCTGGAGTCTGGGGCCTGGAGGAAGAGCGGGCCACCTGGTCCGTGGTTTTGGCTGGGGCTGGCTGCGGGGCCTAGGTGGCCTGCTGGTGGCGGGGCTGTCACCTCTGCTCTCCCCAAAGAAGGTTGGATGGAGGGGCATGAAGTGCCTGGTTGAAGGTTTTTTTTTTTTTTTTTTTTTTTTTTTTTTTTTGTTCTTTTCGGGGGGGGGGGCGGTTCTGGTTGGGTGGCCGGCGCGGGATGGGTGGGCCCCGGTCCCGGGGGGGGCTCTTGCGGGGGGTGGGCCGGTCCGTGTGCGGGGTGGTGGGCCGGGCTTGAAGCAGGAAAGAGATGGGTTGGTGTGGCGGTGTCGCCGCTCCCCTCCCCTCACATCCGGATTTTAGGTTCACTTATGGGGTCATCCGATAGTCCCGGGACCGACCACCGGTGTCACCGGGTTTTTGGTCCTGGTATTATTGGATGTGAGTGTTATGTGTGAATGTGTGTCTGCGTTGTTATTTTCTTTATTTACAGGTGCTGGTCATAAAATTAGAATATCATGAAAAAGTAGATTGATTTCAGTAATTCCATTTAAAAAGTGAAACTTGTATATTATATTCATACATTACATACAAACTCATATATTTCAGATGTTTATTTTGTTTAATTTTGATGATTACAAATGACAACAAATGAAAATCTCAAATTCATCATATCAGAAAATTAGAATATTGTGAAAAGGTTCAAAATTGATGGCCCCTGGTGCCACACTCTAATCAGCTAATTAACTCAACCCACCTGCAAAAGCCTTTAAATGGTCTTTCAGTCTAGTTCTATAGGCTACACAATCATGGGGAAGACTGCTGACTTGACAGTTGTCCAAAAGACGACCATCGACACCTTGCACAAGGAGGGCAAGACACAAAAGGTCATCGCTAAACAGGCTGGCTGTTCACAGAGCTCAGTGTCCAAGCACATTAATAGAGAGGCGAAGGGAAGGAAAAGATGTGGTCGAAAAAAGTGTACAAGCAAGAGAGATAACCGCACCCTGGAGAGGATTGTGAAACAAAACCCATTCAAAAATGTGGGGGAGATTCACAAAGAGTGGACTGCAGCTGGAGTGAGTGCTTCAAGAACCACCACACACAGACGTATGAAAGACATGGGTTTCTGCTGTCGCATTCCTTGTGTCAAGCCACTCTTGAACCACAGACAGCGTCAGAAGCGTCTTGCCTGGGCTAAAGAGAAACAGGACTGGACTGCTGGTGAGTGGTCCAAAGTCATGTTCTCTGATGAAAGTAAATTTTGCATTTCCTTTGGAAACCAAGTCTGGAGGAAAAGAAGAGAGGCACTTCATCCATGTTGCTTGAAGTCCAGTGTAAAGTTTCCACAGTCAGTGATGGTTTGGGGTGCCATGTCATCTGCTGGTGTTGGTCCATTGTGTTTTCTGAGGTCCAGGGTCAACGCAGCCACATACCAGGAAGTTTTAGAGCACTTCATGCTTCCTGCAGCTGACCAACTTTTTGGAGATGCAGATTTCATTTTCCAACAGGACTTGGCACCTGCACACAGTGCCAAAGCTACCAGTACCTGGTTGAAGGACCATGGTATCCCTGTTCTTAATTGGCCAGCAAACTCTCCTGACCTTAACCCCATAGAAAATCTATGGGGTATTGTGAAGAAGAAGATGCAATACACCAGACCCAAAAATTCAGAAGAGCTAAAAGCCACTATTAGAGCAACCTGGGCTATCATAACACCTGAGCAGTGCCACAGACTGATCGACTCCATGCCACGCCGCATTGCTGCAGTAATACAGGCCAAAGGAGGCCCAACTAAATACTGAGTGCTGTACATGCTCATACTTTTCATGTTCATACTTTTCAGTTGGCCAACATTTCTATAAATCCTTTGTTTTTATTGGTCTTCAGTAATATTCTAATTTTCTGATATGATGAATTTGAGATTTTCATTTGTTGTCATTTGTAATCATCAAAATTAAACAAAATAAACATCTGAAATATATGAGTTTGTATGTAATGTATGAATATAATATACAAGTTTCACTTTTTAAATGGAATTACTGAAATCAATCTACTTTTTCATGATATTCTAATTTTATGACCAGCACCTGTATTATTATTATTATTTTATTCAATTTTTTTTTTTTTTTTTTCCTGTGGTACGAGTGGGGGCACTAGGGAGGGAAGGCATGATTGAGATGGTGTTTTTTTTTTTTTTTTTTTTTTTTTTTTTTTTTTTTTTTCTTTCCCAGGTTGGGGTCTCAACCGCACCCTCTCCCAAATACATCTCAAGTCTCCGCTAAGTGCGGAGCCCATTCCCCCCGTCCTGCTCTCCCTCCGCTGGCTGGCGTCGGGGCTCACCGGTGCACTGTTGGAGCTGGGGGTGGATGCCCGGGGGACTGCTGGCTCATTCCTGGCGGCCTCTCCACTGGCCCCGGCCGGCCGGGGCTTTGCTGGGGCTCCTGTCTGGGGGTGGGGTGCCCTTGGGGCCTCGGATCCCTGGGGCCTGGGACTGGATCCGCTTCGGGGTGGGGCTGGGTGTTGTTCGGGGATTTTCGGGGTCGGTGCCGGTGCCTTCGCTACGATGCCGGTTCCTGGGCGGTGTTTCTTTCCTATGCCGGTTCTGTGGTATCGGTTCGGGGAGGGGGGGAGCTGCGCGGCATGGTGGGGTGCGGGTCTTGGGTCCTGTTTTGGGCTCCGGTTTTTCCGCTCGCACTTCTCCTCTTGCCTATTTATTTTAATTGTAATTATGAATTAATTTATTTATTTACCTATTTATTTATTTTTTTTTTTTTTTTTTTTTTTTTTCTCTTCCTCGGTGGGGGGGAGCGGTTGCGGGCGGGTCGGTGTCTGGTGTCCGCTGTCGCATTGTGGGGGCCCCTTTTTTTTTTTTTTTTTTTTTTTTTTTTTTTCTTCTCTTTTTTTCTTTGGGGGGTTTGGCATGTCTGTTTTCTCGGGGGGCAGGCGGGCCTGCTGGGTGGGGGTCCTGCTGGCGGCGCGCCGCTGGTGTGTGGGGGTCCGGGCGGCTCCGGCGGGGGTAGTGTTGGGGGGCCGGTCTGGGCGGGCTGGCTGCGCTGGCTGGGTATTCGGGTGGGTTTTCCCTCCTGGAGGCATGGCGGGGCTGCTCTGTTCCCACTGATCGCGGCGGGTGGGGCTGCGGGGCGGGTGTGGGCCTGGGGTGGCTATGACCGGCGCGTGGTGGGGGGCCGGGGCGGCGGAGCTGCTCTGGCCGCGTGTCGGGGCCTGGTGCGGGCTGCGGGGGGGGGTGGCGGACGTGGCTGGGCTGCTTTGGCATCGTCCGGTGGGGGGGGCGGCGCGGTTCGCTCCGCTCTGGCTTTGTGCTGCCCCTCGGGCTGCTGGGGGGGGTGGTTGCGCCGGCTGCGGTCTGCTCCTCTTGCGGTTTTGCGCCGGGCGGCTTTTCTGCTCTCGGGCTGATTCTGTGCGCGGTGTGTTTCGTTGCGCGCTGTTGGCATCGGTCTTGGTGGGGTGGGGCTGCGCTTTTGGCCGGGGGGGCGTTTTGGGGGGGGTCCCGCGGCGCTCGTGGCCGGTTCGCGGCGGATGCGCATGGGCCCCGGCCGGGGGCGGGGCCGTCTTAGTGTTTTCCTGGGTGGTGCGGTCGCGGTGGGTGTTGCGGCCGGTCGCCGGGGCTTGGTGCGGGGGGGCGGGGCGTGTTTCGGTGCTCTGTGGGGCTGGGGCGTTTCGGTCGGCGCCGTGGGGGGGCTGGTGTTCGGCGCCCGGCCCTACTTCGGGGTGGCCGGCTGCCGGCGGGGCCCGCGGACTCGTCCCCGCGGCTCCCCGGGGCGCCGGCATGGCGGTGGCTGGGGGGCTTCTTCGTGGCTGTCTCTCCTCCTGCCTTGGTGGGGTCTGATTTCCGGGGCTGGCCCCGCCTTGGTGCCTTCGCTTCTGGGGTCCCCTTGGGCGCCTGGGGCTTTGGGTCTCCCGGCGCTGGACTCAGTGCTCTGGGGGGTGTGCCTCTCCGGCTCTCCACAACCACTATTGAGCATTTTTTTCTATGGTTAAAACTTTACATGCACAAGTTCACCCTCACAAACAACTACAGGTGCTAGGCTTCAGGTACTTAGAGATTCACTTCCAAACAGAAACCCCACATTCATATCTTCAGGTAACACAGAGTACATGTCAGACTTAATAATATTACTTTAGTGATAGTTTCAAGGTGTTTGCTTTATTGTATATCTCGTACCATGTTTTTTGGTTGTGCTGTTCTTTTTTCTTTTTTTTTTTTTTTTTCTCCATCTCATTACAGGTGTTGAAGCAGACTGAAAATGTTTTGTCATTGTCTCCTTCCTATCTCCTCTTTCTTTCATCTTTTGTCCTGTTTTTTTCTTTTTCTTTTTCCTTCTTCTTCTTCTGTTTTTCTGCTCTACTTACATTGCAGTGTCCATATGAACTGTAAAACTCCCTGCATAATTATAATAAAGCAATTTATATACATGAAACAAGTGGAGCGGTATGGCAATTGCGATACCGCTACACTTGTGAAAGTAAAATCTGTTGGGCTCCTTTTGGCATCAAGACAATTATTCTTATTGCCACCTTGCCAGACAGGACACTGTAGAAAAAAAAAAAAAAAAAAAAAAAAAAAAAAAAAAAAAAATATGGCCGGAAATTTAAACCCCTGTGTCACGGAACCGACACTTAATCGCCATTAAAAAATAGAAGAAGACTTTTGCCTTTTAACAGCACTTAATTTACACAATTCAAACATATAAACAATTGATGTAAAAATAAGTGACAGTTAAAAATCACTATTAAAGTAAAACAAGTGTCAGTTAAAATCATTAAATGAGGAGCTTGTTAATAACAGTGGGATCCTGTTGTGTTTTAGTTTGATTTCTGGTATCTTTTGGGCATTTAATTTTGTGTGCATTTTGAAAACTTTAAAACGTAGTTTAAATTTCTTTATTCCTTTCACGGTGTTGTCTGTTGGACAATAGGATTGAAAATTGTTTGCACTTTATGGTACAGGTTGTGACTGTCCTTGTGCTATGAGGAAGTATGTTCCTTAGCCCAGCTGATCTTTTGCAAGTGTGGATGTCCACTGAAATACGCCCTGAAATTGATTAAAACACCTTGTGATCAATTCGATTCATGACTCATCCTTTTTTGCATTAAATAACTCAAAGTAACTTTGTACTTTTACTTGAGTAAATTTGAAAATGAGATGGGTAATTTTACTTTTACTCTGAGTAATATTTAGGCAAAGTAAAGATACTTTTACTAAATTACAATATTTAAGTACTCTTTCCACCTCTGCTGATTTCTTTGTTGGTCTTCATGGTGCGGATTTGGTCACTTCTCAAGGTAATAGTTGCACAGATCCACAAGTTCAATCTTTTCTTTCACTTTAAAAATGAAATGCCAATATTTGGTGATACACTATATTGCCAAAAGTATTTGCTCACCTGCCTTGACTCACATATGAGCTTAAGTGACATCCCGTTCCTAATCCATAGGGTTCAATATGACGTCGGTCCACCCTTTGCAGCTAGAACAGCTTCAACTCTTCTGGGAAGGCTGTCCACAAGGTTTAGGAGTGTGTTTATGGGAATTTTTGACCATTCTTCCAGAAGCGCATTTGTGAGGTCGCACACTGATGTTGGACGAGAAGGCCTGGCTCTCAGTCTCCGCTCTAATTCATCCCAAAGGTGTTCTATCGGGTTGAGGTCAGGACTCTGTGCAGGCCAGTCAAGTTCATCCACACCAGACTCTGTCATCCATGTCTTTATGGACCTTGCTTTGTGCACTGGTGCACAGTCATGTTGGAAGAGGAAGGGGCCAGCTCCAAACTGTTCCCACAAAGTTGGGAGCATGGAATTGTCCAAAATGTCTTGGTATGCTGAAGCATTCAGAGTTCCTTTCACTGGAACTAAGGGGCCAAGCCCAGCTCCTGAAAAACAACCTCACACCATAATCCCCCCTCCACCAAACTTTACACTTGGCACAATGCAGTCAGACAAGTACCGTTCTCCTGGCAACCGCCAAACCCAGACCCGTCCATCAGATTGCCAGATGGAGAAGCGCGATTCGTCACTCCAGAGAACGCGTCTCCACTGCTCTAGAGTCCAGTGGCGGCGTGCTTTACACCACCGCATCCGACGCTTTGCATTGCACTTGGTGATGTATGGCTTGGATGCAGCTGCTCGACCATGGAAACCCATTCCATGAAGCTCTCTGCGCACTGTTCTTGAGCTAATCTGAAGGCCACATGAAGTTTGGAGGTCTGTAGTGATTGACTCTGCAGAAAGTTGGCGACCTCTTCGCACTATGCGCGTCAGCATCCGCTGACCCCGCTCCGTCAGTTTACGTGGCCTACCTCTTCGTGGCTGAGTTGCTGTCGTTCCCAAACACTTCCATTTTCTTATAATACAGCTGACAGTTGACTGTGGAATATTTAGGAGCGAGGAAATTTCACGACTGGATTTGTTGCACAGGTGGCATCCTATCACAGTTCCACGCTGGAATTCACTGAGCTCCTGAGAGCGACCCATTCTTTCACAAATGTTTGTAAAAACAGTCTGCATGCCTAGGTGCTTGAATTTATACACCTGTGGCCATGGAAGTGATTGGAACACCTGATTCCAATAATTTGGATGGGTGAGCAAATACTTTTGGCAATATAGTGTATGTCCAAAAAAGTCACCCCTTAACTGTGTGGTTGTAGTGGGACAATAATAATAAGAGAAAAGCTAGGGATCCTTTTTCTTGGAGAACGCCTGTCAAAAAAAATCAGAGATTTTTCCCCAATTTTCATTCAATGCTGCAAAACACAGTCAGTCAGTAAAAGTCCAACTACTGACGCTCAGTTTCACGGCCTGCCAAACACCACACAGCAGCA
The DNA here is from genome assembly GCF_016077235.1 of Cyprinodon tularosa. NCBI lineage: Eukaryota > Metazoa > Chordata > Actinopteri > Cyprinodontiformes > Cyprinodontidae > Cyprinodon > Cyprinodon tularosa. The sequence goes on from NW_024037893.1 coordinate 3,857,725, forward strand.
CAGAAGCACCAGAGGCACTCTGACAATGATTTATCCTCCCCTGTCCCTTAGATTGTTCTCCTTTATCAGCCTGTCACTCTGCTGTTGCAAGCTCCCGCTCTCTCTTTATCCTCTCTGTCCCGCTCCTCTTACAAGGATCCGCTTGATTTCCTGGGCGGTGTTTCTTGGCCTTCTGTTCTTAATAAAGACATGAACCCCCAGCTTTAGCTTTTCCTGGTAAATTTTTAAGGCCTTAGTGCTCAAGGGGGTTTGAGGGTCTGAGGAGCATCTTAAACGAAAGTAAGTGAGTCAAGACGTACCAAAGTGACAATCAGGTTACTGAACCCAGCTCAGATGTCGAGTGGAAAGAGTGAGCTTAGGTTTACCGCCTGCAGTTGTTTAAAGGGGAAATGTGTGATGGTCTGTTTGCCCATGGATATGTCACGTGCACTGGAAAAAATCGAAATCTAGATAAGTAATTTTTTCTTTAAAAAGTGCATTTGTTCTTGGATTGAGGAGGTAAAAGAGACATTTTGCCAATAGAACAAGACAATTTACATTTAAAATAAGAAAACACAATTGCATTGTCTTATTTCAAGTGCATGTTATGTAATTATCTTATTTTAAGAGTAAAAATTCTAATTCCATTTGCAAACTATCTCATTTACCGACTCAAATTAAGAATAAATATACTTAATTTAAGAAATTAATTTCTTATATTTAGATCGTTTTTCCAGTGTGGTGTCCTTTACCATATCTGGGACTGAGAGAAATCCTTTTAATAGTATTTGCGGTAAAATTGGTTCCTTTCCTTGGAAAGAAACCTTAAAGTTTTAGTAAGAGCACATTTGACACCACGATGAAACGCTTACAATCTGCCAGCTGCGTTTTGTCTCCCCTTGATTTTTTTCATCATACTTGAACTTTCTTGAAATATGCCAGCAATCTGTGATTAGTTTGGGGGGGTGGGGGAATACTCTCTCAACTTTGGTCCTAAATGCTCGAGGGCTGCATTAATCACTGTCCATTATGTTCATCTCAAGTGTCCCAGCATGTGATGACTAAAGAGTTGCATGTGAAAATCAGACAGAATAGGAGCAGCAGTTTGATTACAAAGTGAAGTGAAGGTATTGTGGTATGCTTTTTAATGTTAATGGCCAGGCCAGAGGCCAGGAACCAGGCAGACGCACTGTCACGTTTTAAAGTAAGATCGGCAGCAGATGGAGTCCGTCTCATCCAGATTTAGAAAGCTGGATTATATGAAATAAGAAGACTTTTGCAGTTTCTCCGTATTCACTTTTCCAGTCGTTATAAGTGTTGTTTTCTTTCTCAGATTACAGATTGAGGAGGGTAGTGGTTTGACCCGAAACCTGGGCCAAGCCCCAATTACTGCATTCTTGTGCTGCAGCCATTAGCTCACTGTCTCTGGAGATTCCAAATCTCATAACAAGAAGTGACATGGAAAAAGTATTTTAAATCAAATAAGATTCTTGAGGGATAGAGTGATTTTTATTCAGCTTAAATGTTTGGATTATTAGTTAGTACTGTATGTCTTCTCTTACTGTAGCTGTACTCAAGTAAAGAAAACCTTCCTTTATTTATTTATTTTTTTAAAGGCAGCCTCCTGGCTTCTCTTCTTTTAAATAATTACCATTCAGTATCCCCTTTGCACAATTTATCTTTTAACATTTTGGAACCTGTGTCACTATCATTTTTCTCAGTTGTTTTATAGTTACCTTTCTGATTCTAAAAATTGTAAAATACTCATTTTATCTCACCATTTTTTTTTCAGACTAAAGAACAAGAAGACCAAATGCTAAATCAAAGCAATAAAGTCTTCCTCTACTGTGCCTTTCTTGATTACAGGTGGGTCAGAGTCCATTGCTTCAACACTTTTAGAATCTCACTTTTAGATATATAGCTCAGTTCTTACTTTTCCAATGTTACTTGTTTAGTCTGCAAAGTTAGAAATGATAAAAATAAAACAAGATTATAGATGTGGAAAAAGTCTACTTCCTTTTTACTTATTCAAACAAAAAAACACCCACTGATTCATGTGTTGCTGCTCAGTTTTAAATTAAGCAACAGTCCTCTGCAGAGATATGGTGATGTAAAAATTGCATCCAAAAAACTGTTCAAAGTGCATAAATCATTGTAAAAGGGAGTCTGATTTAGTTGGATTGAAAGACTTCCTCCTCTCGCTCCCCTTCGCCCTGAAGCTCATGAAAAATGTGAATTATTAAATTATCCCGAAAGAGTCAGCAAAGTACAGCATGTGTGCCTCCCACACAGGATTAGATTGAGTGAACCCTGCCAGGTCTGCCGAAAATAGCCCAGCTTGGTCTGCCAGTTTATCTTTAGTATTTTAATCTTTATGCTGAATCTATTTACTATGTAAATAAACAGTTTTTTGTTTTTCAGTGCTGATGAGGGGGTATGGTCCAATGAAGGCTGTTTCCGCTCAGATGGAAACATGTCGTACTCTGTGTGTATGTGCAACCATCTCACTAATTTCGCCATGCTCATGCAAGTCGTGCCCTTGGAGGTATGTTTTATTTGTTGCTCTCTTAATTATGGGGTGAATTTTGGTTCCATTATTTTTGTAAGCAGAGAAAATCTTTTGTAAATTCCAAACTGAAGCTTTGACATTTTTTTTTTATCAAATACAGGTTTTGATAATAACTTTGCTGTTTTCTCAACAACAACAAAAAATAAATCACATTGTATTTTTCTAATTATATTTTTCCAATCTATTGGGATGTTTTTACAGATGGTATATTTTCTTTTTTTTTTTTTTTTTTTTTTAGATTGAGTTTTACGAATTGCATTGTTTTCGAGTTGAATTTTACAGATCTGTAGTGGGAAAAAAGTATTCAACTGTTCATCCTAGTTAAATAAACGGAGATCGATGAATTTCACTCAGTTGGCACTTTATTTTTTTATCTTTGCAAAGAGAGAACAGTTCATCAGCCTTTACGGCGCAGTAATCAGCCCTGTTCTGACTAGACAGAGTTTGTCTCCCTTACTTATGTTGATGAAAAAACTGAGAAGGTTGTGTCAGAGTCAAAACAAATTACACAAACCTTGAGAGACAATTTGGTTTGTTGTGGATATAAGTACTCCTCACTCAGACATTTTCTCAGCCTTGCAGGAGAAAAAAACTGAATAAAAAAATTTTTCACTGGATAAATTGCATAACTAAATATATAAAACAAGAGAAATCTATATGTTCCGCCCACAGAGCCCAGCACACTCGCTCTTGACCAATAAAAGCGTTGCTGGTGACATCAGTTGGACCAATAGAAATGCTTCGTCCCTCCTCACTCAGAAGGAAAACCCGCCCATAGAAGTGAAGCGAATGTGATCTATAAAACACAAGAGAGTAAAATTTGTAAAACCTAATCTGAAAAACAAAAACTTGGGGAAAAATTTTTTAGTTTAAATAAAATGTGAAAAGTATTTAAAACATAAAAAAACATTAAAAAAGAGAAATGATTAAAAAAAAATTCTGAGTAAACTGCAAAGCTCTAACAGAATATTTTGATTAAGAATTTTTTCTAAGTTTAATTTCTGGATTTCATTAAAAAAAAATTTATGACCAACAATTAGAAAGTTGACATCACATGTGGATCTAAAAACCACAGATGGGCCTTCAAAGTGTTGCAGCTTTAAAATAAGCATTAGAAAATATTTCTTGTAGGTCTTCAAAAACATGGATCAAATGGGAATATGCAAATGTCAACACTAACTGTATGTTGTAGGAAAGAAGAATATGTTTCCTTAGTAATCAAATCTTATTAGTATGACCTGTAGAGTCTAAGATGTAATCCTTTTGATGCAGTTTTTCTGTTTGGCCACAAGGAGAACATTTCAGTTAATATATTTATGAAATGCATCTAATCAAGAACACCTGTCTGTTTCTAAACATAAACATTTCAATAGAAAAGCAACCTAGGAAAAACATTTTCAATTCTTTACTTTGTTTTAGTGAAATATTCATGGTCACTTGAGCTTCGGTGTTAATTAAAAACACATTAGAAGTCAGTTTAGAGAAGTGGAGTAAAGGTCAATGAACAAATATTGCCTGCATGTATTTTGGAAAACAGGAAAAAATAAACAAGGCTTTCAAAATGGTCTTTTAGCAAATGATTAACTCCATATAATATATCCACAAGCGTGGCCTGCTTGTGTTTTCCTGCAGTTATGTGAAAACAACGAGTCGAATGTGGTCAAGTTTACCCGTAATCACCATCTGTCCACTCATATTTAAAACGGCACCACATCCTCTGGATCCATGAGAAAATAAGTTATGTTGAGAATATATTTGGATTGGTCTAAGTTGTTTTCTTGCTGGTTTACCGCATAGTAATCAGACCCAAAGGGAGGCCCCCACTGCAGTTTATTGTCCACAACAGGCGATGGGGACTTGTGAAAGTATTCATAACTCTTAGATGTTCCTCACTCTGGTCACATTAAAACCACAAAACTTAATGATATTTATTGGGATTTATGTGACAGTTGGAACAACAAAACAATTAGCTGGTTTTCAATGTAGTTTAGAAGGACATTTGTAATAAACAAATCTAGGTCGTTACTTTGACGAACCACCTTTTGCTGCAATTACAGATACAAGACTGTTGGGTCTATTTCTATTTGGCTTTGCAACATAGTCTAAGCTTTACTCAGACTGGATGAAGATTATCTCTGAGCAGCTATATAAAATCGTTCTACAGATTTTCATGTGGATTAGTCTGAACTTTTTGATCCGTGAGCTACCTTTATTTATATTACTCTTTATTTAGCTCCACCCATCTTTCCATCAACTCTGACCAGCTTTCTTTCCCCGGTGAAGAAAAGCATCTCTAACACATGATGCTGCCAAACCCTAACCTGACACCGCCAGATGGATTTGCTCCGCATATCCATCTGGAAACCTTACGTTGAAGTAATTTTGGGAAGGGGCGAAAATACTGGTTAGCTGATTGGCCTATGTTTGTTGATAGACGGGCCAAATAAACCAATCAGATCAACGAAGCATATGTACTAACAGAGCGACGACGAAGAGGAGCCAATTGATAGATCAAACTCTTGCCGAAACCAGTCGGGAGAAGAGCAAAAACATATTTTCCTCTTAGAAAAGCCTCCAGAGCAGTGTTTTGCTCTTCTTTCAGTGAAGAAATACTCTGTAATTCCAATAAAACTTTCTCGATAGCCACGCTAACGCTAGTTTCATCGGCTGAAGCTGCCATGTTCTTTAGACTGAACTGTCACACCTCAACCCGCCTCAAAGCCAACGCTGATTGGACGTTCGTTTGGTGAACTGCTCCAAATTTTCTTTAACGGAAAGTAGCCAGACTGATCTGCAAGTGAAACCTTGAAAGCTTGCGAGATCAGGATGGTCTCACGAGGCTAGCCAAACCCTTCCATTGTACAGAAAGAGTTTTCAGGTTAACATAGACTGTTAGTCTTTATCCAGACTTTGTCATCCAAAAAATCCACTGAGTTTGTGCATGACTAATGGTTGCCCTGTCAATAGATTTCCCCACCTGGTGTTGAAATCAATGCATGTCATATGCTTCAGGTTTGTTTTAAAAAAAACAAAAAAAACTTTTTTACTTAACTTTAAAATGATGCACGATTTTTTGTCTAAAATGTGCAATAAAATTAAAAGATTATAAAAATGTTTCCACATTTTTCCTGAACTCTGATTCTGATGGCGCTGTATGTGACCATTTTATTTGTGCTTTAACACCAAAGTAATTGTAGACTTCTTTTATCTGTTGATCTGTTGTGTCTGAAACCAGTTATGGCTCAATCATTACTGTCTAAACTGTGTCTTGCATAATTTTAGGCCCTGTTGAGTTCATAACTTGGATAAATGCATGATTTTTTAGAACAGAGCACGCAGTGAGAGTATGGTTAGCGTTCACAATGGCTTTTTTTTCTTAAACAGGAAAGTGGATTTCGTATTGCAGGCAGTGAAGTGAGCCAGTTTTCTATTCAGAAGTCTATTTGATGCTATACTTTCCCACAGTGGGTCTCTAATTAGTGGGTTGCTTGATCCCTCAGCTGCAAGGGATCATCCCACGTTTCCTTTTGCTTGAAGGCAGAGCGTCCTCTGCTCTCCTAATGACAAGGCACATGTGTAGACAGTTCATAGAGAATCAAAACCAAACCCTCAAAATAGCCCAAGCACCAAAACAAGATTAGAGCACTACGCCAAACACCATAGATATATACATGCACAGGAAGGTGACTTGTTTCATAATCACACTAAACTGCTTGGATTATGGATTTTTGTTTAGACATGCTTTACATTTTATACTATTCTGATGCCAAAACAAAAACAACCTCTAAAGAACACTTATCGAAACAACAAGTATCGAAAATTCAGCACCCTTTTTCTAACTTTTAAAAAAGATCATACAGATTAAAAGAGGATGCACATAGAGATTATCTATCAGCAAGAGAGGGATTATTTTTGATGTCCTTAATTTCTTTCTGATGTAAAGCAAAACTAACAAAGCCCTTAAAATAAGCTTTTTAGAGATCTTAATGGCTTATCTGATGCAGCCAAAATAGATACTTGTCCAGTGCTGACAGTGATCTGTCTCTCTATATAGCTCACTACTGGCCACAAGATGGCGCTGTCAACCATTGGGTATATTGGGTGTTCAATTTCCATCTTCTGCCTTGCCATCACTCTGGTTACATTTGCTGTTCTTTCGTGAGTATTACCTGCAGTGACTGTGATGTTCTTTTTTTATTTTTATTTTGTTTTTACGATCAGCTAAACACTACTTATTTATGGAATGGATCACAATGCCACCATTTCATTTCATCATTATAAACATGTAACTTTGGCTTTTCTGTATTTTTGTTTGTTTTGGTGCTGAACAGATCTGTCAGTACCATCCGTAATCAGCGCTACCACATTCACGCCAACCTGTCCTTCGCCATCCTGGTGGCAGAGATCCTACTGCTGATCAGCGCCAGCTTTGAACCGGGCACGGTTAGTGCACCCAACGACATCCACTGTTGGTGCTCTGGGTGTCTGTAATCGTTGGAGGCCTTCAGAGATGTCAAAAGAGGAAATAATCTTCAATTTGAGCAGCAACCACCCAAAAGGGATGATTAAGTTTTTATCTCATTATCTCTAGATAATTAGATCATAATTGTTTTTTAAAAACTTAACAAATCCCTTACGTTATAATGTGAAGATAATTTGTCTCAAGAATCTTTATTGTGATAAGTTTTAGTGTCACATTGTCTCTCTGTAAAGCATTATCCATAAACCTTTTCTAAATTATAGTTTTGTGTATTTTGAGCTTATTTTTTACAAGGAGTCTCTTCATCTCAATATGGTTTCATGCAGGAAGACAAGTTGTATCTCAAGGTTATTTTCTTGTGATGATTGTGACTTCCTTATCTCCTCATCTCAAGATATCACGGCTCAAATTCTTGAGCAAATAAGTTCATAGTTCATAACAAGTAAGTTTGTGAAAAGTATCGATACTCAAAGGCTGAATCAACATTCAAAAAGCAGTTTGTCGTGGTTTGGATATTAAAGACAAGAGTTGTTTGTATATTTTTGTATTTTTCATTTAAACAAACTTTAAAACTTTAAATATAGTCAGGTTGTGCTATATTTAGCTTATTTATTTTGGATTTATACATGTCCTGTGTTGAGATTGAAAAAGTTGGGGTTTTCATGCCAATGAGAAATTAATTTATGCTTTTAATTATATGTACTTTTTATATCCTCATAATATCAAAAATTTTACCAAATATCAAATATTTCCCTGGGTTTGAAAAAAAAAATGTATTGTCAGAACAGTGACGCAGGTTCAATCTTTTAGTCAACAGTTACAATGTCGTGAACCGTGGGGGGTTGAGCTACTCTCTTTTCATACGTTTAAATCAGTCTGAATAATACTTCACCCTTTAAAGCATTTCCTCTTTAAGAAATCTAACATTTTAGTTGTTCTTGTACACTGGGAAAAAATCAAAATCTAGATAAATATTATTTTCTTAAAATAAGTGCATTTGTTCTTGGATTGAGGAGGTAAAAGAGACATTTTGCCAATGGAACAAAACAATTTATACTTAAAATAAGAAAACACAGTTACATTGTCTTATTTCAAGTGTATATTATCTAATTATCTTATTTTAAGAGTAAAAGTACTCATTCCATTGGCAAACTATCTAATATACCTACTCAAATTAAGGGTAAATACACTTAATTTAAAAAATTGTTACTTATTTCTAGATCATTTTTCCAGTGTAGCTACAACACAAAGTGTACCTTTGTAAAAACATGCACTGGAAAAAAATCTAAATCTAGATAAGTAAAGTTTTGTTAAAATAAGTACATTTTTTCTTAAATTTAGGAGGTAAGTGAGACACTTTGCCAATGGAACAAGACAATTTACATTTAAAAATATGAAAAAACAATTGCATTGTCTTATTTCAAGTGCGCATTATCTAATTATCTTATTTTAAGAGTAAAAATGCTGATTCCATTTACCTACTCAAATTAAGGGTAAATACATTGTTTTTGCAGTGTGTTGATCATACTTAGTTTTATTCTGTATTTTACAGTGACTTAGTAGCACCTTTTTTTAAGGAACCTGAGAAATGTTGAAATATATGAATTATCAGTAAGAAAGCATTCAAGGAGGTAAGGTAAACCAGATGATGCTCTGGCCATTAAAGCTCTGATTTTGTCCTATTTCCAGCTGCCCTGTAAGGTCATGGCTGTTCTGCTTCACTTCTTCTTCCTGAGTGCGTTTGCCTGGATGCTGGTGGAGGGTCTACATCTCTACAGTATGGTGGTGAAGGTGTTTGGCTCTGAAGGAAGCAAACACTTTTACTACTATGGCATTGGATGGGGTAGAGCTTCTTCTTTCTTTCGTTTTTTTTTTTTTTACTTTTTCAACAACTTTTATTTTCACATAAATCTCAAATTTAAGCATAAAGAAATCAAATTAAAAAGCAGGTAAAACTGATTTATTTAAATGAACTCTTAATATACCACCATAAAAGGCATTGGTGGTGTAAAGCTTTGTTTTATTTCATTTTTATATGTTGAAGCTCTTAGCATGACATGATCCTTTTTCATGTTTCCGATTGGCCTGAGCAGTTTTTCAATTTGTCTGACTATCCGCAAATTGTAATTATGAGGCTCATCTAGCAGCCAGAAGTAAAGCTGTAATGGAAACAAAAGAAATATGCTCCTTTAAAAAAAAATAGAAAAAATCTGCTGCTCGCTGTAATTCAAGTAAATCTTTTGCAATGTGTATTCCAATTCCACCCTTATGGTTGGTTTCTTTGTTCACACAGATTGTTAGACATTATTTAGTGAGCACTAAAAGAGAGTATTATTTTCTAGGGATATCAACAGTTTATACTACTGTGGAAACTAGACTTGGCACTGAATAACAAGCTGCAGTCCTGCTGGGATGAGGCTTTGCAGATTGATAATACTTTCAAAGATCTAAGATTTCTTTTGGCTTGACTCTATAAAAACAACAAATAAATTAGGCCCGATATAAGTAGTCCACAACATGGTGCTAATGAGTAACTCTTTGGACCCTCCACCATAAATACCTCTAATATGGCTAAAAATTGTTTTAAAAAACAATTATTGTCATAAAAAAATCTGGTTTTCACTGTTTTTGTTTTATCATGAATCAGTTGCTTTACCTTTCCACAACAGAATGAAACCAAAAGTATCTTTAATATTTTTAGATCAATTATAGTTGTTGACAACTGCATACTCGTTTGAACATAATTTCACAGAAATACTAGAAGAAAAGTCTCAAAAAAATGTTTTTTGCAAATGTTTTAGGACTTTCTTTACTAAAGCAGGTTTACAACAAATATACTTTAGTAGATATTTATCACACACATCAACATTAATTTTTTTATAAGGTTGTGGAACTCGAGTAGCACTGAAACAAATTCGATTCAGATGTTTTGAAGGTAAATTGTCCCTTTGTGAAGGTTGGAAACCAATGTCCTGTATCACAAAGGGTGATATTGAGGTTTTGTTGCATTATAAATCAGATCTATCTTCATTCAGGACCAGTTGGGGCTTTTGAGGATTTTTCTAAGAAAGACCAAAGAAGAGGTAGCTAGTATATTGGAGGCATGAGGAGACAAGGCTATAGTAAAATAGAGAAGCAGAATGCAAGTGAAGAAAAGGACCAAAATGATTAGTTTTATCTAGATAAAAATAGATATGCTTCACTCAGTAGCACTCTATGAATGCAGATCCTGCAACATTCATTTCTGTGAAATTTATAAAAGCGATTAATTAAATTCCGGATTTTTCCAGCAGGATCTTACTCTATTATTTTTTATACAAGCTTTAATTTAACATTTATTTTGTGCTAAAAATGGTTGTTAAGGCAGCACTTGGTTTTATCTTACATTTCCGTTTAGATAATGCATATTACCAGCTTGTTATATGCACCAGCTGTTTTTTCTTAGTAAGTGAAGTTAATTAAAACAAAACATTTAATTTCAACAAATTGTTAGGGTATCCAAATACAATTAGTTTAAAACCATTCCTCTAGATTGTCTCTCTTCTATCTAATGTGTTGTATGTGTCTGTTGGATATCTTGCTTTTGTTTTTTTTTGTTTTTTTATTATTTGTCTTACTCTATTACCTACTCTTACTCTAACGTGGTGTTTTTTCTCCCACACTGTTTAGATTTGATTACTGCTGCACTTTATAGAATTCATTTTCTGTCTGAAAAGCTGTACCAAAGGAGATAAAATTTTTGTATACACTCTGTGTATACAAAATGACAATAAAAGTTGCATAAATCTAAGTCTTAGTATTTACGTACAGCACTTTGGCATATTTGCTGTCTTTTATTGTGCTTTATATTTAGATTAGAATTTAATTTTGTACAGTATGGTGCATGTATGAAGGCCAAGAGGGGCAAACGAGCTGCAGATACATAGATGTGCAGCAAAAAGGACTGCAAACAGAAAAGTTAAACAAACAGGACCCGACCATTGACAATAATATGAATGAATGTCTATCTATGTCCTTTAAATCTTTTAATCTCTTTGATAATCCCATTTATAGATTGATAGAGACTTTACTTGTCACCCAGCCTGGAGCAGCACTCAAGTATAGCGAAATTTTCGTACTGCTACAGGCCATCCGGGGGGACCACGTGTTCCAAGGCCATGCTGCTCTAAAAAGAGCAGCCATTTATATCTGTATATCTTTATTTAGGGTCCTACCCGCTCCTACCAATCTTTAGGACGGTTGAACAAAGAAAAATCATTAGCTGTTAACCATTTTCAATAAAATAGCCACAGTCTATTATATTACATGTTTCAAAGTGCAACTATTTAAAGATTAACTGTGTATTTTTCTGTCAAAATTGGATATTCACAAAGTGCTTTTGCACTTTGCTGCACTCTCTTGTATGAGATTCAAACATATCATTTCTCCTTTATTGTCACAGTTGGTTATGGTTAGTTGACCCAAAAGCAGAGACAGGGAGGCAGAAGTGAATTTCTTGTGGATTTAATGATTAGTTAACTGAGAACAGAGGCAGGTAATCCAAAAATCCAAATATGAAAACAAAGTCCAAAAATCCAAACAAGAAAACAAGTCAAGACGAACCAGAATCCTTGGAGACATTAGGGGGATGGCTATCACAAGGAGGAAGGCTCAGGGAGACAAGTGGGAGGAAGTTTGACGAGGAACCAGCACTGAAGAACTGCACAGAGTATTTATGGTAGACTGAAACGAAGAGAGGGCTAACGAGCAGATTGGGAACAGGTGTGAGCAGAGCAGAAACAAGAAAGGAGCTAGGGAAAAAGTAGAACACAAGAGGGCAGCAGAGGGCAACAAATAAAAACCTGAGAACTTAAAATAACCAGAAAACACAACAAAATAAGAATGAGACCACAAAAACTAGAAAACATGGAACAAGGTAAAACAGAATACACAAAAGAAAACATAACAGAACTAAGACTATATAATATTTAGTAACTATTTTCTTTACATGGTTCTTCTGAGTGTGTCTTAAATTCGTGTTGAGTAGTCTCATTTTTGTGGTTACAGTACTTTTTGTATTTAGTGTGCATTTGTGCATTTGCACCTCCCGGCCACCATATATGTTATCCATTGTCTCTTTACAGTGTTATTTAACTGTACAAGACAGATGAATCCCTAATGATACCTCAGTGACTAATTCATCTTTTCTTTTGGGCCAGGATCTCCGCTGCTGATCTGTGTTGTGTCTGTAACGTCGGCTTTTGAAAGTTATGGAGACAAGTAAGTATGGCCTCCACATGTGGGACTGTAATGGTTTTGTTCCGTTTTTGCATGAAAATGACATCATGTTTGAAAGTAAGTGGAAACAGCAGCTTCTAATGTTATGTAAAGAGGTTTAAATCAGCAGCATCACAGTCTCATTTACATTAAAAATGCAGTTAAGTTGAATAACTTGTCCTTCTGGTTTCAGCTGCTGGCTCTCACTGCGGATGGGAGCCATTTGGGCGTTTGTGGCACCTGCTATTTTTGTCATTGTGGTGAGAAAACATTAAAAAGAATGTATTTTTATTTACATACAGTGAGGAAAATAAGTATTTGAACACCCTCCTATTTTGCAAGTTCTCCCACTTGAAAATCCTGGAGGGGTCTCAAATTGTCATCGTTGGTGCACACCCACTGTGAGAGTCATAATCTAAAAAAAATAAAAAATAAATTAACTATTTGTATGATACAGAGGCAATTAAGTATTTGAACACCTGAGAAAATCAATTTTAATATTTGGTACAGTAGCCTTTGTTTTGAATTACAGAGGTCAAACATTTCTTGTAGTTTTTCACCAGGTTTGCACACACTCTAGGAGGGATTTTGGCCCAATCCTCCACACAGATCTTCTCTAGATCAGTCGGATTTATGGGCTGTTGCAGAAAAAAAGGGATGGTGTTCTTGGGATGGTACTCATCATTCTTTTTCCTCCAAAGACGGTTAGTGGAATTATGACCAAAAAGTTCTATTTTGGTCTCATCTGATCGTATGACTTTCTCCCATGACTCCTCTGGTTCATCTAAAAAGTCATTTACAAACTTCAGACGGGCCTTCACATGTGCTGGTTTAAGCAGGGGAACCTTTCATGCCATGCATGATTTCATACCATGACGTCTTAGTGTATTACCAACAGTAACCTTCGAAATGGTGGTCCCAGCTCTGTTAATGACATTGACCCGCTCATCCCGTGTAGTTCAGGGCTGATTTCTTGCCTTTCTTAGGATAATTGAGACCCCACGAGGTGAGATCTCGCATGAAGCCCCAGAGATTGATAGTCATGTTTAGCTTCTTCCATTTTCTACTGATTGCTTCAACAGTGGACCTTTTTTCACCAAGCTGCTTGCCAATTTCTCTGTAGCTCTTTTCAGCTTTTTGGGGGGTGTACAATTTAGTCTCTTGTGTCTTTGAACAGCTTGTTGGTCTCTGCCATGTTAGCAGTTTAATTCTCAGTGATTGTATCGGGTGGACACGTGTCTTTATGCAGCTAACGACATCAAACAGTGCATCTAATTTAAGATAATAAACGGAGTGGAGGCGGACATTTTTAAGGCTGACTAACAGGTCTTTGAGGGTCAGAATTCTAGCTGACAGGCAGGTGTTTAAATTCTTAGTTGCGGTAGTATCACACAAATAAATAGTTAAAAAATCAAACATTTGGATTTCTGGATTATGTCTATCAAAGTGGACCTACGATGACAATTTCAGACCCTCCATTATTTCTAAGTGGGAGAACTTGCAGAATAGCATGATGTTGAAATACTTATTTTCCTCACTGTACATGTTTGGCATGACTCCCTGAGAGTTTCCCATTCACATTAATTTTTTTCTCCAACATTTTGATCCCAAGGTTAACATATGCATTCTGATATCTGTGACGAGGATCATATCAAGAATCAGCGGAGAGAATTACAAGGTTCATGGAGATGCGAATGCCATTAAGTGAGTTTGTTTGCATGATCGGAATCTCTTGTTTCTGCAACATATTCATTTAGTTAAAGGCTGTAATTAGGTTTATCTTTGGGTTTGCTTCAAGGCTCACAGCCAAAGCGGTGGCGGTGCTCCTGCCCATACTTGGCATTTCCTGGATCTTTGGAGTTCTTGCTTTCAACACACATACAACTATTTTTTTGTATATATTTGCTGTTTTTAACTCATTACAAGTAAGTTATCCACTTAACATTTTTTATGGAAAACGTTTAGCTGTTGTAATGAAAGATTTATTTGATGTTTTCCTTTCCATAGGGGTTCTTTGTCTTCTTGTTCCATTGTCTTCTAAACTCTGAGGTAAAACACTTGGCACCGTTATCAAATCAAATGTGCCCAACAAAAGTTTTAAACTTTTACATTTTTTGCTTAGAAACATATGGGAATTTTTTTATTCAATTTTCTTTCGTCGAACTAAAGTAGTCCGTAATTGTTAAGTAAAAGTTATGCACACTTTTCAAACTAAGCGACAGAGAAATCTTTCGTTTATGTCATGATTTTACTAAAGGTCTGACCCAAAATGCAGAAGACCAAACAGAAAGACCAGAGAAAAGTTTAACAGGTTTATTAGAATAATGACATGAGTCCAATGCTGCTCTGAACACTGCTCAACCGGAACTGAAAGATGAGGGGAAGACACTGCAGTTAGTTCAGTGGGAAATTAGAATCTTGGGCTTGAAGAGGAGGAATAGGTTGCAGACTCACGTTTCCAACAAAAGGTGTCCTTAATAGAATCCAGTCTGTGTGGGATGTTCCAGTAATAGTATTGTTTGATGTTGGGCGAACAGGGTTTACTCAGACTGCGGTTGTTCCTTGGTGAACGGAGAAAACTGACTGCCACCCAGATTTCCTGCTGTACTTGAACGGGTCGTAGTGGAGAATAATCCCTTTCTCAGTGCGAAGCTCAAACAATCTCTTGGGGAAAGTGGATCCATACCTCCTGTTTGAACCCCAGCTCAGTTTGAAGCTCAGTAGATCCTTCCAGGGAGAGAAGGTCCGAGAAATCCAGTTTGCAGGATGACTTCCCAGTTTTGGCAACACTCTGGCCCCGAGGTAGTGGCAGTCAGCAGCTTAAGAACACTCCACAGGTAATGAGGCAACGAGCTGCAGGTGTGCAGGGAGGCCCAATGAGGACGGGGCACCACCTGGTGGAGGAGGAAAGGAAACACAAAAACAGACCACAAAAACTGGATTCCTGACAGTTTACTTTGCATTTGTCTAACATCGCCTTTTATTCCTGTACTATGAAACTGCCTTCAAAAGTTACATCATTTTCAGATGCAGTTAATCTCAGGAAAAATCCAGCTCTAGTTTTTGAAAGGATCAGAGATCTGTTGATGTATTTGGTTTTAAATCTTTTAAAGCTTTAAACATTTAAAGCACCTTCTCAATCCATCGTCTAAAAAATGCAAAACGAGAACGGCACAACGTAAAATTGTGACAAGACTCCTAAAACTCTACACAAGCTCAGATAGGAAACATGTTCGCAGGCGATGGGAAGCTTAAAGACTGGTGAATATCACCAAAGAAACAAACCAGAGAGTGAATATTATTAAGATCAAAGCATTCTAATTTCCAAGAATGGTCTAATTCAAATTTAAATTTCACATCCTGAATCTGTTGCATGACTTACAAAGAGTCTGACTGAGTTAGCATATCTTGCAAAATAAACATATAAAAGTAGGTGTAGATGTGCAAATCCGATAAAAGATAAGCTAAAAATACACCTATAATCACAGAATCAGGTAAATGTACAAAATGTCGATTAAAGAGAATTTGAATATAAAGTGGGACATTCTGGGACAAGAACATTGTTGGCTTTCACATTTTTACATAGAAGAATATATTTCCATTATTTAATGGTAATGTCCTTTATACTTCTTTTACCTAAGTTTATTCTTGCTTCTAACAAAAAAAAAAGTTGGATTATCTGAAACATTCAGATTTAACAGAAAGCACGAAAAACAAAAGAAATCTGTGGGGGAGGAAATACTTTTGAAACAATTTAAATGTGTCAAATGTTATCCCTAAGATGCACTGCCTTATGAAAAGAAAATAATTCTAAATTTTTACTGTTGTTCCTTTTTGCAGGTAAGAGCTGCATTCAAGCATAAAACCAAGGTTTGGTCTCTAACCAGCAGCTCTATAAGAAACGTCAATGTGAAACCATTCAACTCTGATATTGTAAGTACCAACAATAAGTTTGCTCTTTAAAACTGAGTCGTTTTGCTCCTAAAAGACGAATGTTCCCTTTTCATATTTTATGAAACAGATGAACGGAAACAAGGAGGGTGTAACTCCCACTAAGATGAACACATGGGACAAAAGCACCAACTCCGCCAACCGTTTTGACCTCTCCGCAGTGTAAAAACAAACCAAAAAAGAAACAAGCTGTTTTTGTGTGTGACAGAAGAGCAATGTGAGTCTCCCTTGGGTGGAAAGGCAAACACTGACCAGAGTATTCTTCCTGTCACTAAATGAATTTGATTTGAAGTTGTGTGACTCGTTCTGGCTTAAGGACAAACAGACTTGTTGGACTGTGCTTTAATATTCTTCCACAAAAACCTGTTTTTTGTTTTGTCCAAGTATTCATTTTGATATCTGAGGAGAAGTGCACCACAGAAAATCCCACGGCGAGAAGGACAGGGTTTAGCAGAAGCACGCATACAATGTGGGCAAGTAGGAAAACGCTGGAGCATTGTTTACACCAGTAACTAGCAGACAGCTCATCAGATAAACTAAACCTGCCTATTTCTATACTAAGACCAAAAATTAGAATCTGGGCCAATTGTTCTGTTCTTGTTGTCTTCATTTCTTGCTAAATGTATTGATTGTGCAAAAATCAAGTTTTCCATCTGCTGCAAACTTTCTCTAACCATAGTTTCATCTTGCAATGAATGTTTAAATTTATGATTATGATCCACCCTCCAATGTTCTTCGTTGTATATGTAGATTTCTTTTGGTTACACTGTATAAAGTTACAGCTATGAGTGATTGGCAAAGCCTGAACACACACTGTGACTAAGTTTTCTTGTCTCTGCAAAAAATGTAACAATCAAAACCTCCTATGATCATATTATCTCCAATAAGACACTGAAACACCAGTATAGAAAAAAAACACATTGATGTCAGGTCATGTGAAATGAGAGTTTGGCTACAGTCGAAAAATAAAATTATATAAATTCTAAAAAAATAAGTTATTCCAACTCTGTCTGCAATGGCTCTTAATAGTGAAGAAAAATGATAAGGAACCAACTAATGGCTTTGAATACAGTATAACAAGCAACAGTCTTAGAAGCTCTAGCAGTTTTTTAAAGAGTATTGGAATTTAATTTTCAACACCAAGAGCTAAAGAAATATAATTAGCCTGGAAAATGTGAATTTTTATATCCTTATTAATGACCTCTTATTTTGAACTCTTATATTAACTTTTTTTTTTTTTTAATGGCCAAATATTTCCTGTAGCAAAAATAACTACACAGTAAATGTTGAAGTGTTAAAGTAACACTCAAGAGTACATTTGGTGCCAATCTGAATTAGAGTGTGACCAAATATACTGTCAAAGTGTAACTTTAACACTGCAACAATTAGTGTGTAGTTGTGTTTCATTAAATCCTCAAAATATTCTCTATACAGCTCCAAACGACTTTTAACTAGCTTTACTACTAGCGGATAATAATGCTCTTTGGATTTTAAAGATTTTAGACCCCTGACCTAAGGTTTGAACTGATGAAATATGTCTGAAGAGGCTATGAAGCCTGTTTGGTTTAATTTTTTTTTTTTAGGAAGATCGCTTCTTTTCATTATTGGAATAATGCTGGTGGGTTTTTATTGCCACAGTCAGATGTGACGTTGTAGTGTTAGAAACATGCTCCAGACATCCTATTGTCAATTTTTCCAACCTTATATTTACAAAAGTTGAAAAAAAATGATTCTATTCCAGTGTTAAAAAATAAAACAAACCAGTAAAGGTAGAATGTCTCTAAAAGAGCTGTACATTCCTATTAAAATGTCAGGTTTTCTAAGATAAATTAAAATGACAACAACATAAACAATTCAGGAGGTTTTTTTATATTGTATTCTAACATTTATTCTGTAAGAATCAGCATGAAAAACAAAACAAAAAAACACAAATAAACTGCAACAACTTGGTTGCATAAGTTTGCAATACTTTAAAGAACCACCTTCTGCTTCCTGCTCTCAGTTATAGATAATCTGATCAGGTCTGCTGTGCTCTCCATTTATTTGGAAGTAAGGGTAAAATAATGCTTTCCTTTATTTTTTATGAAACTTCGAAACTCCCAAATAATTGGGAGATTTTTTTTTTGGTTGATTTGATGGATCCAAACTCAAACTTATGTCCACAATTTCACACAAAAAAGCTAAAAAGCAACAAAAACAGCACAACACTAAATGAAAACCATAACCACACACAAATATGGTGGTAGCGGCATCATGCTGTGGGGTTTCACTAGAATAAAAATCAAAAGGCGGACGCCCACACTTAGGCAGGCAGATTGTTGCTTCTTTTATTCATAATGTGGAAGTTTAGAGGGGAAAAAATCCTTAAATTATTTTCCAATGTCCGTCTTTTTTCAATGACCCTACCATTTTAATGAGATGTAATTTTTTTTCTTTTCACTTTTTGTATATTTAGAATATCAAGGAAATTAAGCAATTTAACTTAAACAAAATGGCGCCTAAAGGGAGCGTCATAATCAGGTGACAATTTATCAAAATCGTTCTCCATCTTGATTTGTTCAATTTATGAAAGACTTGTTTGCTGTCAATGTAAAGACATGAGATTGGTATTAATCTTTTCATCAAATGAGTTTGGTTTATACAATAGGATAATATTATGACACCTGCTTTTAACTACAAGCAGAAATAAGAAATACTTAACTGTGTTAAGATAAGAGTTGTCAGAATGCTCTTGGAACTGTTTGCATAATGTTAGACAAAAAGACCAAGACTATAAAGTTATAGTTTTATTTTATGCTTTATAAAACAATATGACAGAAGCTGTTCTTTTATTTTCACCACAAAATAAAAATGCAGATTATATCCACATAAAGTTTAGCAATAATTACTTATCAGACACAGTTTTAATCCAGTTCCAAACACACCACAAAATAATAGAACCGTGCATCCTTTAACATGGAGTTTATTTTGATATGTGTATTTATTTATGTTATGATTCTGAGTTTTGTATTATGTCCTCTTGGATGTTTGTTCTCTCTGTTGTTTTTGTTATTTTCCATCATGAAAACTATTTGCTGGAATATTATCTGTACCTCTCTAGCTGCAAATGCTTTTTATAAACCCGGTGAATACTTTTTATGTATTCCTCAAAATTCTGTGATATGTGATTCTTTCTGCTACTTTTTACTCGATCATCAGGCTATAAGAAGCATGAATAATATTTTACTGCAGGAGGTTTATTGGAATTATTATTATTATTATTTTTTTTTGTTACTAAATTCTTACTTTGTTGAAAATGTCCTTCACTGTGCCAAATTAAGTTTCTGCAGCACTATTTATATGTCAGAATAAAGTAAAATATTTTAGCATTTGTTTGATTGTAGCCTTTCTTTCCTCTAACAGAACCTAACTTGTATATCCAGATATCTCTCTGTCCACCTACCTGGTAGTGAGTGGCTGAAATGGGTAAAACAATAATCCAAGCTTCACCATCTCACAGAATGCTGATGGCCAGAAATAAAGAGCATTATTCTGAGAAGAAGCCAGTAGAGTCATAACACCTCTGGCTGGAAGAGCTGCACAGATCCACAACTATAGAAAACCTCTGTTACATCTCTTAACCTTTGCACCTCACAACATTTATTTTATTTTTTTTATTTTCTCAGAATTCTCATTTTTTTCTCAGAATTCTGACTAATCCCAGAATTTTGACTTTAATCTCAGAATTCTGACTTTTTTCTCAGAAGTCTGACTGTAATCTCAGACTCCTGACTTTTTCCCTAATAATTCTGACTTTTTTCTCAGAATTCTCACTTTAATCTCAGAATTCTGACTTTATTCTCAGAATTCTCACTAAATTCTGACAACTAACAAACATGTGTGTATCAAGCCGTGGCCATGTCTGTTTTAGAGACTAAACTAACTCTCTTATCTTAGTCACCTTCTGCTCTTCCATAAATTAAATAGCATCACTGGGGACCTCTACAGCAGGTAACTCACATCGTTGTCAGTGAAGCTGAGTGCTCCCACATCTCTTCCCTTATGGTGACTATCGACATTAAGATCCAAAATTCTGAGAAAAAAGTCAGAATTCTTTAAAAAAAAAAGGCAAATTCTGAGAAAAAGTCAGACTTCTGAGAAAAAAGTCAGAATTCTGAGATTGAAGTCGGAATTCTGACTTTATTCCCATGTTGAACTGAAATAATATTTAAAAATCAGTTAACATTTTTTTTTCCAGTGGCCCTAATCCTATTCCGAACAGTTCACAGTTATCCAGAATTTTGTGATTTTTATCATAAATCAAAATTAAAATGAATAAGATTTCCGGCTTCTTAAACTGAGTCAAAATTAAAAAGGAGAAGTTATTATGGTTTCAGGACACATTAAATGTGTGTTTACAAACTAATCAGGGGTAAAACGAATACTTCAAAAAAAAAAAAAAGTATAACATTCAAATTAAATTTCAGCACCAAGAGCCATTTTAATGTCTTGTATACGCTTGTGGTTTTTCAAAAAAAAAAAAAAGGTTGACTATTTTTTTTTCCTCAATAAAGGACTGCTAAATTTAACTTGAAATGTAGAATTTTACGAGCTGGTCATGAAAGCACCACAATCAAACACTCTTCGTGTGTTTGCGCATGCGCATCGTAGAGCCAGATGGTTGGAGAGGTGAGAGGCACAACAATGTTTGAGCTCAGTGTTTAAATACAAATGAACATACAGACAGGCGGCATTAAAGCGACTTCCTACCGAGAGAAGCGGAGGAGACTTCCTGCATTTTATCCTGCTGTTGTTTATGGTTAGACTTCATGTTATTGACGAGCGCCGCTATGAAGCTTAAGCAATGTTAAGGAGGCATTTTTCACCCATGACATGAGTCCGTGTTGTGGCGACTGTCTGCTTGAGCTGCAAAGTCATCCTCTCCAAGCTTCTCTGATAAACATAACTGTCTACTTTTCTGCTGATCTCCATGGAGTCTGTTGGGAAGTTTGAGTTCAACAGGAAAGACTTGATTGGTCACGGTGCCTTTGCTGTTGTGTTCAAAGGCAGACATAAAGAGGTAACTTTCACATCTGGCAAATTCAGATAAGCTATTATCTCTATCATTCTATGTACAGTTTTTGCCTTATTTTGTTTTGTTTTTCTAGAAACATGACTTAGAAGTTGCTGTAAAGTGCATCAACAAGAAAAACCTTTCCAAATCCCAGGCTTTGCTGGGAAAAGAAATCAAAATACTAAAGGTAATGTATTTTCCTGATGTTATGCATTCATCTCTGAGTGTCCTCTGCTGAATGTTTATCAACAACAGTGTATTTTAAACTTCTTCTAGGAACTCAGACATGAGAATATTGTCAGGCTACTTGACTATCAGGTAAGGATGAAGTTTCAGCCACTGCTCAGTCTCATGCATCTGCAAAAACACATTGCATTATCAACCTTGAGTACAAGATGATGAAACCTCTCGCAATACTTTGTGTGACTTCCTAGAGGGGCCTGTGGAAAGAATTTGATTTAGAAACCTTCTGACAGTGATCGCCCACTGCAGCTTAATTTATGTTTTATCTCCCCTTTAAAACTCTGATCTTATTATGATTGTAGAGAAACAAAAGAAGAAAACTACGGAAGAGGATTAGGGCCACTGAAAAAGTTAAACAAGTTAACTGATTTTTAAATTTTATTTCAGTATTTGAGAAAAAAGTCAGAATTCCCACTTTTTTTCTCAGAATTCCACTCTTTTTTTTCGCAGAATTATGACTTTTTTTCTCATAATTCCGACTTACATCTCAGAATTCTGACATTTTTCTCAAAATTCTGACTTTAATCTCAGAATTCTGACTGAATTCTAACAGCTAACAAACATGTTAGCATCAAGCCGTAGCCATGTCTGTTTTAGAGACTAAACTAACTCTGTTGTTTTAATCACCTTCTGCTCTTCCATTAATGAAATAGCAGTTTTGTCTATTTTATCTCCCCTTTAAAACTCTGATATTATTATGATCGTCGAGAAACAAAAGAAGAAAACTATGGAAGAGAAATACGGCCACTGAAAAATTTAACAGATTTTTAAATGTTATTTCAGTATAATATGAGAAAAAAGTCAGAATTCATCATTTTTTCTCAGAATTCTGACTTCAATCTCAGAATTCAGACTTTTTTCTCAGAATTCTGACTTCAATTTTAGATTTCTGACTTTTTTCTCAGAATTCAGACTTCAATCTCAGAATTCAGATTTCAATCTCATAATTCTGACTTCAATCTCAGAATTCTGACTTTTTTCTCAGAATTCTGACTTTTTTCTCAGAAATCTGACTTTTTTCTCAGAATTCTGACTTTTTTTCTCAGAATTCTGACTTTTTTTTCTCAGAATTCAGATTTCAATCTCAGAATTCTGACTTCAATCTCAGAATTCAGACTTTTTTCTCAGAATTCTGACTTCAATTTTAGATTTCTGACTTTTTTCTCAGAATTCTGACTTCAATCTCAGAACATTCTAACAGCTAACAAACATATTAGCATCAAGCCATAGCCATGTCTGTTTTAGAGACTAAACTAACTCTGTTGTTTTAATCACCTTCTGCTCTTCCATTAATGAAATAGCAGTTTTGTCTATTATATCTCCCCTTTAAAACTCTGATATTATTATGATCGTAGAGAAACAAAAGAAGAAAACTATGGAAGAGAAATACGGCCACTGAAAAATTTAACAGATTTTTAAATGTTATTTCAGTATAATATGAGAAAAAAGTCAGAATTCATAATTTTTTCTCTGAATTCTGACTTTTTTCTCACAATTCTGACTTAAATCTCAGATTTCTGACTTTTTTCTCAGATTTCTGACTTTTTTCTCAGATTTCTGACTTTTTTCTCAGAATTCAGACTTTTTTCTCAGAATTCAGATTTCAATCTCAGAATTCTTACTTTTTTCTCAGAATTCTGACTTTAATCTCAGAACATTCTAACAGCTAACAAACATATTAGCATCAAGCCATAGCCATGTCTGTTTTAGAGACTAAACTAGCTCTGTTGTTTTAATCACCTTCTGCTCTTCCATTAATGAAATATCATCACCGGGGACCCCTCAGGCACATAAAAACTAATCTAATTCCATCATTTTCCACCAATTTGTTACTGCCCACCCAAACAACTCACATCGTTGTCAGTGAAGCTGAGTGCTCCACATCTCTTCCTTCATGGTGCCCATCTACATTAAGATCCAGAATTCTGAGATTAAAGTCAGAATTCTTGACTTTTTTCCCCACATCAAACTGAAATAATATTTAAAATTCAGTTCAGTAAACCTTTTTTTTTTTAGTGGCCCTAATCCTCTTGCATAGAAAACTCCTATTCAATGCAGGTTAAATTATTAATATTTTTAAATAGGTCAGAGCATCTATACTACATAGAGATAAGTAGTTGTATTCAGGGGCAAATCAATCTAAAATACGTCATTTAAACTCGCCTGTCAGAAAATTCTGATCGGTTATGCAGGATCGAAATGAAACTGAAATCCGACCCAGACGGTTGGTTTATGACAACTGACAATCCAATCGCCATCCAGGATCAAGTTATTCTGAATGAGACAAGTTGACCTGAGAGCAAACATACACCACACATCAACATGACCCACTTCCCCTTTGAGTGGCAAGAGATTTGCCAGAATATTATAGCTGGAATGTTTTGACTAATTGATTTAGTCCGATCGGCTGCTTTATTACTTACATACATATTAACGGTATAATATGATTTTATTTGTTTTTGTTTCTGAGTCTATGTACATTTCCCACTGATCAGGAAATGTACATGTGAACATAGTTTATGCTGTCCTTAAAGCAGCATTTAGTGAAAATTTACATTTAAATTGAGTACTGTCTGTAGACCATAAACAAGATGTGTGACAGCTAACACCTCACTACCACCACTCCAGCCACACATCTCCCCCATTGTTTCCAATGCTTATATTTGCAGCGGAGAAATGCAAAAAAAAACACATTTCAGAGTAACATCTCTAGTGAACAAGTACCTCATAACTTTAAAATGCTGTTAGCAAGAGAGCCTCATGATGCGTCTGAGCAGGTAGGAGCTAAGCTGTGAGTGCAGCTATTTCACATAGACGTACTTGTTCGCGAGACTAGAGAACAACACAGCGAAATGGTGTATGACGTGACACATCATTCATCCATCCATGCATCCATTTACTGTTGGAGTAGCGAGGGGTGCTGGTGCCTATCTCCAGCTGTCTACAGGCGAGAGGGCACACCCTAGACAGGTCGCCAGTTCATCGCAGGGCGTGACACATCATATTCCATTTAACGATATACCTGTAGTTCTTCAAGTCACTATTTTTGTTGTGTCTATATACTTGTGGCTTCTTAAAAAATGGATAAAAGTTATTAAACAAGATACTCTGTTTAATTTTATTTAATACTAATCTATTAATCATTTATTCATAAATCTGATTGATCAGACTAGTGCTACTGGGTGTCCCCTCTTGGTGGGGGAGACTTGGATTACTTGTGCCTTGAATGGGTTCTGCCACTTACTTAAGCAGTGCAAAAATGGCTGCCTCAAGCCTAGAGGTGTAAATAATAATCGTTTTGTATCGATGCATCGATCCAACAGCCGACGGTCTGATGCATCCGGTCTATTTTCATCCATTTGCTCCTGGACGTAATTCTGACTCCCATGCTACGGTGGCGCTAAACCAATTTTGCCCTCCTACCTCGCTTCCTTTAGCCACTACCCTCTTTCCGCTTGCAGTATTTTTTGATGCAAGGCCTTTCAGAATCTATAACAGAGGCTTTATTATTTTCCATTGAATGAGGTTTTCATAAGCCTAGGTGAAATACAACTTTGCTATTTCTATTATTTGCTGTTGTTTCTCAAATAAATTGCATAAAAATATTACATCTTTCAATGATTTATTTCAGATTTCATACAGTGTCTAGCCTGTAATGTAAAAAAAAAAAATCAACCAATTACTCGAATAGAATCGTGGTGCATTCTTGAGTATCGAAAAGAATCGAATCGCTGGGTCAGGAAATTGATACGGAATCGAATCGCCATGATGGGTGTGATTTACATCCCTACTCAAGCCATAGTGGAGGCTATCAATCTGTGATGCTTCTAAAACCATAAAGCCACTTTTATCTCGATATATGGTTCAATCTGAAGAGATATTAGTATAATTCTGGTGTTTTGACCAGAGATGCCTTTTAAAGATCCAGGACTGGCATTGAAGTCCCCTGGTTCAGACTACTGGGATTATTGGACTGCCGATCTTTGATACCTAAACCCATATGCACTGGGTGAACATATTACACAACATCAACCATCTGTTGGATCTAAGTTTGCCCTCTTTTTGTGAGCGTTCCTCTTAT
The DNA here is from genome assembly GCF_016077235.1 of Cyprinodon tularosa. Classification (NCBI taxonomy): domain Eukaryota; kingdom Metazoa; phylum Chordata; class Actinopteri; order Cyprinodontiformes; family Cyprinodontidae; genus Cyprinodon; species Cyprinodon tularosa. Next base: position 3,883,337 of record NW_024037893.1, read on the forward strand.
CACCTTACTGACACCTGGCAGACTGTAGGCTAAGCTGATCTGCTACAATGTCCAACAGATGGCGGGGGCCACAACTCAAACAATAGCTAATAAAAACAGCCTGAGTGTAGCCTCATAGCAGAGAAACACCATTGCACAAGGTTAATGGCAGTCTTGAAGGGTTTTTTTTATGTGTTTTTTCAACAGTACAGGCAATGAGGTGTTTTGTTCTCACAATTGTGCCTGACTTAAAGTGTGACAACATCCAAAGTAGTGTTAACTGGGTTGTATGACTTGCTTTTTCACTCATGTCATTCTGTACAGTCAACCTAAACTCTTCACCCCCTTCTGCCTCTCTGGATATAACTTGAGTCCCCTGCCACAGTTTCTATTTTTCTTGTAAGGGCAATAAATAAGCTGTGAAAGAGTCCTGGATGATTCAGGGGCTCAGAGCTGGACGTCTGCATTAGGTGGATCTAGTTTCAGCTCCTGGGTTCGCTCCTATACTGGTAGAGAATGTTAAGAAGCTCTTAGGTGGCGGGCCAATAAAACTAGTCAGCTCCTTCCAAAACATGAGGTGTTGTCACTTGTTGTATAACAGTCAGTGTAGCTTTTAAGAGTCTGTTTAATTAATTCCCCATTTCAATCCATGAATAAAACATTCATTTTGTCTATTTATTAATCTTTTAGTTATTATTCATTTCATTTGTATTGAAAAAAGATGTCTTGATCATTTGTACTTTTTGTGTCAACAGGAGGTGGGAGGATGTATTTATCTCATAATGGAGGTGAGAAGAGAAAAGAATGGTGCTGAATGATCTATTTTTTTTATGTTGAAATGCAAATCATGTCCCCTCCAAAAGGACTGTACCGCAGTGTCAAGGTTTCTGTTGAAACATGTCTGTGGCTTGTTTTCAGTACTGCAATGGAGGTGACTTGGCTGAGTATCTTCAAAGTAAGTCTGCCCCAACACAAAGCTGAAAATTCATCCAATTATTTGTTTTGTTTTCAGTTACTTTCCTTCCTTAGAATTAAAACACAAAGTATAAAACAGATCATTTTTAGCTTTTTAATTAAGGTATTTTGCTATGATTTTTTTGGGAATCTGCAACTTTTGCCTGGATTATTTTGAAATTTTAAAGGATCAAAAGGATTTTGGGACAGGAGACTACATGAGACTAACCATAGCTTTTAGATTAAACTGTGTGTTAATAATCTAACTTTATTTAAAAAAAAAAAACTTAGCCAAAATAAATTTGAACTGTGTTGGCCATTGGCTCTTTGGGGCGGTTGGATCTGGGACCCCTCACAGCTGCCATTGAGCATATCCTCCTGTCAAACAAGCCTTATATATACAAGCACACTGATGCGTATACACCACAGGTGTTTTGATCCAGGTGTTGATAAATATAACGTTTAAGCTAAATACTAATCTGCAGCTAAAACTATCTATAGCTCTAAATAACATGTAATTTCATAGGTTTTGAATTGCATGTTTTATACCTGTAGTTATTCCTTGTTTATTCCACACACTCCCTTTTTGTTATGGTTTTTTGTGGTTTGTGTGTCCTGTTTTTTTGCCATGATGATGTACTTTTGAAACATAATCTGTTGGGCTACTTTTCTAATAGTAAGAATTACATTTAACATATCTGAAAATTTTATTTTAGATCGAAAAAATGTTGTTTTATATATCTCAAATGTTAATTTTTACTAGGAAGGAATGGATTTGAGACATTTGGATTACATATTCATTCAAGCTAATAAAAGTTAAAATGGCCACCTAAAATTTGTAAAGATTTCTAGGTATCTGAAAGTTTTTTCTTAATAGTACAATTATATTTTTTGCATCCTGATTTTTTTCATTCTTGCTGGTAAAAATATAACTTAGGATAGGATATACAGTTCTGAATGGTTAGAATGTAGTTTTGACCAGGAAGAATCTTATCTACAAATGGAACAAAAGAGAGGACAGCTCTTCTAATAAATGCCAAAACGGCTTGCCATACTGATTCACATTTGGGAAGGTCCAGGGAGCAGCCGTATGACCACACCCCATTGCCACTGCCATCACTTATCCCAGGAGCTGCAGTGGTATAAATAATATCTGATGTTGTTGGGAGGGATGGAGACCAAATATCAAATATCTTGTTGTTAGTTATACTGTACTTTTTCTTCTTCAACAGCCAAAGGAACCCTCAGTGAGGATACCATCCGGGTGTTCCTGCAGCAGATTGCTAAAGCCATGAAAGTCCTGCAGAGTAAAGGCATCCTCCATAGGGACCTCAAGCCCCAAAATATTTTACTCAGCCACCCAGAAGGGCGCAAGTCCAGTTCCATAAATACCAGCTTTAAGATCGGTAATAGCATCGACCCAAAGATATCTTTCAGAAATAGATTTAAATGTTGGTCTTGTTGATACTCATACCAACTCTTATCTCCACTTGCTTTATCAAACCATCAGCTGATTTTGGATTTGCACGGCACCTCCAGATAAACACTATGGCTGCCACTCTGTGTGGCTCGCCCATGTACATGGTAAGTTATTGCTCTGCTTTCCAGTGCCAGCAGGTTGTAATGTCACTTTGCCCTTAAGCAGTGAACAGTGTTTGTCTGACTGCAGGCTCCTGAAGTCATCATGTCCCAAAACTATGATGCCAAGGCCGATCTGTGGAGCATAGGCACTATTGTATACCAATGTCTGACTGGAAAAGCCCCCTTTCACGTGAGTCAAACCTCAAGTCGCATAAACACAAGATAATAGATTTAAACTCCTTTATTTACTAAAGCTCTCTGAGGTCTCTGTCATTGTTTTACTTTAGCTCTTATGGAGGGCAAACTAAGTAACTAATGTCTCCCTTAGAATACACAAAGTAAGGAGATGCTCTTCAACTCAGACATGATAAACAACATGTCTATGGGATCCGTGTTGTAAGATGGAAAATATTGGAGCAGCTTGACTACTTCCAAGTAATGAGGCTTATTTATGGATAGGGCCACCAGCCTCTTCTCTGAACCCAGAATAAACGGCGTTTCACAACCCCACCTATTGCTTTCTTCTGTTCACAGGGCTGCTGTCGTCAGACTTTTGAACTGTTATTTACAGACTGGCTCTGATGTAACTGAGACATAGTTTTACCTCAGTTTTGTTTTTCTTCTGTAGTCCTTAGCACTGTTGCACTATAAGTAAGAGATTTTTTGGCTTAGAAACAAACCTATTTTTGTTCCACTTTCCAGTATGATAGTGACGTGTATTGTCTATTGCTGTCTGGGGGGTCATTGGGTTGTGCTAAGTCCAAGGGTTAGTCTGTAGTTAGCTGCTGCGTCTGATATTTATCTGGCCGCCTTAGTTGGCAAACCTTCCAGTTTGTCTCTGCTGGGATCTTTAAACACATCATGTCTGTGTTTCTTTCACACAGTTGCTACTTTAAAGGGGCCTGGTCATGTACTATCCCTTTAAGAAAAAACACCAGAAAAACTCAATATGTTGATGCTTAAATAATTCAACGTACGTCTTGATAGTGTTCACTGAGTCCTTTCTGGACCTGAAAAGGATTTTTGTGATGGACGCTATCAGCAGAGATGAACACTGTTTTGCAGCGGACTTTTCCACAGTGGAAATGTAGGCTTTGTTTTTTTTAAATCAGAAGTTTGTTTTTGTTTTTTTTAAATGAAATTCATTTTTAAAAAGAACTTTGTTTTTGAAGGAAATACAATATCTAATACACAAGCAGAAACTTAGTTACCCAGTTTAAAGGCATACTATGCAACATTTTTCAGTTAAGTAATGTGTTCCATAAGGTTTTGGATGATTAAATGAGTCATTTCAGGTCGAACAAAGGTTTTCTCGGCCGCCCTGGTGGTCTGTAAGGGAAATACCGTACTTGCAATTGCAGGAGCCCTCGGCCCGCACCCACAGGCTCAGAAGTCTCGTGCATCGCGAGAATCGGTCTTGCTTTACGGCGAGAACTGCTACACGCCCCCAGTGAAAGGCATGCTCGTTGCTAGCGCAGTGGCGATATTTGTGCAGTTATCATGACGGAACCAGCGAGAAAACAGCGAAATTTTCAAACTCGAAAATTGGAACAAAATAGTCACTTACCGCAGTAGACATAGTGATTCGTTGCGTTCGCCTGTCTGCTAAGCTCAAAACAACCGCGCCTGGCTTGATGGAGAAACCAGGAGAACAGCTGTGCATATTTACGACAGTGCACTTTTACTTTCGCCCTCTGGGGGGAGCCTCGCTGGAAAATCAACACCGGTTGCATAGTATACCTTTAAAGAAAAGCAGCTATAGAAAGTAAAAGTAAATGCAAGATACAAAAAGAAAATAAAGCAACTTGGCAAACAGAACGTAGAGGTCTGCTAAATGAAAAATGAAATGTTTAGGTAATATGATTAAGTGATTTATTCTTTTTTTCTAGTGTTTCATTGATTTTCCAATTGTTTTAAGGTCTGGTTAAATTAAAAAAGGTGTTTTTTTTTTAAAGATAATTTTCTTTGGATAATACTTTGCTAAAATGTCGCTTTATAATAAGAAAAAAATTTTTTGTTTTGTTGGCTTTTACATTTGGATTAGTAACAATAAGAAGTATTTCAAATTTGCTCAGAAAGATATCTTTTTTGTTTTGTTTTTTTATCTGCATTTAGTCCTAGTAAGGGCTGGGCAATTAATACATTTTATTGATAAAAGATTTAACTTGTGGAAGATGTGTTTTTTTTTTTTTTTCCCCCCAATGCACTCCTTTGTCTTGCATAGGTTAAAATGAGAACAGTTATTAATATATGATAAACAATCTCATGGTATAATACCGCTGCAAACATTTTGTTAGTTATATTTTCCTTATATCCTGTTAAATATGATCATCATACAAGCATGTTTCACATCTCAGCTGTGGTTATCCTTGAAACGATTTCCACCTCTCACAGGGAATAATTAGGGATAAAAGTTAGTGTTTGAAGGCAATTTATGCCATTTGGGTTTTTCTCTAAGAAACCTAAGGGAGAAAAATATCCATTCATAAGCTTTCGCATGAAAAAAGGTTAGATTTTTAATGTAAGAAAAATGTTGTTAAAAATCTAGACTTGAGTTGGAAATTTGTGGCATCTTGAAATGGAAGAAATCCCACAATATTGCATTGTGTTTGTTGCATTGTGTTGTTACCCAATATCACATAGCAACCTATTGCTTTCTATCTGTGCTTTTATTTTTGAATTAAGTCTTGTTATTTTTTCTTTCTGCTCAGGCCAGCTCACCACAGGAGCTCCGCCTCTTCTATGAAAGCAACGAAACTGTGTTACCCAGGTTAGAACACGTCTTCCTGACCTTCCCTCCCCTACACCGATGGGTGCACAAACACAATGCACGGGAAAGACGATAGGAGCCGGCATTACTGGAAACTCTGCCACATCCACACTCCATTTGCTAATGAATAACAGACCGGTGTGCATATGTGCCCCAGGTTTAGATAGTTGCAAGTCTGCAGACACACACACTGCCACAGATATATTTAGAAGTCAGTTAATAAGCCCTACCGCAGCACTAAAAATAGTCCTGATGTGGAAGAAACTGATACAGACAGCTGATGGGATCCATCAGGTCTAGAAAGTTCTGCATGATCTATTGAATTCCACATTTTTTTAATGTAGAAATATTAAACCAGATACAATAATTTCAGAATATAAAAAAAAGTAAAAGTTTTTTTTTTGTTTGTTTGTTTGTTTTTTTTTAAAACTGGAGAACCAAACCTGGAACTTATCCAGATGGATTTATGGGCTGTTTGCTTACTTTGTGAACGCTGTCCTTTACTAACCAGTCAATGGCTCACAGCCATGCTTATCTTATGCAATGATTAAGCTCCATGATAAGATAGACTGTGTTTTTCTATGAGGAGGCATAGTTTGTTTTCTTCTCTCTCTATATATAACCCGCTCTGAGATGCCAGCTAATGGTCTGTGCGGCGATCTTTTTCCACATGACCCACATAGCTCAGCGCACACATAGGCACAGCCTGCGTCATGCTGCCGACAGCTTTTGTGCTGAAGACATTAATTAGAGAAAGAATTTCTTGCACATATTCAGAATACAATTTTTATAAGGCTTGATGCAGGGTTCCCGCGGGTCCCTAAAAAGTCCTAAAAGGCATTGAATTCTTCAAAATAAAACTAAGGCCTTAAAGGTACACTATGCAACCGGTGTTGATTTTCCAGCGAGGCTCCCCCCAGAGGGCGAAAGTAAAAGTGCACTGTCGTAAATATGCACAGCTGTTCTCCTGGTTTCTCCGTCAAGCCAGGCGCAGTTGTTTTGAGCTTAGCAGACAGGCAAACGCAACGAATGACTAATGCTGCGTTCACACCGCAGCTGGCGCGACAGAAGCAGCGAGTTTACATGCAAAGTCAATGGTTGACGCGCGTCAAGGCGCAGCAAAAGGTCCCGCGGCGCGTTTTGAGCAGCAGGAGCAGCGCGTCTGAGCAGCTGATGCTACGTTCAGACCGGACGGCCAGCTGCCCCCGGTGTGAACGCAGCATGAAGCAGCGCGTCGGGCGCGTTTAATCATCTGACGCAGGGAGAGAGACACAGCGCTGATGATCAGAGGCTATGATCACTTCTCTTAAACAGTTTATTGACGCCTAAATTGACTTAAAATGCAGAAATCTGCCGGCAGAATATGCAGTTTGGATTATTTAGATGAAAAACACCTACCAGCTGCCGAGGCTGCTGATGACGGAATTCCTACTGTCGCGCACCGCTGGTATGTGGGGGTCTGAGCGGCTCCGACAGAAAAAATATTGAAGGCAAGATAATAATCTGAATGAACTGACGGCACTGATTACGTTTTCAGGTGTATTTTCTCACTTAAACACATATTAAAACTACTTTATTCCCACTGAACACAGCAAATATAGCTGCAAGGCAGAGAAAGGATAGTGAAGCTCCGCCCAACACGCGTCAGACACACTTTTGCACCGCGCAGCCAGAGCAGCAAAGCTGCTTCAGCCGCGCGTCAGAACTAACTGGTACAAGCAGCAAAAATGAAGCAGCAGACGTGATTTTGCTGCTTTTGCTGCGTGAACGTAGCATAACTGCACAAAGATCGCCACTGTGCTAGCAACGAGAATGCTTTTAACTGGGGGTGTAGCAGTTCTCGCCGTAAAGCAAGACTGACTCTCGTGAGACTTCTGAGCCTGTGAGTGCGGGCCGAGGGCTCCTGCAATTGCAAGTGCGGTATTTCCCCCACAGACCACCAGGGCAGCCGAGAATACCTTTGTTCAACCTGAAATGACTCATTTAATCATCCAAAACGATATGGAACACATTAATTAACTGAAAAATGTTGCATAGTGTGCCTTTAATTGGTATTAAAATGTCTTAAATCAGTCTTTCGTAGGTCTTAATTTTTAAAACATCATAAATAGGATTATTTTTATTACTATTTTTTTTGTAATCTAAATAAAACGTTAGAATTGACAATTTTTTTTTATAAAAAAAAAAAAAAAAAAATGGCTCGCCATTACTGGTTACGTCCCGATAGCGGAACCAATAAAAGCAAATCAAAATATGAGCAATCAAAATATCAGCTGTGACCTGCCGGGGACCCACGTGACTCTATATAGTCACGTGGTACCCGGCAATCAATCCCTCAATCTTCTCGCGAAAGCAGAGATTCCGAGGGACCAAGCACTCTGGCAGTCATCCGGGATTCATAGAACCGTAGTTACGGTAGTAACTTTCGTTTTATTTCATCCCTACTGACCGCCAGAGGCGGTGCTTCAAGCACTGGATGACTCATATCAACAAGGTCACGAGGAATCAGCAACATTCATGCTGCTCGAGGATTCCCTGAAGCGGATGGGGCGCAGCCACATTCACCCTGTAGAACCGAGTAAAGGTACTAGGTGATTTCCAGGAGGCCGCACGGCATATAACATCCAATGGCACCCCAGTCATAGCAGCAAACGATGTCGACATGCCCCTTGTAGAGTGGCATTTCACTCCCGCCGGCAGTGGCCGGTCCTGCAAGGCATAAGCCTTGGAGATCAAATCCACAACCCAGTGTGCAAGTCGCTGCTTAGAAAGTGCCTGACCCTTCCGTGAGCCAGCGTAGCAAACAAAAAGGCTATTTGTCTTTCGGAAGGATGCCGTGGCATTGATGTATGTCTCAAGGGCACGAACAGGACACAGTGGTTCAGAGGGACTTCCGGAGTCAAACCGGGCAAGATGGAGAGGCTGGGTGCTGCCGGCTGGCAGTGATACCTTAGGAATAAATGCTACGTCAGCCCACAGTGTAACGCCTGAGCCATCAGGATTCCACCGGCAGCAGGGTTCGGCTATCGAGAGAGCCTGTAACTCCCCTACACGTTTTGCGGAAACCATAGCTAAAAGGAACGCAGTCTTCAGTGAGAGCCATTTGAGGTCCGCCGACGCCAGGGGCTCAAATGGGAGGGACCGAAGAGCCTCAAGCACAAGAGAAAGGTCCCACGCCGGTGCCACAGGGCGGTTGGGTGGGTGCAACCGCCGAGCACCTCTTAAAAACAGTACAACATCCTTTTCTCGGCCCACAGAACAACCATTCAGCCCAACATGCCAACAGGAAATGGCAGCCACATACACCTTTAAGGTAGATGGAGACCGTCCTTGATCCAGCAATGCCTGCAGGAAGGTCAGTATGTCAGAAACTGAACACTGCACCGGGTCCTGCCCTCTATCACGGCACCAGGTGGCAAAGACCGTCCACTTGTTGGCATAGACAGCTCGCATGGACGGCGCCCATGCATTAGCCATTGTATGCCCTATGGACCCAGTGTATCTTGAGAAGGTGGACCCCGGCCTTGCAGGGGCCAAATCCAGAGCTGGAGCCGGTCCGGTTCGGGGTGCAAGATCTGACCCCCCATCTGGGAAAGAAGATCTCTCCTGGAGGGGAGACGCATTGGCGAGCCGGAGCTGAGCTCGCACAGTAGAGGAAACCAAGTCCTCGCTGGCCAGTAGGGGGCCACCAGCAGGACCCTGTGCCCCTCCTGACGTACCCTGAGGAGAGTCTGAAAAAGTAGGCTGAATGGCGGAAAGGCATAAAGGAGGGTCCGGGGCCAGTCGTGTGCCAGAGCATCGTGGCCCAGAGGGCTGCTGTTGTCCAACGAGAACCAAAGGGGACAGTGAAATGCGTCCCTTGAGGCAAAGAGGTCCACGTCCGCCCTGCCAAAGACCTTCCAGATGCACTCCACCACCTCTTGGTGAAGCTTCCACTCCCCTGGAAGCAGCTTCTGACGGGATAGAAAATCTGCTGGCACGTTCTCCGGCCCTGGGATGTAGGCTGCTCTGAGGCTGGCTATGCGTGGAGCTGCCCAGGTCAGAAGCCGTCGAGTCAAGCACAACAGTTTCCTTGACCTCGTTCCCCCCTGGTGGTTGATGTGAAAGACCACTGTGGTGTTGTCTGACCTCACCAGCACGTGCTTCCCCCGCAAGCCTGGAAGAAAGCTCTGAAGAGCCAGAAGTACAGCCTGTAACTCCAGGACATTGATGTGTTCCCTGCCCTGCCGCTGGGACCATGTCCCCTGTGCCATTTGACCCCGCCAGGTTGCACCCCAGCCCGTGGAGGATGCATCTGTAAACACAACTTCCCGACGACACGGGAGGGAACCGAGCGGGACCCCTGTGGTCATAAACAACCTAACTCCATTGGGACAGAGACTGAAGACACTGAGGCCCCACCCGAAGTCTTCGGAGACGATGAGTGTTCCGTGTGGGATCCAGATTCAAGCTGTTCAACCACTTCTGGAGGGGCCGCAATGACAGCAGCCCCAAGGGCACTACGGCGGACGCAGCTGTAAGCATGCCCAAGAGTCGAAGATACCGCACAAGAGGCAGCGCCATGCCGCGCCTGAATTCCGGGAGCACGCCCAATATACTGTCCACCCGCTGGGGTGACGGGCAAGCAGTCATTGAGATGGAATCCATGGCAATGCCCAGGAAGACAGTCTCCTGTGAGGGAGTCAGACTGCTTTTCTCCATGTTCACCTGCAAGCCCAAGCATCCCACATGATGGAGCACTAACCGAGTATCTCGAACCGCCTGGTCCCACGTCGCAGCACAAATGAGCCAGTCGTCCAGATATGGGAGGATCCTCAATCCCTGTGCCTGCAGAGGAGAGAGAGCCCCTGCAACACATCGGGTGAACACCCTGGGGGACAGTGAAAGTCCAAACGGGAGGACCCTGAACTGGAAATGTCTCCCTTGAAAAGCAAAACGAAGAAAACGCCAATGGGGCGGAGCGATCGGAACGTGAAAATAAGCATCCCTGAGATCTATGGAAGTGAACCAATCGCCCGGGGAAATCGCCTGCAACACTTCCCTGGTGGTCAGCATATGAAAGGGCATGGCCTTCAAGTACACATTCAGGCCTCTGAGGTCCAAGACTGGACTCAGGCCCCCGGTCTTCTTCGGAACCAGAAAATACGTGGAATAAAAGCCCCCTGGATCCAGCAGGGGGTCCACAGGCACTATAGCACCCTTGGCCAGCAAGGTGCAGATTTCTTGGTTCAGTGCCTGTGCCGTCACCGGGTCGTGGATCAAAGTCATCCTGACCCGGCCAGGGATAGGTGGCCGGCGGCGGAATTGAAGACGGTACCCCCGGGACAGGGTGGACAACACCCACAAGTCCGGGGTGTGGGCAGCCCAGAAGCTGAGCTGTCCCGGGGAAAAATAACCGACCGCCGGCCCTAAGGCATCATCTGCGGGTCCCCCGGCCCTTCGAAGGCCCGGGAGGGCGCCGGCCAGACTGCACGGCTCGAAAGGGATGAAAGGACCTTGTCCCAGCCTGGTCTCGAGCTCTGTTCCTCCGATCTAGAGCAGGTCTCTGGACCGATCTCTGACCTGGTAACAGACCCTGGGGCTCAGTGGGAGAAGGAGAAGGCACTAAGGACCTCCGTGAAGGACCCGCAGCTGCCCAGGTGCTTACTGGCTGGCGATCACGTCTGTGAAGCCCTGCCAGCTGTTGCCTCGTTCTAGAGGCCTGAGCCGTACGGTCCAAGGCGTCCAGTGCCGCAGAACCAAAAAGCTCCCCCGGGACCACAGGCAGGGCCCGGAGGGTCCTCCTACAAGGCTCAGTTAGTGGTGACTGCGCCAACCAGACCTGGCGGCGAGCATGAACCAGTGTGGAGAGTGTGCGTCCAAGTTCCCTCGTCATAAGAGCAAAGGCCTGCAGAGATGCATCAACCAGGCCTTGCGTGGCATGATCCAGCGGAACAGATTCCAAGGAGGAAGACAGGGCCAGCATAAGATGGGAGAGAGAGTTCCCAATCCGGCCCATGCGGGCCCCAGAGTCATAGGCCTTGCAGAGAAGGTCGTCGGTAATACGGCACTGAGGACGCGGACAACGGGCATTGGGCCGCAAGGCCTCATCAGGCGGGATTATAAGAGAGGCAATGCCCGGTTCCACCGCTGGCATCTGCCCCAAGCCAACCTTGGGTGCCTCCTGCATAGCTGCCAGGACCCTGCCATCCGTCGTCAGACGTGAAAACACCTTGGTGTCTGACCAGCAAGCATGCAGTTCCCGCACATACTCCGCCGAGGGAGGAACCACAAAGGCAGTCTCTGACCTACTGCGCCTAAAGAAGGCGCTGGAAGCCGCAGGCTGGGCCTGAGGAACACTAATTTGTAAACGGGCAAGAGCCGTTCGAATAGCGGATGTCACAGACTCCCCCGTATCCTCCTGGGAGGCAATGGAGTCCGACCCAGAGGCCCCGGAGCCCAGCTCCGGAAGGTCCTCACAGAAATGGGTGCCAGAGGCCGCCACAGAAACAGCATTGTCGTCATTGACTGACGTTTCATCCTGCTCGGTAGGGAGAGCCGTGCCACGATCACCAGCAGTCTGAAAGGACTGGAGGAGGGCTTTCATTTGGGCCAGCTCAGTAGTGAGATGATCCACTCTCGTGGACAACCTCCCTGCATCGGTCCGTCTAGCACGCTTTGTCGGTACCGAAGGTGCGGCCACAGTAGATCGTTTGCACAACGCTTTCTCCATCGGCAAACGAGCACGCGGCAAAGCGCCAGCCCAGTCGGTAGGCTGCTCCAGTGCAGCCAACCGATCCAGTCTGACCGACCGGGGCATGACGCGACAGTTGGGGCAAGCGTCATCTGACAGCGCCTCCCGGAGATGTTCCACACCGAGGCAGGAGGGACACAAGTCATGCCCGTCATCGGGCTGAAGTGGAGCCAGACAGGTCGAGCAACATAAACTATCCAGCATCATACTGCTGAAAGGCGTGATCAGCCCGCTACCAAGGACAAGTCAACACGAGCAGGAAACGCTACTGGCGACTCGATTATTAACTAAAGATGAACTCAGCACGAGCAGAGACGCCACTGGTGAGTTTAGGCAAACAAACTATAGAAGAACCCAACGCAAGCAGAAACGCTACTGGTGGGCTTAGGCAAACAAACTGAAAACAACTCAGCGCGAGCAGAAAGGCCACTGGTGAGTGTAGATAAACAAACTATAGAAGAACCCAACGCGAGCAGAAACGCTACTGGTGGGCTTAGGCAAAAAAACTGAAAACAACTCAGCGCGAGCAGAAACGCCACTGGTGAGTGTAGATAAACAAACTATAGAAGAACCCAACGCGAGCAGAAACGCTACTGGTGGGCTTAGGCAAACAAACTGAAAACAACTCAGCGCGAGCAGAAACGCTACCGTGAGTCAAAAGAGCCACAAAATTAACGTGGCAAATCAAAGCGAACAGTAAACTACTGCTGAGAAAAGAACGAAAACTTACCAGTCACCTCAGATCTGGTAAGGTGAAAGCAGCTTGTGCAGCCCCTGGAGGGCGAGACTTACCCGCAGCTCCGACCAAACCCGGTCACGGGGCTACCAGCAACAAGCAGCCAGAAAACTAGTGGTATACACAGAAGCAACCAGCTTCACACGACCACACTCCTGTACTCAACACACCTGCGTGCGAGAAGAACAAAAGGGATTGATTGCCGGGTGTCACGTGACTATATAGAGTCACGTGGGTCCCCGGCAGGTCACAGCTGACTTTGTTGTCATTAATACTCGACCTGCGCATGCGCATGAATGATCATTCAGTGCTTGAAGCACCGCCTCTGGCGGTCAGTAGGGATGAAATAGAACCAGGGAACATACATGAGGCTCAGTGGATTTTGTGCAAAAAGCAATTCAAGCTCAGAACGATGGGAATTAAGGCAGTGGAGTCGCATGCGAAGCACGAAACACAAAGCGTCAAAATCGAGTTACCGAGAAACAGCCGGTATTTCTCAGTTTAGTTCCACCCTTGTCTCTGCAACGCCTCCACTTATCACCAAATCAAACATGCTAAGAAAACGATACAAAGAAAAATAGCTGCAAAAAAGACTTAGCACTGGTTATGTTGTGGCTTTAAAACTGATTTGTTTTGTTCCCTGCTAAAACAAAGTTTGTGAATTCAGTTAAATAATTGTTCAAATATATCCATCATTTGTGTGTTTTTAGCTTTTTTCCTGTATGGGAAGCTTTTCAAAATTTGAAACATTAGTGCAGTGGTTTATGTTAAATTTTTATTTCAAGTGGCATTAAAAAGTCTTAAATTTAACTTGAATTTAACTTGCCTTTTGCTGTAGGAACCCTGTGATGTGTTTAAATCACTGCAGGTTATATTGAATAAATCTTGTCAATGCATTGCTTTCCACTGGCTTGGCTTTACAATTCCCGTTTTATGAGTTAATTAGTGTGTGCTGTGAAGTAAAAGAAACTAATATTTGCTTTTAATTTTTTGTAGGATCCCTAAAGAAACTTCAGCAAACCTGAGAAACTTGCTTTTGGGGCTTCTACAGAGGAATCATAAAACGCGTATGAGTTTTGGTAAGGTTACGCCTTTTTAAGCTCTCGTAGTTATACTTTAATTATGAAAAGTGTTATATGCATTTTTTTTACAATTGCAGAGGAGTTCTTCCAGCATCCTTTCCTGGAGTCGAGTTCGCAGAGTAAAAAATGTGCGTATCATGCTTTTCAAACCATCACCCTCTGTTTTGGCAGCAGCGAAGCTCTGCTAACACAAGCATGTCTGTGTTTTTTGACAGGTTCACCCTCCCCTGTGATTTCCTACACCAATTCTGGCTCAGGCAGCTCTTGCAGCAGCTCCTCCACATCTCAGCTCGCCTCGCCTCAAGTATGTTCTGTGTTGGACAGAAATGTCGCTGTAAAATGTGGTATTGAGTAAAATTTGCTTTATAGAAACACATGAGATGCTTTTATTTCCCTGTGGTTATCAGAGAAGCGTTGATCAGAGATGTTTTAGAGATGCAACCTTACAGTGGAATTTCTTTTTATGGTTTCTGGGTCAATTAGGCAAGGCAAATTTATTTGTGTTGCACAATTCAGTATAAAGACAATGCAAAGTGCTTTACATGATTAAAATATAGGAAATAAAGCAGAATCAAAGCAAGTAGGAAAAAAAAGATTTAAAATGCAGAAACAAAAAAGAACATTGAAAACCTAATATTTGATTGTTCGTGGGAAAAATAAAATGATTCCTGCAAAAACAGAAGCTGTTTTAAAGAATCTTCCAAAAAAGGGAAATCCTCCCCATTATTGATTATAGGTATCTGTAGTAATAAATGAATATATCGAAGTGTCTCTGATTTATTCCTTTACTTTCCGTTTCTTCTAAAGGCACAGCTCAAAATAGAGAAGTTGCCATGTTACAAAATATTGTATTTTTATATGCATAAAAAACTCAGATGCAACAGATGTGTCCAATATGATACTTGAAGCTCTGATTTAATGTGACTATGACTTTTATTCCAAAGGCCCAAAAGAAAAACTCCCTGCAATGCAGCGTTTCACAAAAGACTTGGGAAAATAAACTTGGCATGAAAGTTTGCTGAAATCAGCCCAAACATTTTCAACCGACAACAACGAACCACAAAGTCTTAAAACTCCCCCTAATCCTCAAAGTATGACTAATTACTCATAATTAGCACAGAGTCCACCTTTTTTTTTAGTAGTTTGATCTGTTAAGATTTAAACTAGGACTGATACTATCGGGTTGATCGTGATATATCGATTATTGAAATAATCATCAGCTGATTTAGTAATCGAATAATCTTTAACTGGAGTATAGAGACTAAAACTTAACTTTAGTTGTCAGAGAAAATCCCCTCAGAGCAGTAATTGTATATTTTGTTTATGAATTTGGTATTAACTTTTTGCATTTAAGGTAAAAAACATTTTCAGTTGTTAATATGTTCTAGGGGTGGAACGGTTCACAAAATCCACGGTTTGGTTCGGTTCACGGTTTCGTGGTCACGGTTTTCGGTTCGGTTCGGCATATGTTGATTGTTACACTTTTATCCACAACTTTCTTTCCGCCGTCATCGTAGGTCACTCTAAATGCAAAGTGGTCCCATACAGCAGACCTATAAAGTGCTGCTGGCGCGTCTTCCAACTCCTGTTCTTTCCCACTTGCCATACCCACACAATTCTCCACAACAACTGATTTTTTTCTGCTACACCCGGCTACGCTGCTTCGCTTCTTCTTCTTGTTGTTTACTACTGGTGGTTGGCTTTGGTCGCAGTACCGCCACCTTCTGCTCTGGAGTGTACACGCTTCGCCTATGAGAAAAAGGAACAGCACATGAACCGAACGCAACACACGCGAACCGAACCGAGACAGACCGGATTTTTTATTTTTTTTTAACTGGATCGGCATTTTTACATGCTTTGCCGATATGCATTTTTTTGCCAATATCGGCATCCGATCCGATACGTGGATCGGATCGGGACAAGCCTATTTTGTGCCCCTTTTTAATTTTTTTTAATTATTTCTCAGCATTCCGATGGAGAACTTCACCAGCTTGAGGCCAAAGAGCCGAGCTTGCCGACACACCAAACCACTGGGTTGCAGTGCAAAGCCAAAGCCACTCGAGGCAGGAGAAGCCCACCGCCGTGTGTTGAAGATTACGTCATGGTGCCAGCTGAGCTTTCCAGTATGACAGGTGAGCATCCATGAGTTCATATATTAGTTTATCAATTTCACCTTTTTTTCCCCTCTGCTGGTCTGATTTGATCTGTTCCTTTTGTTTTGTCTTCTGTTTTTTAGCGGATTACATAAGTGAGTTGGAAGATGGGTCACCCACTGAAATATGCTTGAAAAACAATGGGTGAGTCACCCTCATTGCTCACGCATCTGACTTAAAATTGAATTTGTTATCGTCTGGAACCATTACGCATGTTTATTCTAACAATCCTTTCAGGAGGTCTCAGCTGACCAGGCGAGGTTCTGCATCCTTGAGAAGGACAACATTACCTCCTTCCCTGCTGCATTCTCCCTCTAAGCCTGTTAGGTAAAATTAAAATGTGCAGGTCTCGATCTTTCTTCATTTGTTTTTATTTATAAGTGTTAAATCAGTCCTTAAATCAGTCTAACCCCATACTCCTTTTTATCACACCCAGCAGTCCCGTTACCTTAAATGGCTGCAGCCCATCGGTCCCCATTCCAGTCCCAACCCAGATTCACAACTACCATCGTATGGCGCAGAACCTGCACCCAGTCAGTGCGGCGCCCCTGCAGTGTGGACGCCGTAGAGCTTCGTGTCCAGGTGTTGTTTCAAACGTCCCAAAGCTGGCAAAAGGAGGAGCGCAACCACAGCAGTCCTCCCCACCAGGTAGCCAATCAGATTTCTGTCTTGTTTTCTTCCTGTATTACGAGCCATTTTCAGAGATGGCAGATAGCATGTCTTTCATGTTGTTAGTTATCAAACCTTGGAATGACAACTGTGTGCCTATAGAGGAAATTTAGCTGCTTGTCTATTCTTAATGCACCTTTTCCTCCTTCTTTGCACCTTCTTTAATTACTATGCCAATATGTGACCAGTGAATTTCTCAGCTGTGAGATCAATAAAGCTCATCTAATCTAATCTAATCCATTATTATTGTAAATGGAATTTTTAAAAACGCAATCTAGAAATGAAACTTTAAAAAATGTAATAAAAAAGATTTTTTGAGTAACTTCGCTATTTTGTTTTTTACTTTTTCTTTCTTTTTTCAAATATATATATTTTTTAAATAAATAAACATACATTATATTATCTAATTAAACTTTTCTAAACAGATTTTAGGTTTTTTTATTTCTGTTTTTCTGATTGAGTTTAACAAATTGCATTCTTTTTAAATTGTGTTTTACAGATCGCACTCTTTACTTTCTGGTGGTGTGCTAATCTCTCGAGTTATGAGCTAAGATGCATTTCTGTCGGTCTGCATAGATGTTAAAAGCAACATTTTTATTTGTCAATACTTGCATCAAGAGCAAGAATCTGTATTGGGCTTAAAGTCAACAAAATGTGATCTGTTAAACACAATTTTAAAAGAATGTAATATGTAAAACCTCATCTAAAAAAACAGCAATTTAAGGAAAAAAGGTCAAAAATATAAAATCTGTAAATAAAAATACAAATTAAATAAAAATTTGATATGAAAAACTAATTTTAAGAATTGCTTGAAATGAAAATATTTGAGAAAACAGCATAATTATTCTAAAAAACTATTTTTTCTTTTTACTTTTTTCAGTGTTTTATTTCTGGATTTCTTTTTTCTTTTTTTTTTTTAAAAACATGCTAAATTGCATTGCTAAATATCCAAACAAAATGCACTCCATATGCTGTACACCCAGAGGATACACTAGGAATGCATACCAGCAAAACAGGAGTGAAAATAATCAAGGAATCTATCCCATCTTTATTTGGAATAAGTGGGGTTATCACTTCATGTTATTTCTTTGGATTTAGAGTTTGAAGAGCATTTCATTTGTGACGTTTCTTCTCAAACGAATGTATATAACTGCAATGAACACATTTTACCCTGTTTTGTAGGAAGAATAAAGATTAAACTGGGTAGGTGCAAAAAACAACACAATAGCAGGGGCATTTTGTTTAGAGGGGATGTTTAATAGCTCAAAAACACAAACCTTGCTCCCTCTTTTTCGGTGGGAAAGATCGAATACGTGGCGACAGAACTAATTTGTGATTCCTCGGCTCATTGACTGATAAAATCTTCCCAGTCTGACAACCTGACGCTCATCATGAAGATTGGGAGGGGAAAAGAGGCTTCATCTAATAAAGATAATGATATAATAAGAGGTATTTGATACTTTTTGCTTTAGTTGGAATGACCCCTAAGGCCTCTGAGCAGACTCTCCCGCTCAGCACAAGAACTGGACAGCTGACTGCTTCCCCCGATGGACAGGTCACCGCAAGCCACAAGGTCAGCTAATTTCCCAAAATAATGCACATCATTTTATCCGTTTCAACCACTTTCCCAACATCCACCCATCACTCCTCTTTCGTGGCACATGTCTGTTTTTATTAAGGATTATTACATAAAAGAAAAAAGATGCTTCTCTATGCTACGTTTTTGTCGTTAGATGTTTGAAATAAAGCAGAAATTGAAGAGCTCACGGGTTTGTGCTAATTTATGCATCCAAACATATGTTCCTAACATTAATCTAATCTATCTTAATAGACACACCTTCTGGCTAGAGAAAGTGTGTTTTTATGTATCATAGTAAAAAATAAAATCTTCCACTTTCTAAGAATCGTCGAGCAGAGCTGAATTTATTTTTTGGATCTGATCCCTGACTAAATGTCTCAAACTCTTTCTCAAATTACTTGAGTTACTCCTCAAAAGGCAACTTCTTATTGCTCGGTTCAAATACTGTGTTGGAAAAGTTATTAAAACTCTTTTTCTTTTTTCCTTTTACAGGAAAATGTTCAACCCAGGAAGCCAAACCGAACCAGGACAATGTCAAACCTGCAAGTCCTTGATCAATCTCCTGCTTTCAACAATAACATCAGCAGGAAGTCGGCCAATAAAAAGGGTCCCTTTAAGAGGTAGAGCGCTGTTTGAAAACATTTTGATTTAAAAAATTAAAGAAACAATGAGATGTAACTAAACTGAAAACCCCATTTGGAATAATCATTCATCAGAAAACATGTCGCACAGCAAGGTGTCTAATCTGCTTCAAATGTTCAGATCCCTCAGCACCGGCAGGCTCTCTGACATGCTCCTGAAAGCTGCCTTCGGAGCCAATCTGTTTGAAGAAGAACGTGATCGGGACTCCAGCTGGGAGAACAGCACTGACACGACAGGTGAAACATCAAACGTTACGTCCACATACATAAGCTTCCAGCAAATTCACTCAAATACCGTCTGCCATATCGGCACATTTTCATTTGATGTGGTCCATTTTGGCCTCCTGTGATTCAGTTTGTTCCTCTTTTAAGTGTTTCTACCATCTAATTTAACCCTCTTTTTAACCTCTACAGCTCCACCTACTGGATGTTATAAAGTTTTTCAGATCTCAGACAGCCCACCTCCTATGATGTTTGCTATGGGTTCTCCATCACTGGGTGAAAGCCCCCCTGATGCTGTGGTTTCCAAAATGCTCTCATGTAGGTGTTTTCTTTTCTTCCTTTTTAACTATCCTATTACAGGGTTTCCGCGGGTCATTAAAAATCATTGAATTATTATTTTTATTTTTTAAATTAAGGCCTTAATTGGCATTAAAATTCATTAAATTTGATAATCGTGGCATTAATGCTTCAGTAAAGAAGCTTGAGCCGGAGAAAAGGCTAGAGAATGTGGAAAAATTCAAATTTTAACCAAAGTGGCGGGAAAACGAGGAGCTCGGGACATGGCTGCAGCCTGTCCACGGTGAAGATGACAAAGGATTTTGCCCTGTGTGTGTGTGTGTGTGTATATATATATATATATATATATATATGTATATGTATGAGAGTCATGGGTACTTTTTGATGGCATTACATTTTTTTCTCAGCATTAAAAAAGGATTAAAAAGCATTAAATAAGAGTTACTCATCATGTATAAACCCTGTATGAACTGATTACTGTATCTGTTTAGCCTTCTCTTTGGATAGTTTGCCACATGTTCATGTGTTGTAACTGCTAACAATGACTTCAGATATCCTGGCAGCCATCTTTATGGCAGACCCACTTATTTGTAGGTTAGTGAAGTTTTCCTTTTGCCTGACTTGCAGGCTCTCCCACCTACTTGAACTCTGGTTGGATGCTGAACGCTTATCCTCTCCAGAGAGGAAGTCGCCGAAACAGTGAAACAGAAGCCATGGACGCCATCCCTCAAAGTGCTCTGATCTTCCAGCCTCCGGAGCTCCCTGAAGACACTCTGATGGAGGTAAAGACCAATGAAGAGGACAGATTCTTTTAGAGCAGATTCATGAGGAGTTTTGCATCTAAATTTCCGGTCTTTACTTGTTTTCACAGCAGGCTCATACTGATGCTCTGAGTGATCTACGGTTCACTTTAGCCTTTGTCACCTGTGTTATGGAGTTGGCTTCCTCAAAAGGCCCAGTACTGGATGACTTCTGCAGTCCTGATGTTTCCTTTTTGGAGCAAAGTGTTGTTGCCGATCAGATCAGCCTTCTGAGTAAAGAGTGGAGGTAAGAAGCAAGTTATATCAGTGAACAGAGTCTCTACCCGGGTTGAAAATGGTTCCCTTCGCTAGGGATCATTTCAATCCTCCGTGGGGCCCTTGGCAAATTTTGACAACCAGGGCCCTCTATTTCTGCCACAAACAACAGCCCGATGATCAGATCAACCAGACACCCGCTATAGTATCATTTTAGCTCTAGCAGTGCTGTTTACAACTAGTGTTGCACCGATACCAGTATCGGACGGGGCCCCGATACTGCCCAAAAATGGTGGTATCGGCGAGTACCAACAAATAGAGCACCGATACCATTTTGAGAGCCATAAGTTTATTCAACTATTGTCCCCCATTCCAGGTAGGCAATAAAAAGTTCTACTGGATTCACTTTGGATTAGATTTTTTCCTGCTTCACAAAGGTAGGCAGCAGCTTGACAAAGCCATGATGGCAATTATTTTACATTATTATGGTATCGGTATCGGGGCCAAAAAATGGCATCGGCGCAACACTATTTACAACCCTCTAATTGTATGCACGATCTAGTGTCACGTATTTTCACGACTATAAGGCGCACATAAACGTCTTTTTTTCCCCCTCAAAATGTGCGGTGCGCCCTTTGGTGCGGTGCGCCCTATGTGTGTTGCAACTGCGACTTTTGAGACCACCTCATTGAGGAGATGATGAAAGAGTGGCTGAATGTAAGGAGACCAGGTGTTTTTTTTTTCCACTCATCACCACACCATCGCTGTTAATCTGACTCCATGCGTGCCCATCTCACAGCTGATGTGAAAAACATGGTGAAACAAATTAATGCTGTGCTCGCTGTGAACCGGACGCAGCAGGTGCAGCAGAAGCAGCGAGTTTACATGCAAAGTCAACGGTTGACGAGCGTATAGACGCAGCAAAAGGTCCCGAGCTGCTGCCCGAGATGGAAAAAATTGAAGTTTTGCTGCTGGAAGCGCCGCATCAACGAATCAGAGAAGCTGATCTGGGAGCTGACAGCGAGACAGACACATCGCTCTGATGACATATGATTTTAAAGCAAATGAAAGGGCTGGATGGATGAGGAGATGATGAAAGCGGGGCTGAGGCAGGTGTATGTGAGGAGACCAGGTGGTTTTTTTCCACGCATCACCATCGCTTTTAATATGTGACTCCATGCGTGCCCATCTCACAGCTGATGTGAAAAACATGGTGAAAAAAAATAAACGCTGTGCTCGCCGTTATCTCGGGGGTCTGACAAAGGAACTTCCACCGCTCGACATCGGTGTGAACCGGCCGTTCAAAGTAAGGCTGCGAGCGGCGTGGGAGCGATGGATGACAGACGGAGACCACAGTTTCAGGATAAGTGGAAGGCAGCGCCGGGCAAGTTACGCCACCGTTAGCGGATGGATTGTAGATGCTTGGACTAACGTGTCTGCTGGCTCTGTTGTTCAAGCTTTTGCAAAAGCCGGCATTATTTCTGAGGAGCCGCGCTGCACGGAAAGTGACTCTGACAGCGAAGAAGGGGAAATTGGCATGTCTGATTTAGCGCAGCTGTTTAATTCAGAAACAGAGGATGAGGACTTTGATGGGTTCGATTAATACTTTGTAATAAATACATGAATAAAGCACAAACATACTCAGTTTTGCTCCCGCTCTATTTTTCTTCCTGAAAACTTAACTCAACAGCAGCCTCTGGGCGGGTCTCCTCCTCTTCACCGCGGTGGCTGGCAGGTGTTTTTTCATCTAAATAATCTAAATCTTGCAGCTATATTTGCTGTGATCAGTGGGAATAAAGTAGTTTTAATATGTTTTTTAAGTGAGAAAGTCCACCTGAAAACTTAATAATTGCAGTCAGTTCATCCAGATTATCTATTTCTGTCGGAGGCGCTCAGACCCCCACATACTAGCGGTGCGCCGACAGTAGAAATCCCTTCATCAGCAGCCTCTAGGCTGGGCAGCCTCCGGATTCATGCAGTGGCTGGCAGGTGTTTTTCATCTAAATAATTTAAACTGCAGGCACCAGGATACCGGTAATAAAAGCGAACATATTCTGTCGGCAGGTTTCAGGATTTTAAGTTAATTTAGGAGTGATCACAGCGCTGTGTCATCTGCGATGTGTCTGTCTCATGGCCAGCTCCCAGGTTTGATTAATACTTTGTAATAAATACATGAATAAAGCACAGTCATACTCAGTTTTGCCCCCGCTGTATTTTTAAATACGCAGTAGAGCTATTTAAAGGTAGTAGAGGACATGTACCTGTATATAAAAAACGCGCCCTATAGTCCGGTACGCCTTATGTGTGTGTTAAATACAGAAATGGCACACATAACTGAGACTGCGCCTTTTAGTACGGTGCACCTTATGGTCGTGAAAATACAGTATACAGTTTATTTATGTGAATGCTATCCAGTGGTTGGTACATTTAGGTTCTTACTGCAACAGTGATGTGCAAAAAATAACCGGTATTGCAAGAACATAAAAAAAAATAAAATTGCAGCGATAAATAAACATTTCTGTACAAAAACAGACATAAATCAATCAAATAAAAAATAAAATTCAGACTTTTTTTTTATCCAAAGTGTATTAATCTGGTCCTAAAACTACAGTGGCTGGGAAGTGCAAATCAACAATACAAAATCTGAAACACTTTTAAAAATCTTGAAACAACTTTACATTTGAGAAAACAAATTTACAACAAACGAAACACTTTTACAAATCATAAGACAAATTTACATTTGAGAAAACAAAATTACAACAAACGAAACACTTTTACAAATCATAAAACAAATTTACATATCAGAAAACAAAATTACAACAAACGAAACACTTTTACAAATCAAAAAACATATATATATATATATATATATATATATATATATTTTTTTTTTTTTAAGTGTATAAGTTTGGATTTATATATTTCTAAAGATATTTTGATATTTTAAAAAAAGCATAATTCTATCATGAAATTGTGTGTTTTGCTTCTATGTTTATTTTGAAATTGTTATATGTGCAAAAAAACAACAAAAACAACAACAATAAACATAACTAAATTGTTCATGGAGGGCCCCACTAGTTGTCCTGGGGCCCTAAGCATAGTTTGCCTATGCCATGGGCCAGCTCTGCATTCGCTGCTTGAATCAAGTAAAGAGGTTAAACTTTATATCCATTATCCATTATCATATTTTTATGGTAATTTAGGTGTGTTTTTATAAAACGATTAAAACAAAAAGTTAAGATGGAAAAAAATTTTTATTTTTATTCTTATTTATAAATGTTGCATCAATGCTATAATGCCAGGCATAAATGGACCAGTTTAATCAACATTTTCTAGCAATCAGATCTATGATTAATATCAGAATTACAAAGAAAGTACTTTTTATTTCATTTTGTGGAGAAAGATCAATTCCAACTTTGAAGGTGGTCTCAACATATTTTCAACATGGAGTTCAGGAAAAGTTTTACTTTCAATAAAACGTAGAAGTCAGCTAATCACCGCCCTAAAGACGGAGGATGCACATAGAAATCATGTGAAAAATTAAAGGTTAATCTGTTTTTAGGGCTGTGCATTATCAGGTGTGCATTATTAATTATTAGGATGTGTAGATGCTAGTAGTTAATATCAAGCCAATTAGGACTTAGAACTAGAAAGTTATCACTTCAGGTGCATCATCACTTCTGGATTTGAGCTCTGACTTCCGAGACAAATCAGTCACAGCATTAGCCACTTTTTTTACTTTTTTCATTGAGATCATGTATAAATATCAGGCAAGGAGGTTATTTAAATGAACTTTTGTCTCCATATTTAATTACCGTAGCTTTATGTTTGTAACTCTCCTCTTCTTTAGCTAATATTGTTTTTGTCTTTTTCCAGCTATGCAGAACAGTTAGTGCTGTACATGAAGGCTGAGGAGTTTCTATCTTCTGCGCTGCATTCTGCAAAGGAAAGCATTAAACAAGGCCACCTCCAGACCTCTTCGTCTGTCAAACAAGGTGAGAGTAATACCATACTCATACATGGGAAAAGTCCATCACGAACAATCAGAGTAGCAGAAGTTGAAATAAGAAGAATTGTCTTTAAGCTTTGTTTTGAACTTCTACACCTGCGGCCATATGTAATAACCAAGTAATGTGCATACAAAAAGAATGCTTCTGCTCCTATTAAAAGCTTTCATAGTCTTTTTACAAGGCTGTTTATTTGCTGTTAGAGATCTTGGAATAATTTAAACAAATCTTTTAGATGCTTCAATTTGGGTTTTTAACCTTTTAAAGCCAAGTGTATAATATTTGATACCTGAGTTTTTGAAACCTCTGCATGTCAGTGTGATGTTTTTGTTCTTGAAACCCTGACTTACATAATCAGACACATGGGGTAGTTTTGATAAAACATATAAATGATTATATAGAAATGCGTAATGTATCAAAACTGATCCAAATAAATGATGTAATTTAACGTTTACAAAATGTATATTTTTATTTCATTTGTCAGAAAGTTCAATGACAATTCTAATTTTGGAAAATTAGAATATTCTGTCAATTATTTCAAGGGTTAAAGGATATATCAGATATTGAAATTAAAAACCAAAAATCCCTTCATACAGTGATCAGGAAGCTCAACAACTTGTACAAGTGCTGCGTGACCTACTGCCGCTCCCTGAACGACCGGCTCCAGACCTTCTTGCTTGACAAACAGAAACTCATGGATCGCTTCAACAGCCTCACTGCAGAGAAGCTCATCTATGGACACACTGTGCATATGGTAGGTTCACTTTAAAGTGTTTAAGCTGATCTCTGATCATAATCTACCTTTTTTACATCAATTAGGCCTGCTTTTATCCGTGCTTCAAATGTTTGTGTTTACTATACTCAGATACAATCTGCTGCTTTGGACGAGATGTTCCACTATGGCGCAGCATCAGTGCAGCGCTATAACAAAGCCCTTCTGCTGATGGAGGGTCTGTCCCGAATCATTACGGAGCAAAAAGACATCGATAGCATTGAAAAATGTGTGTAGACTCTCATTACCACTATACAATTGATCACATTACTAAATTAGACCTTGTATTGATGCATTTCTCATGTGTTCATTGTTTGTTTTACGTTTTTTAGGTAAGAAGTGCATTGAGCGACGCCTTTCCACTTTGCAGACATAGTGGTATTCATTCTCCCTGAACAGTTCATACAACACACAAGCACTTTGATCAAATGTAGGAGAAATGACCACAAGACCACATGTTATCCTACTATCCAGACTGTACCTGTAGCATCACACCAAAAAAGGCATGAAAGTTTTTTTCTGTGTTCAATTCTTATGTTTTGTGTGATTTAGTGTGCTGCTTTTGCACATAATTGTAAAAGGAATGTGTTCTTCAGAGTGGGCTGAGGTTGTTTTTTTTTTTCAAAGAGGTTGGGGTGAGGGTGTAAACTGTTTAGAATATCTTCATGAATGTCAGCTTGCAAGCAGAAATTAATATCTTGGATGAAATGACCAAATATAGCGTGTAAAAGAATTTACCTGTATTACTTGGTATAGACAAATGAATGTAATTGAAACAAAAATAGTATTTTAACCTAATAGAATAAGTGCTTTATGACTGGTAATAAAGACTAAATCTTGCAATATATAGTAAAATGCACTACATGTCCTTTTGAAGTTGAGATTTTGTTTGAAAAAACACAAATCTGTTTTTCTCAGGTAGTGATGCAGTCATTTAGATTTTTGCATGTAAAAATCGCTCATATTTCTGTGCAAATTATTTTATATTTGTGTTAATGTTGATATTTTTGTGGTTTGTTTGGATGAATACAAGTTTTATTTGTTTTTTTTTTTGAAGAGTTTACTGTCTTCTAAGACAAGTCTTTAGAAAATGATATACTAAGTATTTTGTGAAAATGGTTTAAGAGATGCTTGCTGGAGTTTACTCAGTTACCTTTTTGTATTTTTTAAGAATGTTTGTGAAATTTTTGAAAAATGAATTGTGACACTGTTAGTGAGTTTGAACAATGTAATTTATTATCAAAGATAATAAACGGGTTTTCTTCATAATGCTGGTGTTTTTGGTATATCTTTATTTATAAAGTATGTCAATTTAAAGTGTAGTCTTCAGAATCCCATACATATTCTACACTTAATTAAAAACTTTAGATGTAAAGAGATTTCAGTTATTTTTCGTTTCTTATTTTCGGGACGTCACAGTTGTTTGACTTCCGGGTCACAGAGGGTCGCCCCGCCGCCATGTTGCTGAATGAAATTATCCTAACTTCAAAACATTAAAAAGCGGCTAGCGATAGCAGTTGATAGTATTTAATGGAATAACACTTATTTATTATTTTTGACCTATTGCAAACATGACTTAGACCTCATGAAATTAACACAGAAGCCTCCTTGCCGTGTAAGTATTCATATTCAAATGATTTATTTATTTAATCAGCGGCTCTGGCCTGCTAGCTACATCAAGCTAAACGCTAGCACGCGCTCCGTAGAAACTGTAGTTTTAAACGCGGAATGACAGTTTATATTATCATAAACGCTTCAGCAAAGCAGTACGTTTTTATCATAATGAATTCATTATAGTCTAAGAGTTTGCATTTGTTTTTATTTTGTAGCTAACGTTTTTATTTTCCTTCGTAGCATTAAAATATAG
The DNA here is from genome assembly GCF_016077235.1 of Cyprinodon tularosa. Lineage (NCBI taxonomy): Eukaryota > Metazoa > Chordata > Actinopteri > Cyprinodontiformes > Cyprinodontidae > Cyprinodon > Cyprinodon tularosa. Next base: position 3,910,395 of record NW_024037893.1, read on the forward strand.
CGTACGCCCCGGAGCAGTCAGTGATGTGAACGCTCATCTTGAACACAGCTGTAGAAATTGTAATTAATGGCTGCTATTATCTATTAATTTACACACAAAAGCCTTGTCTGGAAATGCGTGTTTGTTACTGTACATTTAAAAGTGTAACAGCGATCAAGTCGTAGATTTCCTAACGGTGCTTAAACGCTGTGTATTGACTATACCTCTGATTAAATTCCCATCGGTATTATTATTATATTTTGGGTTAGTGCATCGCCTTTGTTTGCAAAGCATGTAGTTATAGTGTGAGAGGCGTTTTTGCTACTGTGCTTGCATGGTAATACTACGCCAATGCGTGTTTTAATAAAAACGTGTTTCAAAGTTGTTGTTTTTAAATAAAACGTCCCAATTTGGAAAGGCCAAATTAACAGTTTTCAATTTACATAATTTATATAATGTCTTAATAATCGTACTTATGTTGTATTTTATGAGTGGTTCGACGCATATGTCATTCTCAGCAGTAGCGGCTAATATTGTTGATTATTTCTGGGTAAAGCGTAATGTTTTTGAAACTTTTTAAAGTGCTTATCGGGTGATGTATGCCTTGATTATTAGATTAGTGGGAAAGTGTGACTTAAAGCAGTAAAAAGGTAGTATAATTTAAGTTTTAGTTATTCTTCTATTAATATGTTGCCATATTATATATTTTATGTTGCCATATTATATATTTTTTGGCAAATTATGAGACATAATGTTTCTAACGCTTAGCTCATACCACATCAGTATGGATATACTGAGTGTTTAAAAAATCATGATCTGAATAAAAGCATTTCTTTTATTTCTTAAAGCAGCCTGCCAAGTATTTTTTTCCAAGCAGGCTTTTACCTAGAAATATTTAATTGGGTGTACCTTGGTGTATCACATCTTTAGGCTTTGTGCAGAGTAGTGGGCTCAATGTTGAAATTTAGACTCTCTGAAATGCTATATCCTTCATTTTGAGGTGGAATGCAGCTTACTTTTTGTCTTTGTTACAACACTACTTTTGTCCTGATTATGGGAAGTATGTGTGCTTGACTAGAGGTGGAAATTTCTAGAGGTGAATGAATTAACCACTAGAGGTGGTTAATTCAAACAATCAGAACATGTAATAAAAATAATAATTGAACTTTATTGATCTCACATTGGAGAAATTGACCTCTGCATTTAACCCATCTCTTGGGGAGCAGTGGGCTGCCATTGTGAAGCGCCTAGGGAGTTGTGTGGGGTTAAGGGTCTTGGTCAGAGGCCCAGAGTGTCAGTCTGTGGGAGTGGGGCTCGAACTGAGAAGCTCAGGATTCCAAACTCTATGCACTAACCACTAGGCCGCCACTCCCTGATTGCCAATGCTGCATCCACACTGCGATTTGAGCAGCGAAAAGCTCCTGCTGCTTCATTTTAGATGCGTGTATACATTAAGGTGTGTAAAGTGTGTACAGATCATCTAATGCTTCTACTGCTCCTTTGTTCAAAGGCTGAGAGTGGCTTTTTTTTCCAGAAAGTCCACCTACTAACATTGTCTGTGCAGTCAGTTCATCCAGATTACGATCCTGCCTAAAAATATTAATTCGCTGTCAGAGTCGCTCAGACCCCCCACATACCGGCGTGTGCCCTGTCACTGGGAATCCCACAACAACTGCCTTATAACCTAGCGCTGCAAGCTGGATTGTCACAAGATCTGAGTTTTCAGTCTAAAACAAATCAATCTTGAAAGTCTCCCTCTAATACGTCCGTCACGTAACAACCAACAGATCGAACCAATGACTGACAGCAGTATTTTTTGGGGCGGAACCAGCAATTGCTGCTTGGAAATTTTGAGCATTTGAGCGAAGTTTACATGGGCAAATCATGGCCTACAATTTTTCATTTTTTTCGTAAAGGTTGTACATTGTACGGCCGTACGCATTGCTAGCCAAAAGCCTGCTTCCAAGCAGTCCCTTACGATTAGATGTAGCATATTTACAACGCATTTTTTGTGATCATCCATCCATCCATCCAATATCTGACACGCTTGTCCATAGTGGGGTCGCGAGGGGTGCTGGTGCCTATCTCCAGCAGTCAGTGGGCGAGAGGCGGGGTACCCCCTGGACAGGTCGCCAGTCAATCGCAGAGTTTTTGTGATCATTTTGTCAGAAAACATTTATCAAGTAGCCCATTTAATTCCAGCTGTGTAGATTATTTGCAAATTTTGAAACAGGGCAATAGTAGGGTGCCAAACCAGATATTTGTTATGTGGTAAAATCAATTATTTTTTCCTGTTCTCCCTCCATAGGTTGTGTTTAACAGTTTAACGCAATGCACCATGGAAGTGGATCGCAAAATATCCAACGACAGCTCCAAAAATCCAAGTCTGTCTCTGGGTCAGAAGCTGAGGAGCAGCAGCAGCAGCTGTCCATGGCAGCTACACAACCACAAGCTACAATTAGTCACCCTCAGTCTCCTGTGACCACCTTTTCCTCCGCCGCCAGCCCTTCAGCCCCTCAGTCACCCAATTATCAGATAATCATGAGTCGGAGCCCAGTCACAGGCCCAAATGTGAACATAACATTGCAAAATGTGGGGCTGACTGCCAATCAACAGATCACTCTGACCCCACTCCCCATCCAGAACCCAGCATCGCCGGGGTTCCAGCATAGCACATCTCAGTGGAGGTTTGAGCATGCTCCTTCCTCCTACATTCAGGTCACCTCACCGGTGCCCCAGCCCATTCAACCCCAGAGTCCCACTCAGCATAGCCCAGTCTCTTTGCAAGGCGTCACAAGGCCAGGGGCTCCTACTGCAGCTTTGGGAGTACGTGGACAGAGCCCTACGCGATTCGTTGAAGCTAGCATGATAGTGCGACAAATCAGTTTAGGCGGCCAATCAGGAGGAGGCCACTTTGTTTACCAGGAGGGAACAGGACTTGCCCAGATCGCCCCAGCATCTGGTCAGGTGCAGCTTGCTTCTCCAGGAGCACCAGGCTGTGTGAGGGAACGCCGGCTCTCTCAGCCTCACTCTCAGACTGGCGGCACCATCCACCACCTAGGACCTCAAAGTCCTGTTGCCACTGGCACAACACTCCCCACCCTGGGCAGCCCCGGACACATCACCACTTCCAGCCTACCTCCGCAGATCAGCAACATCATCCAAGGACAGCTGGGACGGCCCATGGTCTTTGAGAAGACCGCTCAAGGTGTGGTTACAGGAGTAGGAACCACCGCTACAGCGACGTTCAGCATCCCCTCCTCCATTCCACCCTCTTGTCCATCCCTTACTAGTCCCACACAGGGCATCAACAACAGTGCTCTGGCACCCACCGGTATGGCTGCAGCTTCCATAAAGAAGCAGGCTCCCAAGAAGTTGGAAGAAATTCCTCCTGCTACTCCTGAGATCGCTCAGCTGAGAAAGCAGTGCTTGGAGCACCACACCAAGAAGATGGAGAGCCTGAAGGAGATGTTCAAAGAATACATGGTTGAGCTTTTCTTTCTGCAGCATCTTCAGGGGAACATCATGGACTATCACGCTTTTAAGAAGAAACATTGTCATCCCTTAAACACTTACCTGAGGCAGAATGACTTGGATCTCGATGATGACGATGAGGAAGAAGAACAGTCGGAGGTCATTAATGACGAGGTATCATAAGAGCTTGTTTGTAATGTTAGATTTATTCATTGAAGATGCTTTAATGGGGAGGGCAGAGATCAGAACTAGGCAGGTTTTTCCTTTCATTTCCTTCTGTTTGGTCTTTCTTATCTAAAATATCCCATCGTTTTGTTTAACGTATAGACTGGCAGCCTTTACTTTGATGCACTTATTTTTTGTTTATTAGAAATCTGATGCATGTGAAGGAAAATAATTGTGCTTATTAGACAAGATTGCGGTGAAAAGCAGAGGGCGAGGAAGAGTCTGACTGGCAGACCTTTTACTGTTATCGATGTGTGAATTAGACCCATTTACGTTGTGCTCTGTTCAATTCTTTGCCTTTTTAAGGTAAAGGTTGTTACTGGAAAGGATGGCCAAGCAGGGACACCAGTTGCCATAGCAACGCAGCTCCCTCCCAATGTTTCCGCTGCTTTCTCTGTCCAGCAGCAGTTTCAGGTGAAAAAGGAGAGATTTATTTTTGACAAAAACAAACGAATTACTTGGTTATTTTCCTTAACTGTGTTTGAATTTATTTTTCGTCGGGTATGCCCAGCCTAATTACCAAAGACGTTGTTTTGCAGGGACATCAAGGGGCAGCCTCAGGCACCATTACAAACCCTGGAGACATGGATGCCTTTAAGAGGCAACAGACTATGGTGCAAACAGGTAGGGCAGGAGCTGTAGACCCCTGTGTTGCTGATGTTGCTTTGTTTCCCCCCCCTCCCCGTTTGCTTTGTTTTTGTTTGTTTTCTTTTCTCCTTCTAATTGCTTCTGCTTTTAGATATTTGGCATCTTCTTCTAGCGCTCTGTGTTGACGGTTTAAAGGAGGAAAGAGAGGTGACCTGTAAGGTCTTGAGAAGGTCACTGCTCTGTGCCGGGTGCCTTTTTTGCGTTATGAGGGTATTGTGTGTTTTAAATCCCAGATCAGGCTAAGAGGCCCCGGATTGACGTTGGTCGACATGGGCTGATTTTCCAACATCCTGGTGTAGCTCCTTTAGGATCACCTGGCGTTCCGCTTCAGCAGCTAATGCCAACCGCGCAAGGTAGGAATGCTACCACCAGGCCGATGTGTGTTCTGTTCGATGCTGCTGGATCTAAGCCCTTCCTGAGACTAAGGAGATTTTTTTTTTTTAAAAGGGAATCCCAACATTTATCTTCTAAAGCAGCAGCATCAAAATTAATCTGGATTTCTTATCTGGAAGTTCAGGCTTAGCTGTACCAGCACCAGCTGTCTCTGTCAGGATAAAAGGGGAAGAAGACAATCCATTTGTGAAGAAGAGTAGCCACTCAGTGGGAAGATGCCATGTCTTCAGATTTTTTTTCTCCTTTTTTTGGTTTTCTTGTTGATCACCTGATCATATTTCATCCGTTCTTTTCTGAAGTTTGTTCCTATTTGTCATTTTTGTTTGGACAGCCCTTCCCATGCTGACGGATTGTCATCTGTTTTGGAGGTGGATCATTGAAAGTGGGAATCCTTTGGGATTTTTTTTATCACTTTACAATGGGACTTGCGTTTTTTCTCCCCCATTGTAGGAATCCACCTGACACTTTTGGTTTCCCATTGCCATGTGTTTACGATCCGTCTCCCATCGTCCATCTCTGTTTCCTGTAATTTGGATCCAAAGTCATCTTTCATCAGTCTCCAGGATTGTCTTTATCTCATCTTAATTTTTGGTTGGTTTTCTTCCATTCAACTCATGACGTTTTGTTCTGACTTGGCTTCTTTCCCTCAGCCTAATTAAGAGGGGAATAATTTGGAGAAGTTTTGTTCACGGCACAGGTTTTTGCGATTGTGGTGATGTGGGTGTGTCAGGGCCAGGTGTTGATGGCGTCTAGGCAAGGTGATGTCACGTGCAGGGAGGTAAGGCAGGTGCTGCTTTAGTGTGCACAGCTCTGCTCAGGCCTGCTGTCTGCAAAACCCCATGTGTGTCCTTTTGCTCACCTCTGTGCTTTGTCTTTTTGTGAGGCATCCAGATGCCTTGGTTTCTGCACTTACATCGCTTCATGCATGCTAAACATATGCTGTCCTTGTGAGTGTCCGCTCTCTTATTTATTTCCCCTTTCTTTTTGCTGTCTTCTTTTAATTTTTAGAAGTTCTTTTCATGTTTTGTCTATTATTGCATGTATAGTTTATGTTTCTCAGTCCCATTCTCAGCATTTGAAATGCAATGTTTTGGTTTTTGCATTAATCAAAGTAGTGTTTCATTTGAGAGACATGTAGATTTTCATATTGATTTCATTTCTTCTGTAATCATTTTGCTGTATGAGTTTCATTAGTTCTGCTCTGATCATCAGGCAGTAGTACTCTACTGTTAATGAATACATTTAGTTCATTAAGCAGAGGTTTAAAGAGCTCTGAATTCTAAAGTGCACACAGCCGTTTAAAAAAAAAAAAAAAAACCTAAAAGATTTACATTTAGGTTTTAAACACTTGCCTTCTACTCAAGGGTCTCTCAAATAATTTTAAAGGGAAACTACTAAAATACAGGAAAAGGCTTCTGTGAAAACTTTAAAGATGCAAATATTTCCATTGTGGCTTATATTAAACTGTTTTTTCTTTGTTTTGCTCTCTTTACTGCTCCTTTTGTTCTATGATTTGGTTGCCATGTATCCAGGCGGTATGCCACCTACTCCTCAAGCAGTCCAGCTTTCAGGACAGAAGCAGAACCAGCAGCAGTACGACCCATCCAAAGGACCGCCTGTACAGAATGCAGCCAGCCTGCATACCCCTCCTCCTCAGCTACCTGTCAGGTTGCCTCAGGGCGCCCTACCAATGGCAAGCATACCCATGGCCCTCTCTCAGCAGGCCCAGTTAGTGGAGAATTCAACCCATTCGGGTGTGCAACTCCAGGGACAAGTCCAAGTGCAGGGAGGTGGTCCTGTGCTGGCTGCTGTGAACCCCCTCACACAGCTGCAAAACCAGCTGCAGCAGCAGATGCAACCTGGGGTTCACGTTCAGCTGCAACCTCAGCAACAACAGTCCCAGACAATTCTTCAGCCTGGACAAGCGGTCAGTATGCATGGAATCATCATGTCTTATTATTAATTTTCATTAATAATTTCAGACCTTAATTAACATATTTTGGAAGAACGGGACAGATTTCAGCTATTATCACATGGTTCATGTATCTGATATCGTTCTCATAGCCAAATTTACCTCAGAAAAACTTGGTGTGAAAGCTGGACCCAAAACTGGGCTACCATTATCAAATTGTCCAAAATTGTATGAATTGTCTAAGTGTTTCACATTTTTCATAATTTTTCATCTTCCATAGACGGTTGCACTTGCTCGGCCTGGTACTGATCCAAACCAGTCTGTTCAGAGGATTATGACCAACTCGGTATCAATAACATCTGTGGTTCCCGCCCCTGCACCTGCTACCAATTCGAATCCAGCTCCACACTCAGCAGGTTCGCTCCGTCCTCTTGGCTCCAGCATCAACCCAGGAACCCCATCTAAACTGACAGGAACCAACGGAATATCTGCTGTCAAGACCGGAGCTTTCAGCCAAAATCCAAGCGGTCAGTGCCCACAAGAAGGTTCCCAGGATAAGCAGGTTGAGCAGGCCAAACTGGTGAGTTTATGGTTTTATAAAGATGTAGGTAATGAAAAGTCTTGCTTGTTTTATACTAGGGATGCACGATATAATCGGCCCCCTATCGTTATCGGCCTGTATCGGCCTTAAAACTGAATATCGGACATCGGCCACCCCACCAATATTTAACCCGATATTTGATCAGCTTCTGAGTTTCTAAAGTCTAAAAAAATAAATAAATACTTCTTCTTCCTCAAAAACTTCTTTTTTACAGACTTAAAAACTTCTAAAGACGAGGGAAAAAATATTGATACATTAAAATATGACAATATCTTCATATGCTGATATATTGCCATGTAAAAACACCATATCAATCTCTTTTACTAATGAAATATTGCTATATGTCATCGTTATGCTACGAAATCCCCCGAAAATTCACGACATTTTTATATGTTGATATATTGACGCGGTATCGATCTATTTTACTAACAAAATCTCACAAGAATTTGCAAAATATCACGAGAGTTTGAAACAGAACGATGAAATTTCACGAGATTTCGAAAGTAAACTAGATCAATACCACGTTTTTAAAAATCAATTTGATATCAGCATATGAAAATATATTTGAGTATATTATTTTTAAAGTGTCAGAAATGAATAATAAAACTGCTATTTTCAATGACTACTTATTTTTGTCCAGCTTTAACATCGGTATCAATATCGGTTATCAGCTACATGACTTTTAAAATATCGGCATATCGGCATATCGGATATCAGCCAAAATCCCAATATCGTGCATCCCTATTTTATACGCATAGGGTTTGGCTGTTAGCAGAAGTGTAGCACATTAAACTACAATCTTTTTTTTTCTGTTTTTTTCTGTTAATTTGACCGTGTAATAAAAAAACAAGAGCTAAAATAATAATTGAAATAATCGTAGTCATTGGATTATTGAAATATTTTCAATAATAATATATAACAGGAATTCACAGACTCTAAAACATCCCATTTTCTGAAAGAATACCCAACCAGTTTTGACTTAACCAGCAGTTAAGTCAAGACTGTACAAAAATTAAAAAAAGCTCTATATTTAAGGTAAAAAATCTTCCTTGTCAGTTAGCATCGCCTCGATCCAACTCTGTTCAAAAATACATATTTTTTTCGGTTGATTACTGATCAGGTAATTGAAAAAGTAGTCAATAAATAAACAAAATAGCAAAATTAATTTAAAATGTGACATAAAAGTTGCTGTTTCTTGAGGAGCATCAATTTACTAACAGTGTCTCTGTTTAGATTATCAAAAAATGATTGATTGCTAAATTAATAGACAGCTGCAGTCCTAGTTTATGTGATGATTATGTGGTCCTCTCTGTACTACAGGAGAGTCAGGTGCACCAGCGCATCTCTGATCTCAGGAAAGAGGGTCAGTGGTCATCCAGCAGGCTCCCTAAACTAGTGGAAGCTTCACGCCCAAAGTCCCACTGGGATTACCTTCTGGAGGAGATGCAGTGGATGGCTGCAGACTTTGCTCAGGAGAGAAGATGGAAGGAAGCTGCTGCAAAGAAGGTTTGGCACCGAACAGATTTTGAGGAATTTGCAGAAAAAATGAGGGTAACGGCAGTAGAAAATGTCTCTCTGAACCCGTTCTTTGTGCCTTTGTTACAGCTTGTTCGTACTTGTGCTCGTTACCACCAAGAGAAGAAGAACAGTGAAGAAAGATCACAGGAACAAAGGGAAGTTCATCTTCGTCATATTGCCAGTACAATTGCTCGAGAAGTTGAATTCTTCTGGTCAAACATAGAGCAGGTAAGGGTTTATTTGGCCACTCTTTCCTATTATTTATGCATAGTGGTGTTTTTTTTAACACAGTTTTACTCCGAAGGTTGTGGAAATTAAACTCCAGTTTCAAATCAACGAGAAGAGGTTCAAAGCACTTGGCTTACAAAAAGCAGCAGGTAGGTCCCATTTAATAAACTAATAAGCTCAATATTACATGATCGTAATACAAAGGAAATAATTGATCAGATAAAAAGCTTTAAATTATTCCTTTTACAATATAACTTTATCTCAGAATTTTCCAAAATATCTCACCTTTAACTATGTAGTAAACTGGCTTCTGACTTCCATTCCAGTATCTGGTCAGTCATCAGGGGAAAAAGTTGATAGAACGGTAAGTGCTGCCCTGACTCTTAATTATCATATATCTCTTCTTGGAAAAACTTCTTAGTTTTACATTTATGCTTTTCTTTTCCCACTTTATAGGAGGGTGGTAACTCTGGCAGAAAGAGAAAAACAAGTTTTTCCACAGTAGATGAAGAGGGTATGTTTTTAGTGTTACATGGAAAAAATAAATAAATAAAAGCAGGACATTTATAGATTACTCAAAGACTAAATTCTTTTAGTTCCTGACGAAGAGGGCACCATAGAGGAGCAGGAAGTCATGGAAGGAGACTCGGACCACAAAGCAGAATTGATCGACCTTGCAAAAGATGGTATGTGATTATAGTTTGTTTGTTCTTCCTAAGAAAATAAACACATTTCTAAAATTGTCTTTTCAATATCATGAGAGAGATTAAGACCCATTGTCACTCAAAATATTGATAATACTTTCAAGCAGATATTCTTCTATACACTTAGATGGATTGTAACAAAACTAATGATCAACAGTTTGAATTAGGGATCAAATGTTCTGCTTTTGGCTCGGATGTGGATCACTGTTGATACATTTACAATCTAGAAAAAAACTTTAGTGAAATATTAATAGTTTTATGGATAAATATTATTTAATTTTTTTCATTTATCAATAAAAACAGTTTTCTCTTCCTAATTAATACATACTAGTCGTTTCCTGGGAAAAAAATTATTGGTTTACTGTAGGGCCGCAACTAAGGATAATAGTTTAATCCGTCCCAATTTTTTTTTGATTAATAATTGTATAGCCAAAGGTTCCTTAAAGAAGATTTTACGAAATCAAACAAGGTGAAACTAAAACCTATCCACTTGAGGAGGCTGGAAAGAGCATATTGACAGACGAAAAAGATTTATTTTTATCTTAAATGCAAAATATTCATACTTTTTTTTCAATATATATATATATAATTTTGGCTAAAGGCATGTTTTAAACTCCCCATACTCCAGTTAACAATTAATCCATTATTAAATTAGCTGATGATTGTTTCAATAATCGATTAACCACGATTAATCTTTACTTAGAAGATTTATTAGACAGTATTGTCAGACATTAGATCCTTTAATGTATTGTGTTGGCTAGAGTTGTTCACTAATGTACTTTCCTAAATATGTTTAAAAAAGATACGGTATGGTACGTTATGCTGCTATAAAATTACAGCTCATATAATTTCTTTTACATATGATATAGAAACTGATATATTTGCTAATGTATAGTTCTTGTCACACCGTTTTCCCTAAACTTAAAAAAGGCGTAAATAACCTGGAAGAGGGTAACTGGCAACTTCTTTTTTTTCTAAATCATTCTTGGTAAATTTAGATTGTTAATTTTCAAAGAAAAGAAGAATAACTGCTGTTTACAAGCAATTAATCTTTTTCCAGACAAGTTCATTAAATGCATCATCATAACTTATTATTTTAAAGTAATTTAATTGAATTAATATACATTCTTAAATCACGAGCAAAAGTAAAATAGTCCGTTTTAAACTCTTAAATATTAGTTTCAGTACCTCTAGAGCAAAGTCAACCTCTGGACTACTGCTGCTAAAATAAAGCAACTAGTCCCGTGCGAGTATGAAATCATGGCTGCAGGAGTCACTGGGATGTTTCAGGCCAAACAAGAAGCTTCCTTGTTTTCTTCTTCCTTTTCTAATCTTATTTCTTTATTCCATCCTAAAAAAAAACATGATAAACATTGTAATCGATAAACATTGTAATCATTCAACTGCAGGCCAAGACTTATTGCGATCTTAAAAAAAGTGTTCACTTCTTGCATATACAGGTGCTGGTCATAAAATTAGAATATCATGAAAAAGTAGATTGATTTCAGTAATTCCATTTAAAAAGTGAAACTTGTATATTATATTCATACATTACATACAAACTCATATATTTCAGATGTTTATTTTGTTTAATTTTGATGATTACAAATGACAACAAATGAAAATCTCAAATTCATCATATCAGAAAATTAGAATATTGTGAAAAGGTTCAAAATTGATGGCCCCTGGTGCCACACTCTAATCAGCTAATTAACTCAAACCACCTGCAAAAGCCTTTAAATGGTCTTTCAGTCTAGTTCTATAGGCTACACAATCATGGGGAAGACTGCTGACTTGACAGTTGTCCAAAAGACGACCATTGACACCTTGCACAAGGAGGGCAAGACACAAAAGGTCATCGCTAAAGAGGCTGGCTGTTCACAGAGCTCAGTGTCCAAGCACATTAATAGAGAGGCGAAGGGAAGGAAAAGATGTGGTCGAAAAAAGTGTACAAGCAAGAGAGATAACCGCACCCTGGAGAGGATTGTGAAACAAAACCCATTCAAAAATGTGGGGGAGATTCACAAAGAGTGGACTGCAGCTGGAGTGAGTGCTTCAAGAACCACCACACACAGACGTATGAAAGACATGGGTTTCTGCTGTCGCATTCCTTGTGTCAAGCCACTCTTGAACCACAGACAGCGTCAGAAGCGTCTTGCCTGGGCTAAAGAGAAACAGGACTGGACTGCTGGTGAGTGGTCCAAAGTCATGTTCTCTGATGAAAGTAAATTTTGCATTTCCTTTGGAAATCAAGGTCCCAGAGTCTGGAGGAAAAGAAGAGAGGCACTTCATCCACGTTGCTTGAAGTCCAGTGTAAAGTTTCCACAGTCAGTGATGGTTTGGGGTGCCATGTCATCTGCTGGTGTTGGTCCATTGTGTTTTCTGAGGTCCAGGGTCAACGCAGCCACATACCAGGAAGTTTTAGAGCACTTCATGCTTCCTGCAGCTGACCAACTTTTTGGAGATGCAGATTTCATTTTCCAACAGGACTTGGCACCTGCACACAGTGCCAAAGCTACCAGTACCTGGTTGAAGGACCATGGTATCCCTGTTCTTAATTGGCCAGCAAACTCTCCTGACCTTAACCCCATAGAAAATCTATGGGGTATTGTGAAGAAGAAGATGCAATACACCAGACCCAACAATTCAGAAGAGCTAAAAGCCACTATTAGAGCAACCTGGGCTATCATAACACCTGAGCAGTGCCACAGACTGATCGACTCCATGCCACGCCGCATTGCTGCAGTAATACAGGCCAAAGGAGGCCCAACTAAATACTGAGTGCTGTACATGCTCATACTTTTCATGTTCATACTTTTCAGTTGGCCAACATTTCTATAAATCCTTTGTTTTTATTGGTCTTCAGTAATATTCTAATTTTCTGATATGATGAATTTGGGATTTTCATTTGTTGTCATTTGTAATCATCAAAATTAAACAAAATAAACATCTGAAATATATGAGTTTGTATGTAATGTATGAATATAATATACAAGTTTCACTTTTTAAATGGAATTACTGAAATCAATCTACTTTTTCATGATATTCTAATTTTATGACCAGCACCTGTAAACCAAAGTAGTAGCCCACATGCCATTATTTATATCTCTTGTTGCTCATATGTTTATCATGCTATGCATATTCTGGCTAATTGTTTCGGTTTCTTTTTCTTTTCTTTTTTTACTTGTTTAAGCTGAGATGTCTTTGGATGCTCTGAAGAAGCAGTACGCTGGTGCCTATGCTGAGGATTTTGAGTGGCCTCAGCCTAGTCCTCAGAGTGATGAGGATGATGGGGAAGAGACTGAAGGTGCTTTGTATTTCAAATCATTAAAAGCGAATTCAGTGTCTTTTTGTTTATGCTCTCAGCACCAAGTGGCGACACTTTTGACCATTTGTTCCCATTATTTAACAGACATGGACTGTGTACCATGCAGTCCACCTGAAGCAGTGGTGCTGGACTCCGTGTTTAGCATGGACCACCAACGGAGCGCAGATAAATCCTCGTCTAACTCTAATGGGAAGGCTGGCAGAGACATTGCTGAAGTGGCAGCTGCTACAGAGCTCCTGCTGCCCAAGGGCAGCCTCAGAATCACTTCATCTGTAAGAAACAGAAATGACTTTACACAATTAAAAAGAGTTTTGATCATTTTAAATGATATAAGTGTCCCGTTCCTCCAGACCCGCAGCCCAGCTCCTATTTTGTTACATGGTTTGTTAAGAGAGTATCAGCAGATTGGTGTGGACTGGCTGCTTAACCTTTATAAGAAACGGCTCAATGCGATCTTAGCCGATGAGACGGGCCTTGGCAAGACTGTGCAGACAGTGGCTTACCTAGCCCACTTAGCTGGTCAAGAAGGTATTTCACAGATCAAAATACATTGTTGTTTTTCTATTTAATTTCACGTTTACATTTTAAACTTATTTTTCAACACAGGTATTTGGGGACCCCATCTAATTGTAGTAAGGACATGCAAGTTGCTAAGTTGGGAGCTTGAGTTTAAGCGCTGGTGTCCGGGCCTTAAGATTCTCCTTTATTTAGGCAACAGAAGGGAGCGCAGATGCAAGAGAATGGTTGGTGGTTTTTGTCTGACATTTTTCATTGTCCTGACTTTTTTTTTTTTTTTGATTGCTCATGTGGTGACATGTTATTTTCATATTTCTCTGCAGTTCTGGGAGGAAACCAACAGCTTTCATGTTTGTGTGACGTCATACAAGCTGCTGATGAAAGACCAAAAACATTTCCTAAAGAAAAGGTGGAGGCATCTGGTTCTGGATGAGGTGCAACTTATCAAAAACATGATGGAAAAACACTGGGAAACTGTCTTTGGTCTCAGAAGGTGAGTTTATAAAAAAAAAAAAAGTTATTCCAAAAAGTTAAAGTGAAAAAAACAATCCACTGGACTTTATTTTTTCAAGTTTGAGGATGTTTTGCTTCCCATCTAGAAAGCTTTCTCAATTAAAAATGTCTGGATAAGCATTGGGTTCCAGGCTATTATAGAATAGACCAACAAAAGCCTTGTAATGGCTTAGGAAACATGCACATTGAAGCTGGAAAACCAGCTCCACCCATTAATAATAAGAGTTGTTGAGGTCGTTATTGGCCTGCAATACCCGATACTGGCCCATTCCTCTAAAAAGGCAGTCGTTAAAGGTCATTGTTGGCCTCGCTGACCTGGCGAGATATTTTATTCCCATGCATAGCAATGGAGGTTGAGATGGTGTTGGGAAGGAAACGACTGTATCTCTGCGTTGTAGGTTTTTGATAGCTGAAACCTGAGTCCACCCTGTCTGTTTACGGTTGGTTTTCTTTTTTAACATAAATGGCTTCCTTCACACCCCTTTCGAAACACCTGCCTTCTTTATCTAAAATGTGAACATTCTGGTCCTTTGTTGGGCTACTCTATAAAAGCCTCAACTCAACGCTAATCCAGACATTTTGAATTTTCATGGATGGGAAGCAAACCTCTTCAAACTCGGAAAATAAAGTCCAGTGGTTTATTTTTTAACTTTATGGAATGACTATGACCTGGATGACTGAAAACCAGCAATGAAAAAAAAATGGTTTCACAGTAATTTGTTTTTTTAATGGAAACAACACAAGCAATGCTTATAAGAGATTTTTATGATGATGCAAATGTTTGATTAGATTTCTAAAAATTGTCTGTCAAATATCATCACTGACTGATTTCTGTGGGTCTTCCAGTGAGCAAAGGATCCTTCTTATCCACACTCCGCTTCAGAATAATCTGAAGGAATTTTGGACCACGATCCACTTCCTGATGCCAGGACTCACCAGGCCGTACTCAGACTTTCCTGTTGCGGCAGACACAGACCAGAACCAGGACTACTGCCATAAGCTGGTTATACGCCTGCACAGGGTGCGTTTGGTCTCTACATGTTTAAAATGCATAAGGATATGCTAGATAAGGTAACCTTGTTTGTGCCGCCCTGCAGATGATCCAGCCGTTCATTTTGCGACGCTCTAAAAGGGATGTGGAGAAACAGCTTCCAAAGAAGTACGAGCACATTCTGAAGTGCCGGCTTTCAAATAGACAGAAGACGCTTTATGAGGATATCCTTACGCAGCCTGGGTGAGATATCTGATCAAATAATCACCTTTTATGTATTTATTCAACCTGGGCTCAACAAATATTCTCCAGTCTATATAATTGCTAAGACATCTAAATCTTGATTTAAATCTTATCTGGTTGCAGACTTTTTTTTTTGGTAATAATTTTCAATAATGTTTTCAATTTTCTTCCAGGACACAAGAGGCTCTGAAGTCGGGTCATTTTGTCAGCGTGCTTCAGGTTTTGATGCAGTTGCAGCGCGTGTGCAATCATCCTGAGTTGGTTGTACCTCGAGAAACCAGCAGCTCCTACTTCTGTCCATCTGTTGAGTACAATGTGCCGTCACTGGTTCTAGGAGCTATTGAGACCGACCCCAGCAAGGTAGTTCCACATACCCAAACTCCATGGATTATTGTCAGAAAATATATCTTTAAGATCTATGGGATTTATTTATTGAACTCTTGTCAATCTAAACATATTTCTCGGTTAGAATCTTATCCATTAAAAGAAGAGAGGCCGTACCATCCGTTATTGATAATGCTTTGTCAATTTTCAAACATTGTCTTTTATATTTTCCCCTTCATTTTGTTAAGGTTTGATTTTCACTCTTAAAAATTAAATCAATATGTTGGTAACTTTTCATGTTTTAATCTTCTGTTTTCCTAGACTGTAAACCTGTCCATGTTTGATCTGATCAATCATGAGAACCAACTGACTCGGTACCAGACTGAAGAAGCAGAACCTAAACTAAAGGTCACTCGGCAGCTCATTGAGGAGATCTACAGTGGTCCCGAGCAACCACCAAGACCCAAACCGTGTCCGATTAAACCATCAAGGTCAGTGCTAAAATTTCCCACTTTTACATATGAGGATATTTGTCGTTTTCTTGAATTGTAGCGGTCTCACTCTGATTTTGATGATTTGAACTGGTCAGGCTGTTCCAGCCAGTGCAGTATGGTACAAAGCCAGAAGGTCGGTTAGTCGCATTTGGAAATACGGCGGGTCAGCGGCCCCCTACAAGCACCTTAGTTTCCACTGTGAGCCAATCAGGCCAGACCAGAGGCAAGTCCCCCGTTTCTGCTCCGACCACTACGCCTACCTCTCACGGTAAGATTTTTTAGAAGGAGTCTGTTAAATAAAAGGGAATCCCCATCTTCGGGACTTCTGGTTATCAGCTATGATTTCTTATGATTATTGCTTTTACCCTAATTGCAATCCAAACTTTTTCTGCGTGTGATAAATTATGCCGTGTCTCTGTGCTGCATGATTGAAATGCCTTTTTAAATCCAAACTACCTTAATTACTACGTCATGCATTTAAACTTACACCATAAATATATTTTTACAAACATTTGCAGAGTTTTTGCCAGATTTTTAAAATCAAGGCTTAATGTCAACTCTTTTTGAAGTTTCATGATAAATACACAAATTGCATGATTTGCTTTCAAAAACTACCCGTTTTTACAATCCTTCCAATTAGGAGGTGACATAGATTTAAAGGGCAATGAAATTATATATGTTGTTGTAACAATCATGTTTCACAACACAGAGCTTAGAGATTAAGGAAAAAAAAAAATTAAGGAAAAGATTAAGTTTTGTTCTATTTCTGGAGAATAAAAACTGAAGCCCTAACTGACAGTTTTATCAGACTATTTTACAATCATGGCTGATAAGGTACTACGGAGATGGTTCAGTTTTTACGTCAGTTAAAACAACCCACTGGATTTTGTCTCCAAGTTTGAAGATGTTTCGCTTCCCACCCAGGAAGCAGAATTAGCAATAAGCTTGAGTCTTTATAGAGCGGCCCAAAACAAAAGCTTTGTTTTGTTTTTTTAAGTTAGGTTTTTTAAAAGGTGTAAGTATTTTATATTCTTCCTGCCATAAATAACTCTTGCATCCTCAACAAGATTAAATCCAGGTTAGAGGGTCCTGGAGGCTCAGGTTTCAAGAAGGGCTAAGACCAAAGTGGACTTCTAGCATCTCAAAACATCTCAAATTGAACAACAAATGTCAACAGTTTATAGTTATTAGTATTTTAAAATGATTCAAAATCAGAATCCAATTGGTATTTACATGGAAAATGGAGGTAGCAGGCCAAAGCATTTTCTAACCAATTTAACTATTTGATATAGTAAATTGTTGTAAAGAAACAAAATTATTGCAGTTTAACTTAATTATATTTTATGAACTTTTACTATCTTTAGTTTTTTTAGTTTATTTGTTACTCTAAATCGATTCCATTTCACATGTAAATCATTTTTGTATTCTGTCTATTTAACCTAACTTTATTGTAAACATACCAATAATTTAAACACTCATTGACTTCATACAAGCTTGTATGATGTTTCTTAGACTGGTGTTGTCAGACTAGAAGTCCCCTTTGGGCTAGTCGTTACCGTGACCTTATGGATCCATTAAATCTGCATCTATACTGCTTTAAAAAATCCTCAGAGTGATCTAGTTAAATGATTTACTGTTTATAACCTTTTAGCAGAACCTCACTGTGTTTTTAAAATCCAGATTTTCCTGCAGCAGTGGTGGGTCGACGATGCAGCTTTTTCAAGTCTGTTGAGCTGACTAAACAAGCACTGAAGCAGGTTCAGCGTCTTATCCTCATATTCGATCTTCAGTTCATGGCTATAGAAGTTATAAAAGATCTCTTTTAACTGGAATATTTTCCAAAGCGGGAAAGTAAAAAAAATATGTACATATACGATTGCATATACTTTTCTCTTAATAGTTGTCCTGAAAAGAATATTTGGAGTACGTGCTCAGCCCAATGCAATAGAATACCCACAAACACCCCCCCCCCACCCACCCCCGATCCCATCTGTACTGCCCTAGCAACAGACATACACTATATTGCAAACTGCTAAAAAAGTGCTATAGAACTGCTATGTGTCATTGCTCGCTTGCGATAACATATTGCCAGTAAAACAATCGGTTTCCTTTTAAGCAACTTTGTTTAGAATTAAAGGGATGCTTTGATAAAGCTGATTTATACTTCGAAACTAGGTCGTCTGCGTAGGTGTCACAGTGAACAAAAAGACGTCCCCGCCCCCTCCGTAGACACCCTGCTGCACATCTCCCAAATTGTAGCTGGCCGCAGACAGGAGGCCGGCTTGTTTTCTTTTTATGACCGCAATTGCGGAAAACAACTCGTGAAGTTGAACCAGCTAGAAGAGCGAGTCCGCGAGAACGCTGGGACCCTTTTTCCACCTAGATCCCTGCTCTTTTTTGCCCTCATGTCCCTCAGCTGTCGCACAAACTTGCCCCCACTTCCTCTCCGCCTTGGCTGTGTCTAGACCCACAGCATATACTACAGACCAAGCTAAAATTGAGCACAAATCAAAAATGTCTGCGTCTAGCTCACAGCGACACACTGCTGCGGGGAGTATAACCGGCCCTTTAGGTTGAAGTTTAAGGCTTTAAATATAGAGAGGTATTAAATATTGTCCCCACTGATCATTAGCACCAGCTCTCCCACTGCTTCCTGTGTTGGCCCACCACTGCTGAGTAAATATAGGAACTAAAATCTTTGCTCTGATTTAATTAAATGTTGGGTTAGCCCTAACATGGAGTCCCACACCCCATTGCCTTGTATTTCGCAGCAATCGGAACAGCTACTCAGAGAGCCCAGGCTACTCCTACTGTCAGCAGCAGCAACAACACTGCATCTTCCTCCATTGCCGCCTTTGGGAACAGTGGCTATGGGCAGCATGTTTTGGGAGCTACTCCTTTGGCCTTGGGTCAGACCTTAGCTGGAACAGTTGTAGGCTCCGTGACTTCCATCAGCCAGGCTGGAATAACACAGATTCCAAGGCCAGGTTTAGCCCCAAGCCATGCCATCCAGCCCAGTCTTTTGTCCCAGAGGTTGGTTCTTACATCTCAGGCCCAGGCACGGTTGCCTAGTAAGTGGCCTGCCCTCCCCTTCATCTCTGCATTTTCCCTCCACCCTCAAGCACAAACATTTTGGCTGCTGTGCACCAAGGCCTTTACCTGAGGCACTGCTGATATACAGTATGTTCACTTCAGAGAACATGGCTCAGTGTATGCATGATGGCGGCAGCGCTGCTGCTGCAGACATTGCTGTCAGATGTCATACATCATCAATCGATGGAAGAGATGTCTCTGTACAGCTGTAGCCATATCAGCAGCATCTCATTGTCTTGGCATATCCAGTTTCTTTCTTCACACCTGCATGCACACTTGGTCTCACTCTTCTTGATTTAAAAGAACTTTTTAGGATTTTTCAGTCTGGTCCATATTTTTCCTTTAAAATAGTTTACAGTAACACACAGTCACAAGAATCTTTGCATTAGGACTCCTACTGGACGACAGTTCTGCAATGACTTTAACCCCTTGCTCACACTGGCTCCGCTGCGGTTACCGAGCCGACGGAGACCGCAACTCCCGCACACCCCCTCTCACACCGCCCTTTTGACTGCGGTGCGATGCGGCTCTGCGGCTCCGGCAACAGGTCCGGAGATTTACCAGAAGTTCACTTGAGTTCACGTAACTTCACGCGATAACACGGCCCAAATAAAGATATTTAATTTAGTAAGGGTATTTGCGAGAGCTTGTTGCGGAGGGCTCCGGCACGCCGCAAGGATAGCTTTCTTGCGGAATTTTCTGCAGCGCCGGAGTGTCTCGGTAACCGCAGCCGGTGGGAGAGGTTTACGTCTTTTTAATGACTTGGAATCACTGCGGCGCCGCACCCACCGCACCGCAACGGTAAGACCGGAGTCGGTGTGAGCCTGGGGTAAACATTATGCACATTAGAGATGAAGTTTCTAAGTTTGGGACGAGAAATATTTCACCGCCTTTATATGTATTTAGGTCAAGCTATTGCAGAAATAAACAGACATGGTCTGCATAATATATTATAATAGCAGTATTCTCCTATGCAGACTGAATGGATTTCAGTAGATGGTCACAACAAATGACAATAACAGAACCAGAAGGCGTCAGAATTTAATGCATTATATAATTAGATATTTAACACTACCTTCAACATTGCAGGATTTGTTTTAATATTATGTTCCCATGTTGGAGATCAGACATGAAAAACAAAGAGAGAATATACTGATGCTGGCTTACAGCTCAATTTGTAGAAGACTACGAAACTAAACTAATGTAGTCTTCTTTATCTATTAAAAAAAAAACATTTGATCGTGACAAAAGTAGATCAAGCATCCATCCTAATAGGGTTTTGGTAGTCCTATTTAAAACAGAAAGTCCAAGTTTAAAATATTTTTTTCTGCGCTGGGTGGTGCTAACTGGCCTAGCCACATTAGGCCCTTTGCACAAGTGTAGCTTTGTTCCTCATTTGTTAGATAGTGGATATACACTCATGGCTTTATTTACAAAAAAAAACAAAATGGCAAAAAACAAAACACAAAAGATAACAAATAACACACAAGCAGGATGTGGTCAACTTTCAGAAAAACGTAGTATACAACCAGAGGAAGCTACTGGCGTATATAAAAAAAAAAAAGTCAAATAACCTGACTCTGCACCTTTAATACAGTCTCTCTTGGTTTTCTGAAGTGTGTTGCTGTCTATATTACAGATGACCAATAGAAAAGTATAGAATTCATTGTTCAACAGTAGTGAAAATTCTCTGTCGTACTCGGATCGAATGAAGAATGATCCAGATAAATAGACAACAGCCAATTATAGAATAACAACAATTAAAGAATAGCTTATTAAAGCTTTTCATGTGCAGCTGAAGATTCTCAGTCATATCGGTCAAAGTCATTCCAAAAAGGTTAAACAACCGACTGGACTTTGTTTCCAAGTTTGAAGAGGTTTCTCTTCCCATCCAGGAAGCTTTTTTAATTCAAAATGTCAGAAATAGCGTTGAGTTCGAGGCTTTATAGATTGGACCAAAAACAAAGCCTTGTTATGGCTTAGAAACAAAGCAATGTGCGCACTTTACTTGTACACATTCTGCCAAACAAAAAAACCTTAGTTTATAATTAAAAGCTTTTTATACTAAAGTCTGAGTGCCTTCTTGTTGTTTTTAGTTCCTGCTATATGCGATTCTGTCATTAAGTACTTTCTCTGTATGAGTCCAAAACTATTTGAGATCCCATCCATCAATATTTTAAAAACAAAAAACCAGGAAAAATATGACTCGAGTAGAAAGGTCCAGAAAACGCTTCATTTAATTTCTCATGTTCTCCTTCCCTTATAATACTTTCTCCCCGGTTTACTACTCTCCGTTAGTTTAGTGCATCAGCCAAGCTGTCAGGAGATAACCCACAGCTTTCACTGTTTGTTTTTTATTTGTTTTTTCCCTCCCCTCCATTCTTCTCCTCTGATCTTGACTTTATAGCGAAGCATGTTGGAGCGTCCCTGTTGGTTATCACTCTTCTTCGCTTTGAATTGTGAACTTTTTCAGTTAACACACGGTCTTTGTACAGTATATTGTGATAACTGTGTGATTGTTTAAAATCTTCAGGATGTTGGATATTTAAGCTTCCAAGTCAAAATATTTAAAGGATACTTGTCCCCACAGAGGTGGTCCGATAAAATTTAGGGTAGAATCCAAATGATGTGTGCAATATAAACATATTTGGACCTAAAATACACATTAAGTCTGAATATGTTGCAGCCTGTGTCTTTACCCTGTCCGCTTCATTCAGAAATACTCTGTTCTTACCAACTAAAGTCATTCACACCAGAAATCATGGTCAGCGTTTTCCAGAGATACACAGTATTGTCCATTTATTTATTATTCAGGGTCTGTAAGGTTTTGACCCCACTCCTCATGTTACTGGGAGTAAAAGGACATAAAGCAGTTGTGGGTTCTTATTACTGCCTCCTCCTGGTGTGAAGGTGCCATGCAGCTATTCTCTATTCCCAGGTAAAACTGGGGCTTTAAATCCCAGGCTTTGAGTGGAAAAGGGTCGCTAGTCTGTTTAAGGGAGTGGTGGCCTAGTGGTTAGGGCATAGAGCTTGGAATCCTGAGGTTTTGAGTTTGAAACCCACTACCACAGAGACCCTTAACCCCCGTTTGATTCCCAGGTGCTCCACGATGGCAGCCCACTACTCCCCAAAGTGATGGGTTATAGAGTTAATTTTTCAATAAAGTTCAAATATTATGATTCATTTTTCTATCTTAGAAATATTTATATTTAAAAAATGGTTCTCTTTTGGGACTTTTCCATAAACAGTGACATAGGTTGAGCACAGGGGAAATGATGGATACGAAGGCCAATGTGCTGTCAGCTTGGAAATTATATATTCAATTGAATTATTTGTTTGAAGGAAATTATATTCTTTTTGAGTTTTTGCGGCACTAGTGGTACATTTTTCGACAGTGGACTGACAGGAAAGGGGGTATGAGAGAGGGGGTCTCATACCCGGGTCGGCCACGCCGAGGACTAAGGCCTCCGTACATGGCTAGTGCGCACTAACCGCTGCGCCACCTGCACTCCCAAGGAAGTTGTTTTCAAACAAAATTGGTCTATAGGTAATTGTAAGAATGAAAAGCCCATCATTTTTTAACTAGTGTCCATCAGCAACACATACACCAGAACATCTAATGTTATTGTCGCTACAGAGTTCCTTATAATGATTTACTGAGACAATCTGCACCTCAGATCTATTGTTTTTGCTTCCAAGGTGAACAGTTTACAAAGTGCAGTTTTTGTTTTGTTTTAATGTTTTAGTGTGTTGTGTGAAATGTAGAATAGCATAAAATAATATCATGTAGATGAAGGGAAGCTTTAGGCTTGATCCAGTTTAATTTGAAATCCCAGATTTGTTGAACTGCAGAGAATTCACTCTTTAATTTGTCTTGGTTATGCCTTTGATTCATTAGAACATTTCGTGTGTATCCTAATCAGAAATGAATAAAATTATGGGGTTAATTCTCATTGGTACTGAGCACATTCATATTCACCATTTTAGTAGTTTTATTGAAGAGAAACTTTTTCTTTATTATAGATGGTGGTGAAGTGTGTGTTGTCTTGAAAAAGTGTTTTATGTTTTCTGACATTTCCCCCCCTTAATCCTTTTTTATTAAACTCTGCTTTGTTTCCGTTGTTGAGAGGAAATGTTTTCCCGTTTAATTAATTCACCTTTGTTCTGCATGTCTTGTCTCCTTCTCACCCTGCAACTAACTAAATACATTGTTTTGTATTTCTGACTGTAAAATATAGTTTTTATCTGCCTTACTATTTGATCTTCCTATCCAATGAAGGCGGAGATGTGGTGAAGATCGGCCAGCTGGCCAACATGTCAGGGAGTCAGAATCGTATTTCCCAGCCGGAGACTCCCGTCACGCTGCAGTTTCAG
Source organism: Cyprinodon tularosa (assembly GCF_016077235.1). Lineage (NCBI taxonomy): Eukaryota > Metazoa > Chordata > Actinopteri > Cyprinodontiformes > Cyprinodontidae > Cyprinodon > Cyprinodon tularosa. Next base: position 3,933,953 of record NW_024037893.1, read on the forward strand.
GGGAACAAGTTCACCCTGTCCCCCAGCCAGCTCCGCCAGCTGACCACTGGACAGCCATTGCAGCTCCAAGGTACACTCGGTAATGTACATCCCATTCTCATATCTCTATTCTCTCTTTTTATTTGATCTTTAACATCCATGTTTGCCATCCTAATTTTATACACTCATTATTTATTTTTTGTTTTATATTGCTTTTTATTACACATTAAAACCTTTACAATTTGCCATAAATATCTCGGTAAACTGATACTTTAGTATTTCTGTTTGTATTCAGCTTTGGTTAATAATTTAACTTAAGCTGTTCTTTGCTGTTGCATATTTAAAAATAAATACAGAAATGAATAAATGCTCAATAAATAAATAAACATACAATTAATTCCCCCCCAAAAATGCAATAAACAAATAAATGTAGGTAGAAATTAAATTATACAGTGAGGAATAAATGTAAATATATCTTTTAATTAGCTTCTTTATTTATTCGCCTGTGTGATAATTACCTTATTTGTTTATTGTCTGTTATAACTTTCAATTAATTATTTTTTAAGTATTTCTTTATGTTCATGTTATAATATTTTTGGAATATTTTGTCATTTATTTCTTCCTGTCGTTTTTACATTTCTGCATGTATATGAGGAAGGGCTGTGTCATAGAGGGTAAACTTCTTCCCATGGTTGGCAGCCCATCTTCTCAAAGGGGAACGCCGTTTTTTTTTTACATTTGTCCCTTGATTTTACGTTATTGCATTATGTTCTACTCACCCATATGAGTTCTGTGTCATTTGGAGCCGTTCTGACGATATTCCGTGAGGTTATATCCAAGTAACGTCTTCCTTGATTTTACCTGTATGACGTCATCCGCACGCGCCGGCTACCGCTCATTCATCCTGACCACTGAACTGCTGCTAGTTTTCCTCACATGCCTGGAAGATGTCTAGTGCTACTATCACAGATGATCTCACTCTCGAAATGGAATTGAACGATTCAGATTAGCTAGCCCAATGAATAGAAGTGGTAGAGCGTAGCCGCCTGTGGCCCGGGCTTCTTCTTACAACTCCAGTCTGCATGCGCAGATGACATCATAGACGCGCCACTTTGTTTTTAAAACATATAAATATGAAAAATATAACCGCGGATGTCTGGGGGACAGGGATTCGCCTACATGTTATGAATGCTGGCAGACAATAAATGATAATTTATGAACAGTTTAGTTTGTGCCTTCAAGTCGTTGCCCATAGGAAGACGTTACTTGGATATAACAGAATATCTTCAGAACGGCTCCAAATGACACAAAACTTATTTGGGTGAGTAGAACATGATGTAATAACATAAAATTAAGGACCCCATGTAAAAAAAAATGGCGTTCCCCTTTAACTCACAGAGCTCAGAAGATTAAGTTAAAAGTTCTCTTTTGTGTTCCTGTTGTGCTATAACAATACAAGATCATTTGAGATGAGAACATTATCCTTTAAAGCGTCACTATATGGCCCATCTACCCATTCAATGTGTCATTTTTTTTTTTTAATGTCCGAAGTTGAGAGGACCGCAGCAACCAGCAGAGTTCTGAAGGTAACGACAGCCAGGTCTAATCCCGGCCCGTCTGCAGCAGCCTTCTCTCAGCATAGCCGTGTGTGAATGACGGCTGGCTATGATGGCGATTTTTTCATTGTTTTATTTTTGATTTGTGTTTATCTGACTGTTCATCATCATTCCCTTACTAAATGATAAAGTCAGAATTTATTATTATCTAGAGACTATTAATAACAGGAGGTGACTAGCCGAGCGTGTGGTGACGTCACTATTAAGCTACTGTTCCAATTGACCCAATTTAATTATTTGAGCATTTATTTATTTATGCATTTATTTTTAAATATAGTAGAGCTGGTCCTCCATAGATTTTGTTTTTTAATTTTTACAATATGGATTATCATGAGGGTCGTTCTTAATTATCTCTATATGTCTGGTTTGTTTAGGCAACATCCTGCAGATTGTGTCCGCTCCAGGGCAGCCGATCATAAGGCCCCAGGGTTCCATGGTAATGCAGACGATGCCTCAAAGTGTTCCTGCGTCTAGTGCAGCAGTTACACCCGGAACACCCCACCCTGCCCTCTCAACAGCTCAGCAAGGTGAGCTGCTGTTTCTTCTCATTGCATTTTCTAATTCTCTTATTTTCTATTTCTGTTATAACAAATAAGAAATATTCCGGTAGTTTTTACATTCTTAAAAACATTTTTTTTATTATAACTTTTGACACTGGCTTCTTTGTATGATGATTAAGTTGTTATCTGCACATGTCTTTCTTTTATTAGCAGTGGGTGGGACTACAAATGCAACATCATCTCCAACCAAGCTTACTGCTGGAAGTCATGGTGCACCCCAGGTGAGTTGGATGAAGTATCATCACAAGTTTTAGGACTTTTACTTTAAAAACAGTAACTAGTTTTTAGTTATTTCTAACAAGTAACTCAGTTACTGCACAATCAGAGTAATGAATAACTGGTCATAGTAACAATGCAGTGTTTTTACTCTCATAGAGACTAATGGGATTCTTAAATAAACAAATACAAATGTATGGGAGGAGAATCATAGAACTGGATAATAGAATAATACTCCCCTCTCTGTGTGGGTGTGTTTGGTTGAAGATTAAATAAGACAACAAACTTGGGAAATAGTTACAAAGAACACCTTCAGTTGATTTAGATGCAGGGGGAAAAAAGTTGCAGTATAATTAGTTTTGGCCAAATTAATAATAATTTTATTCAGGACATTAGTCTCATTTCATTCTCACCAGTTTCCCTCTAAGGTCCTTGAAATGTTTACTTAGTAGATGATTTTTGGTTCTCAAATAAAGGGGAGGTGGAGGAATTTTTAATATAGCGGCAAAAATGTTTATTCCCAAAACATTTACAATGATTCCATTCATCGTCTCCTTTTTTTTTATTCTTAGGAGGTTTCAGAAGAAAAGACGCAGCAGCTGAAGGAGCGGCTGAACCGCTTGTTTGAAGCAAACGAGCAGCGCTGTAACCGCAGAGTGTTGTACGGGTCAGATCTGCTGCAGGCATGCACTGTGAGCTGCGAACCTGCTCACAGCGCCCTGACGGCGGGAGGCTGGAGGTGGGTAGGCAGAGAGAGCTGTATTCGAGCTCAGGAAACCTGCGTGGGAACCACCTCTTTGCTGCAGTCTTCTTTGCTTACTGTGGAGGACCAGCATGAATCCAGAAAAGGCCTGATCAAAAGGTACTTTTGCTTTTATTAAAACCGGGTTATCTTGTTTTTCCTCTGTTGTTAAATGGTTCATAATCAATCACTGCATCTTTATTGAAATGGAAAAACTATAGCTGATCAGTTACAGCTTGCTTTTTGATTCAGTCCTTTAACAAAGTCACTTTTGTGAAGGAATGTGTAAGACACATTTTTCCTATAAGTTCTTATGAATTGTTTGTTGTTGTTTTGCAGGCTGAAAGCCGTGGTGCCAGCAGCTGTAGCTCCGCCTCCTCATCTATATGCAGCCAATCCTTCAGTTCCCTACAGGCTTGAGCAGAAATCCTTTCAGCGGCGCCTGCTGGAGGCCTCTGAGCCCCACAGTGCAGACATCCACCAATTAGCATCCAGACATTTCTTAAGGCACCCTGACTTACAGTTAATGCAGATGGATTCAGGTTTGTTTAAATGTGCACCATTGAATTGGAATTTTAAAATAACTGTTTAACGCTTACTTATATAAGATTAACTTTTACATTTTAGGGTTTAAGATTTAGAAACCAAAAGCACTTGTTTTTCTGTTGTTGTTTTTTTTTTACCCAGAGTGGTTCCAGTGCTTAACTAGAACTGGCGCTAAAAGTTCTGAAATGGTTCCTCTACAAAAGTGGTTTGGTTTTCCACTGCCTTAGAGGTGACCTGATGCGTTCCCGTTTTCAGACCAAACAATCACCCTCTGCATGCCTAGAGTAGATGTTTCAACCTTTCACTTTTTTGCTCTGAGCTTTTGTTTTTAAAGATTTTGGTGAATTTATAAGGGATACCTGAAATATCTTTTTAAACAGGGTTTAAACACTTCAAGGGCCCAAGTAAGGGTTGGTAGCAGTAGCCCTGCAAACTGAAATAGTTTTAAAGAGAATTATGGACAAGGCGTGTGCAACTAAATGTTAGCAGAAAAATGCATTTGATCCTTCCATTAGAGCTGCAAAAAAAACCTCCTCTGCTCAGATATTTAAAGGACGAGATGCAAAATCTCCCAACACAGGATGCTGGGTTTTATTTATTTATTTTTTGTTTGTTTGTTTCAAATGTCTTACCAATATTTTTGTTATTATTAAGTTGCTGTAGTTATTATCCTGATCTATGGTCTTAGGCAGGGGACTGCAACTTTCCAAATCCAATCCTTTTTGCTCCGAGTGCAGCTAAGTAAACTAACAACAGTTTATTCAGATTTTTTGTTTTTTTTAAAAAAGGAAAAACATAAAGCTTAAAGGAATAGTAAACCCAAAACATGATTAGCCTTCATTTTCTACTCACCCCCATGCTGAACAACACCCTGGAGTACTTTTTTGATATCTCAAATGCATCTGGAGATCTGGGAGGCTTCTTGCTGTCTGCTGACATTCAAATAATGGAGGTCTATGGCGCCCGAGACAGAAAGGTCCATAAAAGTCCACAAAAAACGTGTCAATATTCCTCCATACTGCTCGTCCAATGTATTCCAAGTGTCCTGAGTGGGTAGCATCCAGAATTTACTCGAAACGAAGTCATTTAGAATGTTTTTAGAGCATAAACAGTAGTGTATAGGATTTCCTGAAAGCGCGCACATGCGCGATCACGACGCTACGGAAGCCGGCAGACCAAACCAGATGAAAGTGCGCATTCAGCGTCTGCTCTGCCAATAATGCAAGCGTAGAAGAAGAAATGTGCTGTTTACCTGTGCAAAGAAAGAAACAACGAAAGAAAAATGTCTGAGGACTTCAGTGTTGAGGAAGAGCATGAGTTCTTTGCCGAGCTGAATGCGCTGGTTTGGTCTGCCGGCTTCCGTAGGCTCGTGATCGCGCTTTCAGGAAATCCTACGCTACCCACTCAGGACACTTGGAATACATTGGACGAGCAGTATGGAGGAATATTGACACGTTTTTGGGGACTTTTATGGACCTTTCTGCCTCGGGCGCCATGGACCTCCATTATTTGAATGTCAGCAGACAGCAAGAAGCCTCCCAGATCTCCAGATGCATTTGAGATATCAAAAAAGTACTCCAGGGTGTTGTTCAGCATGGGGGTGAGTAGAAAATGAAGGCTAATCATGTTTTGGGTGTACTATTCCTTTAATAATGATGTAGCATGGGTCTTCTGCTATAAGCTATTGATATAAAAAGAAAAACATATAACTTCCTAGCTAACTAAGAGAAAAATGTCTCTAAAACATGTATCTGGTTGTTTTAATCTCATTCTGCTGTGAAAATTTGCCACTGTTAAGCGGCACTTGGTCCAAAGAGCCACATGCGGCCTCAGAGCCACAGGTTTCAGACCCCTGTCTAAGCGAGGGCCTCAGGATGAGCTTTCTGCTGTGCTGCACTTGAGTTTGTGACACAAGACGATCGATTCTGTGTAAATTAGGCCTTTCAGTTGCCTGTATCATTGTACTCCATGGAATATTGAAAGGAGCAAGGGAAGACTATTAATGTAAGAAATCTTATTTATTTTTGTTTCCAAAGGTAAACTGGAAGCTCTTGCCATCCTGCTGCAGAAGCTGAGGTCAGAAAGTCGGCGTGTCCTCATCTTTACTCAGATGTTAAAGATGCTGGACATCTTGGAGGCCTTCCTGGATTACAGGCAGCTCAAATATGTGCGCATTGATGAAAACCTCACATTTGAAGAAACACAGGTAATCTGCGTAAAATCCTATAAATAACATTTGAAATAATCCTTTATCTAACAAAATAAATATCAAATTGGAAGCAAATTCAATAGTCTCATAATAAAATAATAGTCTTTCTCCACAGATAGTGCTTTATAAAAACCTAGGAGGCAAACACTATAAATTGTAACATTTCAGACCAAAAATTGAGTTTCTGCTTTAGTTTTCTCATTCTTTTGCCTTCTCTGCGACAGGAAAATATGAAAAAGTTCAACACCAACAGGCAGGTTTTCTGCAGCATCCTGACCAACTGCTGCTGCTCAGATGTGGGCACCATCGTCGACGCAGACACGATCATCTTCTATGACACAGACCTCAATCCCAGCATGGACGCCCGCACTCAAGAGTGGTGTGACAAAGTGGGGCGTTCCAAGGATATTCACATATACAGGTGATCTTATAAATTACACGGAAATCCGTTTATGATCCTACAAAGTAAGGAGTTGATGAAGGGCCAGTTGAAGCAACTTTCTATTTTTCTGTTTGTCTGTTTCTGATCAGGTTGGAAAGTGGCAATTCAATTGAAGAAAAACTGCTAAAAAATGGCACCAAGGAGCTTATAAGAGAAGTGGTTGCACAGGGTACTGACTACAGTTTAGCTTTCCTAACACAGGTAAGGTAAACCCAGAAATAGGCAACAATTTAGACTTTATTTTATTAGAGTTTAAGTTCACAAGGACCATAAAGGAACTGACATGTTGCTGCATTTCTGTAGTCGACAATCCAAGACCTCCTGGAAGTAGAGGCGACTTCAGGGGTGAAGGTGGAGGAGTTTGTGGTGCTTCATCAGGAGCCATCGGCCTCTGAAGCGATTTCTCCTAAAGTAGCGAGACCCTACATACAGGCTCTGCACAGTATAAATCTGGACAGCCAATCAGAGGAAGAAGAGCACCAGGAGGAGGACTTGGGTAGCAAACAGTCACCAGAGGAGTCGGAGATCCAAGCTAAAGAAGAGCCCGGTCTGTTAGAGGAGTTGAACGCAGTCATGGAACAGGTACATTTTTCTCTTTAGATTTTCTTCTGTAAATTGTTAAAAACTAAGAAAAAAAATCTGAAATAGAGAGTTTCCTGTTAATATTCCTTTTTTACTTCTCAGCTTACTCCTATTGAAAGATACGCTCTGCATTACCTGGAGTACCTCCACATCAGTGATGATGCTGCCCTAAAAGTAAGGCGTTTGATTTTGTTTGTTTTTACTTTTTTCATGTCTGCCTGATAATCTCAGCATGTTCGGTTGTGTTTTTGGCCTGATGAATGTGGTAATCCTATGCATTTGTGTTCATGTCGTCTAGGAGAGGTTGGAGTGTGCAAAGAGAGCCTGGGAGCTTCAGCAGCTACAGAAACTAAAGGAGCAGGATGAGGAGCACCAGACGACTGAGAGAGAGGAAGATCTCTTCACCTACACCAGAGAAGATGCTTACAACATGGTGGGTGGACAGTGTTATCCTGATCGGTTAAATAGAAAGTGTTGAACTACCTGTGTTTCCCTTTTGGAAAGTTTAATCTTCTCTGTGCGTTTTAACAGGAATACGTTTTTGATGCTGAGGAAGGGCATACCGAAATCATGCCGGTAAGGTGCTGCTGAATATGGAGTTTTCCTAAAAATGAATCACAGTTTCTGTTACAGCAAGATTTCTACTCTTTTGGATCAGTTTAAAAGTAATTTTAGGACTTGATGGATATAAAAAAGATAACTGATGGAAAGCTTTGTTTTTCTAGTACTTACCCCTGTCTAGAAATTATATCCATCAGCCTTCTTCCACCATTAAATTATTCTACTTTAACATGTCCATCTGATCGTCCCCCAGTCCATCAGCCCATCTGTCCTTTATCTATTCTAACCACCGGTGGTTCTTAAAGTGTTTTCAAAATAAAAACTAAACCCTTTTGGGTTTATTCTTCAGAGAACTCAGCTGATTGAAGGCTAATGCTGCATCAAACAGAACGCGTTTTGGGTGTCAACAGTTTAAACGCAGAAACTAGGAAGCCGAGTGAAACGCCGGACACCTCGCTTTGATGCTTCAACGCTCTGGAGATTTATCTGCTCTGTTCTGTAGCTAGAAGCTAGACAGCAGCTTACCTTTATTTACTTTGAGTACTTTGAGTTTTAACACATTTTTTAAATGAGAAAATCAACCTGAAAACATAATATGTGGAGTCAGTTCATCAGGATTACAATCCTACTTAAATATGCAGTTCTTGTTCGGAGGGGGCAGACATCCAGCATACCCGCAGGTATGAAGGAGGTCAGTGAAAACTGTGTGAAACGGCCAGGCTGTGGAAGATTTCCCGCTGCCGTTAGTACTGGCTGGCAGTGAAAAAAAGTGGTTTTAAGGTTTGCGGTTAAAACTGCCAGTACCAGAATCTAAAACGGATCATTTTTCAGCAGCATTTTTTTTAAATTGTTAGCTGATTTGAGTATTTATAAAATATTTCGCCACAGTTGACAAAATAATGGTTTTAGTGCAGCAATAATGACCAGAGTTCAATCTCTTTTCCTTGTACATATCAGTCTTTTCTCCCAGCTTTTTTAAAAACCTATGGAGTTTATCCCAGGCAGGCAGCTCGACGGGTCAGGGTATCACGCGTTTGCATGTTGTGTCTGTCCATTTTCTTCCGCTTATCCGGGGTCGGGTCGCAGGGGTAGCAGCTTCAGTAGGGAGGCACAGACGTCCCTCTCCCCTACCACTTGGGCCAGCTCCTCCGGGGGAATCCCAAGGCGCTTCCAGCTGAGAAACATAGTCCCTCCAGCGTGTCCTGGGTCTCCCCCTGGGCCTCCTCCCAGTGGGAAGTGCCTGGAACATCTCACATCCAGGAGGCATCCTGATCAGATGCCTGAGCCACCCCAACTGGCTCCTCTCGATGTGGAGGAGCAGCGGCTCTACTCTGAATCCTCCCTGAATGACTGAGCTCCTCCCCCTATCTCTAAGGGAGAGCCCAGACACACTACGGAGAAAACTAGTTTCAGCCGCTTGTATCCAGGATCTCATTCTTTCGGTCATGACCCAAAGCTCTTGATCATAGATGAGGGTAGGAACGTAGATCGACCGGTAAATTGAGAGCTTTGCTTTTTGGCTCAGCCCTGTGCACGCTGCACAGCAGGCGCCGCACAAATCTCCCTATGATCTCCTGCTCCATCTTCCCCTCATTCCTGAACAAGACCCCAGAATACTTAAACTCCACTCCTCCTCCTGCAGTTTCTGTCTCCCAAAAAAACTGCTGGATCAGCTTTTCTGATTTGTCGACTCGCCAAATCAAGCTGCAAAAGTTCATATCTGAACCTCAGTGTCGGACGCTTGGATGCCCAGACCTCTCAGCGCTGCTTGATGCCACTCCTCGTCGACTTAGCATCTAAATCCATGCTTTAACGCCCAGAACGCGTTCGGTTTGAACGAACCTTCAGAAAATGGTGGAATATGGAACATATTACAGTTTAGGAGTTTTCATTACTTTCATGGCTTCCTATGATGAGTTCAAACAGAATAATCTGGATTGTTTTCTTTCTCTTTTTTGAAGTATTTTGGTCCAGCTTACCCATTCGCTGTGCTCTGTGATCCTTCAACAGGTTTGGACTCCACCCACCCCCCCACAGGATGACAACGATATTTACATCGATTCAGTCATGATGTTAATGTATGACACCACACCTATGCCAGAGTCCAAGCTGCCTCCTATCTACATCCGCAAGGAGCATAAGAGACTGAAGATGGACCCCTCAGGTAGAAGATTTGTCCAAACCATTAAAATTGTTGTCAGCTGTTCACCTTCATCTGAGCTCTGCTTTTGTCTAACAGCTGCCAGAAAGAAGAAGAAGGGTCACGGGGAGACGGTGATTCCTCCACGCTCTCTCTTTGAAAAGGCCAGCATGCTCAAAGTTCGGCGTGAAGGAAAAGACCAGAAAAAGAACTTTTCTCTCAAGCAGCCTCCTTTCGCCAAACCCCTGCCATCTCTGGCTAAGCCTGCCATGGAGGCTGGTCAGGATAACCCAGAGTGGCTCATCAGTGAGGACTGGGCTCTGCTGCAGGTAACCGATCCTCCCTTCTTTTTTTTTTTACCACACTTGAAGTCGAGTTAAAGAACGGTTAACTTTTCATCAAGCTGTTGTTTTGGTTGTATTAGGCAGTGAAGCAGCTGCTGGAATTGCCTTTGAACCTGACCATCGTGTCTCCTGCCCACACACCAAACTGGGATCTGGTCAGCGACGTGGTGAACTCCTGCAGCCGCATCTACCGCTCCCCGAAACAGTGCCGCAACCGCTATGAGAATGTCATCATTCCTAGAGAGGAGGGCAAGGTAGTGAAAACCCAGACGGCATAGTTTGAAGTCAAACTGACTGCTCACGTGGTTCTGATCACTTTCCCGTATTTACAGTTGGTGTACGAAGCGAATCCTAAGAAGAAATCCAAGAGCATATATAAGGTATCCTTTCTTACCTTTAGAGCGGCTGGATGTAGTTCATGGTTCTTTTTGAGTTCATATTTTCCTCTTTGTTTGCCTACATTCAGTCTAAGAACAGCCGTCCTTTGAGGACCTGTCAAATCTACACACAGGATGACAACAGCTCACAGATTCAGCTGTACAGCAGCCGCTTTGAGCTCATGAGGATAATCGCCAGCAAGAGGAGCCCTCCGATCAAGCCTCTGGGGTGCGTTCTCAGTGATTCATTTGTTGTTTTCCACCGTCTGAGAAAATATTTTACCGTATCAGCACAATGAAATAAACTGACTGTATTTCATTTTATGACAGATGCGGTCGAATTAGATGTTTGGGTATTTTGCTTTGAAAAAAAATCATATTGATTCCTAAAGATTGATGCATTAAACCAAGAATTTATTTAAATAAATGCTTTCTCCACTGTTCTTACTGATGCCTGTTGTGGCTCTTTGCAAAATATAAAGCTGATGATTGAGCCCCTAAAACAGAAAACATTTCAAAAACTAATTTTGAAACGTTTTTATCCCTTTTGTTTTTTTTGTTGTTTTTTTTTTAACAGGCTTGGAATGAATCCATTCCAGAAGAATCCAAAACATGCTTCAGTCTTAGCAGAGAGGTGTGTTAATGACATTTTTAATTTTATTTTTAGACAAACCTAAAGAAATTTCTATCCAGAAACTTGTTTTCTCTTCCTCTTTCAGTGGGATCAGCTACGATAAGCCCTTACCTCCCATTCAGGTGGCCTCTCAGCGAGCTGAAAGGATTGCAAAAGAGAAAAAGGTGACTATCAAACTAATTCATATTTAGATCCAGGTTAAGGTACTATTCTCAGTCCAATTTTTTATTTTTTTTTTGGTAAAGGTGTCACGTTGATGATAATAGTAACCTGGTTTGACCGAAATTAGAATCTAATGTCTGACATGCATGTGATCTAACCTAATAATAAATGTCAATACGTGTGCTTGCCTCATTCGTGTGTTGCTTAATCGCGTTACAAGTTCCTAGAAGGATTAGTAACCGCATTTTATCACATAAAGAACCATTTATTCTGCAATCAAGAAAGAGATTAGCAGGCTTCCTTTATCTCCATTCCCTAGTTGCACAGCCAGCAGCCGCTCTGACTCATGTGACACACTGCTTATGCGATAAATAGACAAGTTGTGTACTGGACGGAGGAGATTAGAGATAAAAGAAGAGCTGGAGCGTAAATACTGCTGTAAAAATATTTTAAGCCCACAGATGACATGGCGTCATCTGTGAGCAGGATTTTGGCAAAGGTTCATCATCCAGCAAGGATATCAGCACCTGATGCTTCTTCTAGAGAAAATGTCCCCTAAATGTGAGGATTTTTATGGGCAGTGTTGGCCTAGTGGTTAGAGCAGTGCGGTTGTACTCTGAGAAGGTTGCAAGAAACCGGTTCGATCCCACAGCCAACATTCTGGGTCTCTGAAGACCACACTACTTCCCGCCTCACAATGGCAGCCCACTGCTCCCCAATGGGATACTTGTGATGGTATAATGACACTGGAAAGGCTTTTGTCACCCATGCTTGTTTCTCGTAAGACAGAGGTCGTCAACGTTTTGAAATGGGGAAATATGAAATGGTGTTATATCAAACTGGTCCTATAGTCAATCTATTACAGATGGAGTAATCTAATAAAAGTAATTTCTCCCTGGGATTATTAAAGTATTTCTGATTCCTGGTTGATGGGACAGGTGTTTTGAATGAAACGGTGCCCAGCTTGAAAGAGCTTCTGCGTGTCGCTGAATGTTTACATTGATGACTGAAAGACATCTTCTGCCTCCATTTATCTGTTTACTACAGTGTGTTGAATTCATGTTAATGTGGATTTAAAGACATTTCAATTAGTGGAAAAAAATTGCAGGGGGGAATATTAAAAAAAGTCTATTCAACCAAAAGTTTTGCAGTCCCCATGAAGTACCTCTGTGGAACCCCTAGGGGTCACAGACCCCCTGTTGAAGACCTCTGTCATAAGAAAAAAGTAGTCTGACAACTGGAGGGTAAACTTTGCATCTCTGTTTGCGGAGGTTCATCTGGAAAAGTTGTTTATGGCTGCTTTATACTAGGTGTGTTTCCATTCAACTAAAATGTGAATTTAAAGCAAACTTTTAAAAGTTTGAATTAAAGAAAATGCAAATTTGTGTTGTTTCCATTTGGTTTGAAGCGAATCAACCAAGTGACGCAACGTGTGATGCCGTCATACGTTGTCATCCACTTTGCATCATCACATATTGGCTGCATCTCTGATTCCATACTTCAAAATTTACATTTGAAAAAATCAATGGAAAGAACAGCTACTGTTCCTATTTTACCTAGAATACCTAATGCCCATCTGTTATTTGTTTGTTTCATTGCAAGCCCAGCAGAGCGGGATTCATGCACACTGCGTTTCTCAGATGTATTTATCTCATCTTTTTAACCTGTTTGTGTTTGCAGGCCCTTGCAGAGCAGCAGAAGGCCCAGCAGCAGTTGGCCCAGCAACAGGCTGGAGCTCCTCAGGCTCAAGCCACGGCTGGTCAGGCCCAGACTCCTGCCGCTGGCCAAGCGCAGGTTCCACAAGCAGCCGGGGTGACTGGAGCTACTGCTGTGCCCAACGCAGCCGTACTGGTGAGAAAAATGCCTTTATTACTCTGTATGTGCGGTAATCCAAATTGACTCATTCTGTATTAGAACACTATGTTTGTTGTTTGTAGGCTGGAGCTATAAAAACCGCCACTGTGGGCACAACCATTCAGGCTGGTAGGTTGATACCCAGATGTTTCCTCTCATGGCAGAGTTGTTGTTTCAGAACTTGATTAACTTCTCCAATTCTTCTCCAGCCACTGTAGGGGGGAATGTGATTGTGAACACAGTAGCAGGGATTCCCCAAAGCCCCTTCCAGGCCAATAAACGCCTGGCATCTCCAGTCACCCTGTCTGTGAGTCGTGTTCTTATTGCTGCTGTTCAGGGAACTAACCTCACACAGGCCTTAACCAGCTTTTTAATGTCTCGTTGTTATTATTGATCCAGCCTGCAGGTGCAGCTGGAGCCCAGGTGGTCCACCCACAGCAGAGGGCTGTCCCCGCCGCCGCTGCCTCTGCTGAGGTGGTCGCTATAGCTACAGGTGGAGGCGTGCGAGCCGTTACCCCAGTAACAGCCCCTGCTGTGGTCTCTACTACTTTAAGCCCTGTGCAGTCACAGACACGCCCGCTGGTCCCTCAGGTCACACCAGGTACACAACCTCATCAGACCCAAGTTTCCTCCTTCCTACCATGATGCTCTTTGCAGGTTTGGATCATCTGCTGTTGTCTTTCCAGCGACAGGTATTCAGATGGCAGGGAAGTCTCTTCATGCAAACCAACTGCAGATCTTACGACAACAGCAGCATCTGCAGCAGACGCAGCAACAGCAGGCTGCGTCCACTCAGATGAAAGCTGTAGGCAAACCTCAGGTACGCTAGACGGATGCTTCAGACATTTTTAAAACAATCTTCAACCCAATTTGTTCTCACAGGCCTAAAATGTAACCGGATTGCTTTTGGCTGTTATGATGCAATTTCTGGAGAATTTTAAAGCAGCCATAATTTGATTAAGGTGTGTTAGAGACAGCGGTCCATATAAGAGTTGCAGGAACGTAGCTCTAAGCAGGGTGTTAGAGGAGTTATAAAAGGTTGTAAAGGGAACTTTGTAAAACTTTAAAAAGTATAAAAAAGTCATGAACATGATCTGACAAAATACTTTATACTTAGAATACTTTTCTTCTCATTTGTGTTAAAGGCTCCTAAAAAAAATTTATTGATCTAGCCTACAGTATATAAATTTTTTATGTCACAGAAGGACTTGAGGCAGCAATGACAGAAAGACATCAGTCAGTGTGTGTAAGGAAGAGGTCATATGGTCATATATATATATTTATATATATATATATATATATATATATACCAAACACAGAGCAAATAAGGCCCCATACACGATAGGTGGTAGCGTCTGCCGATGTTCTGTCAGACCAGCATATCCATAATCAATACGCATGCGCAAGAGGTCAAATTTAAGGTCATATCGCCATACACTTAAAAAAAACACCAAAAAAGGTCATTAAATTTAGTTTAAAGTCTATTTAATTACTTACTTTTTGGTGTTGTTTTTGAAGCAATATGACCTTAAATTGTTTTTTTGTACATGACTAAATGGATACACGCCTGTTGAGGTAGTTTAAAGTGTATTTTTCATACAAAACTAAAGGGATAAACGGGTCTTGACTGGGTATGCTAGTCTGACCGGGTATGTTTATCCGACAGAACACCGGCTCAGAGCAGGCAGTCATGTTGACCTTGACCATCTCCCCCTCACTGACCGGTGTCTGGTGAGAGAGAAGATGTTGCAAGGCCCCCAAACTAGACTCCGCTTTTATGTTTTTGTAAAGCTAGAAGGCAACATCCAGTAATACTATGGAAACTAAAGCCAAAGGTCCGTAAATTGACTCTGTGTGGCTCACAGTATGTGGGACGGGCATAAATACTAATAGTTAAAATACTAGTATAGCCTGTTCAGCACAACTTGGAATAGTTCCACTTATAGGAACCCAAAAAAGCTAAAAACTGACTTTATAAAACAAATGCGTTAAGTTTTTCCAAACAATAATGCAGTTTTAAAAGTTTAAGTCCAATACAGGAATTTGGACTTTCTCTATTAGAGTTGCACTTAAATGTCTTAAATGTTAAATTCCTTTAACTTGGAACCTTTTCTGTTTTTATTTTCTTTTTCTGTTTCCTTCATATAGCTTGAAAAGAGATAGCTTTTTTCTTGGATTGGGTTTAAATAACAAATGTTTTATAGATCAGTTTTAATGAGACAACAAGTGATAGAATATCCTTAAATTTGAATAATAGTGCTTTAAAATGTAAGCATTACTAAAATAAAGGACTACAGATATTAAGCAAAGAAATTGTAAGTTTTCAGTCATTTTAAAACTAGTTTTTCCAAACTACAGTAAAAGTTTCCAACACAGTTGCAGCTCACAGTTGTGTGGGTCTTAATAAAACTTCTTAGGGTGTTAAAAACTATATAAAAACTCCTGTATATGCATTGTTTCATGGACCTGTGGGTGACAGATTATTGAAATTTGACCTAATCCAGTGGGGGATCTACGTCACACTGGGAGTGTTGGTTGAGCTTGCTGTATTTTGGAGTGAATATAGCTTCTAGACATGCAAAGCAGATAGAGAAATACCTCTAAGGGTGATAAGCTGTAGTGCAGCATTCAGGGGTAAAAAAATCTTTTGTTCCATGAGTCTATAACACAAAATCTTACTAGAATATATTCAAATGTCTAGCTTTAAGGTAACACGGATGAAACGGTTATACTAACAGCGACTCAAATGACATCTGTGTAAAAAAATTTTTTATTTATTTTTGAGAATGAAGCCTGCATACTTTGCTTCTCCTAAACTCGTTCATGGTTGTGTTTCTAGGACTTGTTAAAAGTGCAGAGACACAAGGTGCCGTTGCAGCAGGTGGCTGCAGCGACACAGGCTCAGCAGGCAGGCGTGGCACAGCAGACCACCCAGGTGCAGCCCGCTCAGGCCGGCCAAGCCAGTCCTCAGCTCGCTGCCGTGGCTACAGCCAGACCTGGAACTGTCCTCACTGCAAACGCGCTGCAAGTGACCAGACTGGTAAGCTCAACAAATAACCTCCACTCATTATGCACGCAGCTACAGCTCACACTGTATGACCAAAGCGCAGGGTTTAAAAGTTCACAGCTCGCGATGTATGTTCTCAAACTGTGCGACCCGAATATCTGATGCGATCTACCTGCTCACGCTTTACATCTAAAAACAACGTTGGACTCAGCTCTGGAGTGAGATAGATGGACCTACTCTGACTTGTCTGTCTGGAAGCCAGAGGAGTAGATTGGAAAATGAAGCTCACTAGAGTGAAACGCGCTGCCTTGGCAATTTGTGCAATTTTGTGCTGAAAGCCCTAAAAAGAAAAGGCCACAACGTATTTGGGACAAAGACATGGCTGAACAAACGTGGCTACTACAGTCTGTCAGTTTTACAGAAATTACTCCATTTCACTCATTGCACCCCCGCCATACTTCTGTGTTTTCTTAACATTTAACTTTTTATTGGTATTTTTCTCTTATTTACATATGCAGTGTACATGAACATTATACATCGAACTCAACATAACATAGAGATTTCACTTGGGAGCTATTCAACTATTTGGCCTTTGTCCCGTCTAGTTTATTTATTTTTTTAATCTTTGTCACTGTCTTTTGTCTTGAATCTTGTCCATTTCCTCCACTTTTCTCCCATTTGAGTTTGTTGAAGTCTTAGACGATGTGTCAGCTTTTCCATAATGTAGATTTCTTCTATTATTCCAGTCCATTGTTCTTGACAAGGGGGGTCTGCCTGTCCCCATTTCCTCGTGATAGCTTGCAATGGAATTTCCCATTGGGAACCTACTAGCACTAAGTTGCTATCTGGTTAGCAAGATGCTTCCGACAAACCGGCCACAATCAAACTTGCTTGCAAACCTTCCGCCACAACAATCCCGCCCCCTTGACAAACAACCAATCACATTCACTTTATTCACTCGAGTAAAGTCGTGCACCCCTGGGGAGAATTCGGAAATGCAACAATTGGAACAGCTTCCCTACGACTTTAAATTCTCAATTTGTTCTTTTCCAGACCCGGGTGCCCACTCAGGGGCAGATCCCGGCCCAGGGAGGACAGACGGCTCAGGTAACCCTCACTAAACCTCCTGTGGTCTCTGTGCCGGCTGTGGTCTCTGCAGTGACCACCATGTCATGTGTGGCTATTAATCAAGCACAGAAAACTGGTAAGGTTGAAGACTTCATTTGATGTTTTTAGTTTATTTTTTACTCAAAATAAACACTTTAATGTAATCTCTAAATCATTTGCATGTTTGTCAGTATTCAATTCCCCCATAGAGGAGCAAAAAGTTCCTGGTTATTTTTAATGCCGTGAACAGAATATTTCCTGCTCTTGTTCTTATTGATAAAAAAAATGCTACAAATCGTTAATCAGTTCTACCTGGTCTGGTTACGTTATTATCTGGTGTTAAGGGGGCCCGGTGCTGACGCCAGCCTTCTCTCAGATGCACGTCGGGCAGCTGATTCCCATGAAGAAGCAGCAGCATCCAGCAGCCATCCAGGCAGCCGCGGCGCAGCAGAAAGCAGGGCAGCCTCAACAAGGACAGGCTGCCGTGCAGCAGAAGGTAAAAACACCAAAACTACACCTACAGGACGATCTGATGTCTTCTAATCAGCAATAGAGGCAGCATATGTGTGAGGGAAGTTGTATGAGTTGTCTGTGTAAATGATTTATTTGTCCACAGAGGTACTGCATGGGGGGTCGTGAAAGTTGTGGTTGATTAGACTTCTTTTTTATATTCCCCCTGCAGTTTTTTCCACTAATTGAACTGTCTTTAAATCCACATTAACCTGAGTTCAACACACTGTAAACAGATAAATAGTAAACAGTATAAATAAATAGTGAACATATAAATGGAGGCAGAAGATGTCTTTCAGTCATCAATGCACACATTCAGCGACACACAGGAGCTCTTTCAAGCTGGGCACCGTTTCATTCACAACACCTGTCCCATCAACCAGGAACCATTACCCAGCATGCATCAGAGCAGACTGGTCTGTTCTTGAGATTGACAGCGTATTAATACAGAGTATTAAGTTAAAAGTTCTCTTTTCTGTTGTTTTTTCTCTATAAAAGTATGTTTTAAATACTTGAAATACTTTTAGGCTTCACCATATGGCCCATTTACTGATTTAGTGTGTAATTTAGAAAAAAAAGTTCAAATGTTTAGAGGACCATGGCAACCAGCGGACCTCCCAGGGTAACGGCAGCCAGGGCTAATATTAGCCCGTCTGCAGCAGCCTCCTATCAGTTTAGCTGTGAGTGATGTACCGCTGGCTATGATGGCGATTTTTTTTTTTTCATTTGTATTTGTGTTTATCTGACCATGTTAACTATTATTCCCCCTCTAAATAAAAAAAGTAATAAATTATCATCTAGAAACTATTAATAACAGGAGGTGAAATGCAGCTCCAGACAAGCCGAGTGTGTGATGACGTCACGAGTACGTTTTTATTCAAATTGACCCATAATGCTCAATCTGTGGTTCTGTTTTCGTCGTCATTTTCTCCTCGTTAATGTTGGTTGGTGAACCTCTCCAGGTGCACTACTGCCACCAACTGATAAGGAGTGTGACAGCTTCTTGGGAAGTTTTAGATTCATACTTGTCAATTAGTCATTTATAATTTTATTATTGAAAAGTTGTAACTTTTTATTTGTACTCATAACTTTTTAACTTATATTTTTACATATGAAACGTCTGATTCCTCATGTATTAAAGAATCGAGAAAAAATAAGCAAATACAAATCTCAAATGGACTTAAACCTACGTATGTGTTTTGATTGTTATCTAACCCCGTTCCATATGCATGTTTTGTTTTCATCTGTGTACAACATGGCTTCTTTCTTAAAGAAATCTTAAATACAGACTTCAACATCAGCCTAAAACTTTCTTTTTAGTCTTTAAATTTGAACAATCAGGTTTTCTTTGAGTTAAATTTAATATTTTTCCCAGAAATCTTCAGTGTTGTTCATTTGATGCTGTTGAGGATCATAAATTGGGATTATTAGATTGTAACTAATCTTCAACCCACGTGAAATTTAACAAAGTTTGGCAAGGAATAGATTGAAGTAATTCTCTAAAGCTGGTCTTCTAACATCTCTGTAATCAGTTTTATTTGGTCCAGTGTTGCAGTTTAGATTACATATCCTCTCTCTCTTTTTTCTCCTTTCTTCCTGTTAAAGGCAACAAGTCTTAAATAAACCATCACCCAGTGTTTTGTCAGCCTGACAGTAATAGTTTGTTTAGCATATATTCATTGACAGATGTCTGAGGAAACGGCTTCCGGTTTTGCATTTTGTGATTTATTTGCTCTGATCAAGGCATTTAAAACGGCTTTTAATCTTAACTTGATTTTTTATTGTACTAAATGTCTTGCCTGTCGTAAATTTAGTGAGGATAACACTTTGATAAGAGAATTCATTTCTTTATCGAGGTCTGATTTGTCTGGAGTTTTAGCAGCGCTTTTATTCTAAACCCTGGATATTTTCTGAAGTTTTTTTTTTATTTTTTTGATAGATTGGAACCCAGCAGGTGACGATGCAGACAGCTCCGTCAGCGCAGCAGCAGAAGGTCACCTACGCAGCAACAACTCAGCTCCAGCCGGGAATCAAAACCCAGTTCTTCACCACCACCACCCCCATCGCCCAGGCCCCAAAACCAGCTGGAGCCCAGCAGATCCAGGTCGCTCATCACCTGTTTACCCAGAGTACAAAGTCTGCACATCTTTTCCGTGTTTTACTGCTGATCTAACAGGCTGTTTGCTCTGTGTTATAGGTGACTAAGCTTCCACAAATAGTGCAGCAGCAGACGACTGTGGCCAACATTCAGCAGATTGTTTCCTCTTCCCAGCAGGTGAGGCCGCTCTATTGATCCAGCTTGTTAACCTGCCTCAGCTCTGTAGTTTGGAGCCCGTCAGCAGGGTCATAAACTTCTCCTCTTGTGACCCAGGTCCAGCCTCAGACTGTGACTCTGGCCCAGCCCACCACTTCAGCTCCCGCTCAAGTCCAGATGATTCCCGCAGGGCCGCCCAGCGCTCAGGTGGTTCAGCAGAAGATCATCCCCCAGCAGGTGGTAACCCCCGCCACACAGATCCAGCCCCAGAATCCGCACAGCCCCGCCCACCTGCCCGCCGCCCCTTCGGCCGCAGAGTCCCCCGGACAGCAGTCCGGTCAGGCCCAGCAGCCCAACAAGAATCCAGCTCGCCAAGGGGGGGTCAGGACCAAAACCCCCGCCAAACCCAGCGGGGGGAGCAGCTAGTCCTGCTTTGTGACGAATCCCCTTGCCCTAGTTTTTTTGGTTTTTCTGCGGATCACATGACGTTACAGATCCCGCAGCCTCCAAGTCCTGGAAACCAGCCGCTGTCTTTATCACACCAAACCCTTTTGTTTACGCCTGTTAACTCTAGTCAGCTCTGAGTGTTACAGAGCTAATAAGTGATGAGCTCTGGAGGATCAGCGACGACCCGCCGCCGCTTCTGTTCTGCTCCACAGCCATCAGGAGCAGCGATCCCTTCTTAACCTCATTTAAATGTACATTATTTGTTATTAACAACTTCATTCTGAACCCTGCAAACCACGACAGCCCAGTCCTCCACACATCACTGCTGTCTTCTGTTTGATAAATATATATCTGCCCTAACAGACGTCCCAGGCTGGGGATGGAGTCACTCTGCATTAGTGTCAGTGTGTTCATTATTAGTCCCTGTCTGTCTGTTTCTGTTGTTACTAGTGAAAAAAGATGGTTGTTCCTTTAATCGCTTTATTTTTTTTTTTTTTAAATCATTATTTCAGTAAATACACTGTAAACATGTACTTTAGTGTTTTTGTGTTTCTCAAATTCTTTTTTTAATTGATGTCAAAAGAAAAAAAAAACTGTAAATATCAGCAAAAACATTTGTACTTGTAAAGTAGTTGTGTTTTCATTGGATTTTTCAGCCTAATTGTAATAAAGTGTTTTGTTTTTATACACAAACTCATCTTTTTCCTTTCATTAAAGTGTTGAAAGTACTTAAACATGTCGTGAGTCCTTAAACTTCGACACACTGCACTTAATTTATCTTCAGATGGAAATATAGACATGTTTTTTTTTATGTATTATCAATGCTGAGATAAGAACATTTAATTATCAAATCCAACTAGCATGTTAATTTAGATTGCAGCTTCAATTATTGTGATACATTGTTTACCAATCTACTTGCTCTGGAGAGCAGAGTTCGCTTCTTTTTATATGTTGTTGCAAAAGTCTCCAGTAGCAGAAAAAAGTCAATAGATTTGTCGAGATGCGCTAAAGGGGTCTGAAAAGTCGCTAAATAAGTTAGCAACACTGCTCTTTGCTTCATTCGTTTTCAAATGGTTTGCTGCTGTCTGTTTGGACCTTTCTGAACATGTGCAGCAAATGGACTGATCCAATATGGTGGACACTGAAAGGGGGGGTTATTAATGTCCACAAATAAGGAATAATTCTGTTAACCATACATGTAAATAGAGTTTTATGGGGCCCCCAGGAACTTGGGTTGGTGTGTTTCTACCTAAGAAAGTGGTTTGAACATCCTGCAATGAAATAGTTGGTGTTCATCCAAGTGTAGATCTTTATCTTCATTCTCTGCTGTAAATAGTCCGACCTTTATGGTTTTATTAGAGGACAAAGGTTTCTGCCCTGGAAAAGCCCCTTTCATTTCAACATGTTCAGCCTCCTGAACTTTCTTATCAGCAGCAGCGTAAGTCTTTAATGGGCCCTAAAATCATATTATTGACTTCCTTTAGAATCTTGAGACTTAAACAACTTTTTGTCTAAGTCTTTTTGTCGTTTTGTATGCAAAGAGTGTATACATTTACTTTCAGACAGTAAATGAGCAGCAGTTTAGCATTGCAATGAACGTTTCCATTACCTAAAGTGCAGCAGTGATCGAATGTAAACTGTGTGGGAGAAAAAACATGGTGCAGAAATGCATTGATATGGAAGATCAGAGCATTTCAAGACAAATATATACGGTGCAAAAAAACTCGGTGTGACTTGATTTAGAGTTTTTTCAACATTCAGCAGTCTAATTGCGGTGGGGAAGAAGCTGTTGCAGAACCTGCTGGACCTGCATCGAATGCTGCAAAGCCCTTTTCCCAGAGGGCAGCAGGGAGAACAGTCCATGCTGGGGTGTGAGGCAGAGCATGTGAACGGAGCACCACGACGCACAATTCCTGCTCCCCACTTAAGCGGATTTTCGCTCTGCCGCTGAAATTTGCACCGGGACGCTCTGCTCAAATATCGCTCCGCGCTCACCTTAATTTTCCTGCCACTCCTGCGAAATCGTTCCTCGCTCACTCAAAATTTCAGGAGAAAGCATTTTTTGTTCGTGTAATTATGCCAGGGCCCTGGGACACACAGCGATTGATTTAATGATGTGACCGATACACGTCTTATTTACCTGAATGTTAAATTATCGCAAATTACGTTCCCAGCTGTGAACGTAACACCTCGCTCCTTTCATGTTGCCATTTAAATAATTTTTAAAATCACACTTCAATCAAAAAAAATTTTATTTTACAACCGTTATAATCAAACATGTTGAATTGACGTTGAGATTGAAAACTGCTCATATTTTTTCTGCTCACATGCTCTGGTGTCAGAGGTCATTGATGGTGTTATGGGCTCGGGACACGCAGCGCTTCAATGATATGTCTTTAATGGAGGGAAGAGGAGCCCCCATGATCCTCTCTGCTGTTCTCACCCCTCTTCTCTTTTTCTTCCAGTCTGAGGCGCTGCAGCCTCCACAGCACACAGTGAGAGAGCTGGTCAGAACGCTCTCTATGGTGCTTCTGTAGAAGGTGGTGAGGATGGGTGGGGGCAGATGGGCTCTCCTCATCCTCCACAGGAAGTAGAAGCGCTTCTGGGCCCTTTTGACCAGTGAGGAGGTGTCTACAGTCCAGATGAGGGTGTCTGTGATTTGCATGTGATCAGATCAGGGCACGCCTGAGTTTGTTTTTAAGTTCTAGATTTATTGAAACACAGAAATCTCTTTGTACTATGCTAAATTTTTTTAACCATTTGCTCACTTTATAAAACACCTGTCTGTTATTTCTACAAAAGTGCCTTCTTGATTTATTCTAGAACAGAAATAGCTTTTCTTTCAATTGTTAAAGATTTAAGAAAAAATCATGTTTGTTACTCTTGAAATTTTCAAATTGAGGTAATATGAGATATGAAGATGTTTAAATATTTAAGTTAAACACACAAACTTTTGAATGGGAGACCAATTGTTCAATTTGTGATGTTTATTTAATCAATTTGAGTTTTTTTTTTTTTTTTTTGTTATTTAGTCTAACTTTTCGAGACTGTTCTCTGCAACTGAGTTTATTTAGAAAAACTTTGAGAGATCAAATGATTATTTGAGCCTCTGTTTCTGCTCATCTTGCTAAAACGTCACGTCATTCTGTGTTTGACCACAGGGGGTCGCTGTTTCACCATTTTCTGGAGCCCTGCTACTCTTGATTTTCCAGCTCAGTGAAATTTCCAATCTGCTCCCCAGAGCACACCCTGAGCCCTTCCTCTCCTCTGACACTCGGTGGCCGCTCCACCATCACAGCTAAACGAGTGAGACAAGAGAGGTGAGGTGGAAGAGAGACGAGCAGATGGGCAAAGCTGGTTCCTTTGGCCCGGATCTCACCCTGCCCAACCACTTCACCAGATTAGTCAGAAATGGTTTGTTTTTGCTCTTATTTGACCATTTTTAGGAATTGCATTAAAAATAAAAAACACAAAGAGCCTTAAGTTGTTTAGAGTCAGGGGCGGATCTACAGGGGAGCATGGGGGGGCTGAGCCTCATTACTGTATATCACTAAAATATTTTGGGGGGTTTTTGTCCAAAAAGCTCCTTACAGCTTTCCAATTAAATATTTAATTAGCCAAATATTATTTCTGCTCATTGGGGCAGTGTGTAGCACTGCTGCCTTGCAGCAAGAAGGTTCTTGGTTCCATTCCCGGCTGAATCTTTCTCCATGGAGTTTGCATGTTCTCCCTGAGCATAGGTTGGTCCTCTCTGGGTAGTCCGACTTGCTCCCACAGTCCAAAAACATGACTGTTAGGTTAATTGGCTTCTTTATATTCTCCTTAGGTGTGAATGGTTGTTGGTCTCTGTGTTGCCTTCCAATGGACTGGCGACCTGTCCAGGCTGTACCTCCTCTCGCCCATAGGCAGCTGGAGATAGACACCAGCACCCCTCACAACCCCCCTAGTGATAAGCGTGACAGAAAATGGATGCATAGCCAAATATATACCTCTATAATCTTTATTTTATATATATATATATATATATATATATATATATATATATATATATATA
Source organism: Cyprinodon tularosa (assembly GCF_016077235.1). NCBI lineage: Eukaryota > Metazoa > Chordata > Actinopteri > Cyprinodontiformes > Cyprinodontidae > Cyprinodon > Cyprinodon tularosa. The sequence goes on from NW_024037893.1 coordinate 3,958,296, forward strand.
TATATATATATATATATATATATATATATATATATATATATATATATATATATAAAACATACTTGCCTGTCTTTTAGGAAAGCATGCTTTCCAAATAGTGCTACTTGTATTTCTTACTTGTGAACAACTTATTTCTGGCTTCATATTAGTATAAACTTCTAGCCATAATGAGTTGATTAATTTTTTGTTAAATTAAAGGAAATGTGAGGAATGAGAAGTAAGAAAACACAGAAATTAGAGGAAGGAAGATGTCAGCATCATGATGTCAAAGAGAGAGAGCAGAGATAATGCAGAGGAAACTGATGAAGGATAACAGGAAGGCAGAGAATCAGTGTATCCAGCATCCAGCTGAACCACCTGCTGTTTAGATTTTAGCCCTTAAGCTCTCCTAGAAGTAATGACTGAAAATGAAGTCAATCAAAGGTACTTTTCTGACTTTGTCTTCTTTGTTGATTTATTCATTTAGTAGAATATTAGTTTCTCTTGGTTAGCCTGTAGCTAAGTTCACTTGGTTTGTTAGTACCGAAAATGGGACAATATTAAGGTATGAAATAAGCCTAACTAAGCATGGTATCCATTTTTATTCACTTCCCCACAGCGGATGCTTTTAGGAACCACCTCATATTGCAATAAATGTTGCAGTTTACAGTCATTTTCTTAAAATAAGGACATAATTTAAAGTTAAATGTATTTTGTAACTCATTTCACCGAGATGATTGATGTTTCTTAGTCTAATTTCTTTATTTTTTATGTTTATACTCACAATTGACAAAAACAATGTTTGTGATTTGACATCAGACCAATAAAAAATGTGAATACAGAATTTTAGGCTTAATCAAAACAATGTTTGATACCTGCCTAAAGCTTGCTATTTGCAGAAGATTTAATTTGCACCTCACTGGAATCCATTAAAAACAGCTTTGTGTTTCTGACAGAGCTGCTAATATAGACTGAAATTTTCGCACATCATGTATTCTTTTTTTTCTCATGTGTGCTGTGTCGGCATGGGTCAGCCTCAACAAAAAGGATTTCTTAGGGTGACTTACTTAAATCAAAGTGTGCAGGCCACTTAGCTGTAATAGTGACCTGTGTTTGCACGACTTTCAGCTGTGTGGGTTTGTTTATTTGTTTGGAATATTTTTAGAAATCTGTGTGTTTGTGTTAAGTGGGTGTTTGGGAGTTGCACAGCTACAGGAAAAGGACACAAGGCATCAGCAAAGAGAAGCCAAACACCCTGCAGAGGGACGTGGAGGCGGAGGCCTCCATCCACGCCCACAGAAGGACGGACATAAGGAGGGAATATGCATTCATTCTCCTTTACAAACTGACTCAGTAAAATCAGAAAATAAAACCTCTAAAAACAGCAGGTTTTAATTAGCAGCTAGCTGTAGATTTGGTGTTGTTCTCTGATGATGACTCTGAGCCTCAAATGACTTCAAAACACTATCTGTCCTGGATTGCTCTTCATTTAAAAATGATCGACTTGCTCTTTCCATTCACCTGTCTACTCTGCCCGTGGAAAAAATAATGCAACCGCTTTAGGTATTTACTTAATCATATTTAGTTACTGTAACACAATTGTTTTATGTCCTACACTGCTAACATGAAGCAATTGTGTTTAAGTTAATGCCAAAAACAGTTGCATTATTTTTTTTCAGTGTACCGTTCATCTGTTCGGCTGTGACTCCATCCTGGAGAGAAATATCAGCTGTGCTGCTTCCATCAACACCTTTGTCTATAGATGTTTTGATTGGCCTGTTTTTCAGTGTAGTCCTGTTTCTCTGACTGTGACTAACTGGATGTGCTCTCTTTATCCTCTGACATGGGAGCTGGCTCAGAGCTCGTCTGCCTGGCTGTGTGTTTCCTGGACGGGGCCGCCTTTAACAGTTGTTTTTTTGTATCTCTGCTTCTGTCTCCTTGAACCCCAGTGGGCCTCAGCAGATGGCCGCTCACACTGAGCCTGGATCTGCTGGAGGTTCCTTCCTGTTAAAAGGGAGTTTTTCCTCTCCACTGTCGCTACAAGCATGCTTAGTGTGAGGGATTGCTGAAGAGTCAATGAGTCGATGCAATCAACTGGTTTTCCTTAGATAGAAAACTTTGTATCAATTTGACTGGATGATCTGGTGAACTGTAAAGTGCCTTGAGATGACATGTGTTGTGAATTGGTGCTATAGAAATAAACTGCATTGAATTGAATCTGATCCACCTGTTTCCAGCTGCTATTTATGCTGCCTGTTTTCCTGCCATCAGCATTAGATTATTCGAGCCTACTCTTTTTTATAGTCTGCCTGATCCTGACCTGTTTCTGCTCCTGTACCTGTGGAATCACCTTTGTCACAAGCTGCGGAGTAACCACTCTTCTGGACTTCACTCCTTCTTCTGGGCTTAGACTGAACTTTACCACGTTGGTGACTTTCATGTTCAATATCATTCCCCGTCTGAGTCCTGAAGTCACTGACCTGAGTTTCCGTTTCTACAGTGTATCCAGTGAACCTGCCCCAGCTGACGTTTTAAATAAACTGTTTTTGAATCTGATCTGTATTCTTGAATTCTGGGTCAACATTCTGAGCTCCTGACAATCCAGGCCTGTTCCAATCAATTCCTGCTAAAAGAAAAGCCTCCCTGCAGCATGAACGCGCCACCATCCTGCTGAAAACAGGTTGGTGTGTTTATGATCCGGTGTGATGGTTGTCCAGTGGTCTCATCTGACCGGAACACAAGCTGCTGTTGTTCCTTCGAAACAGATTATAAATGAGAACTAATTTCTCTGTTTCATGCTTTATTTCCAATAAATGCATGTTTTATTTTATCACATAAACTAAATACACTGAAACAGGTGGTTGACTTGGTGAGGTAAGAGAATAGCTTTATAAAGAACTGGATAACAAATGGGTTACCTCGTTTAGCACCATTTCCAACCTTTGAGTGCAAAGTCAGAGTGGTTGTTGGGGTTTAACGGTGTAAAATGCTCCACCTCCACAGCCTGTCAGCAGCTTCACAAATCTTCTGCGAACAATTGCAGCTGCTAAAGACGAGCTGTCAGAAAGCTGCCGCCGCTCTCTGTTACTCTCTCTGGAGTCAAACGTCAGTTAACAGCAGATAACATTGGAGGTAACTGCTCCTTTCACACAGGCACCCAGCAAAACAAACAGACGCGCTGTGTGTTTGCTTTGATGTTAAAGCGAAGGAAATGAGAGTGACACATTTAAAGCACGTGTTTGTGCAGAAAGCACCTAGAGCAGGACCTTGGAGCACTTGTGTCTCGACGGTTTTCCTTGACGATGAAGCTGTTCTGCACAGAGTTGCATCCAGTGGGAGCAGAAGGACCTCCCACCATGCATGTGTTTATCCCAACAGGGTCTTCCCAGCCTCTGAACGAGGCCAAATGTTGCACCTCTGCAGGAGGTCAGAGAAACCCTTTCAACAACAGCCTCTGGCAATGGGGATGATACAATTATTACGTGTGGTGACACAACAACAGCGGTTGGGGGGGGGATTAGTGGATCGAGGGCTTTGTTGTTGCCTAAGAGACGAGCTCCCTTGCTCAGGCCTGTACAGTTTGCTCAGCGGGTCGCCTCTGTCCGTGCTCAGGCATCGATCACACGGCCTCGGGGTCCTTCCCCTGCTTATTGATGCTCCTCTGATGATGCTGGTGATCTTGGCTACTGGAGGAGTAAAATTTTTTTTTTTAAAGAAAAGAAAGAGGTAGTCTGGCTTCCTAGAAAGGTTGCCACGGTAACCAGCTGCAACCCCCTTTTTAGTGCACATCACAAGGCTGCTGGAACAATGGTTCCAGCAGCTTTTTTCTAGACGCTGCTGCTTTCTTTTGAAGACTGAATCCCATCAGGATCCTACTGTACCCTCACTGCCATGCAGGCCTCAAGCAGGCAGTTTGAACTTTAATGTCAAATAAGGAAAAATTCATAAAGTTGTCTCTTTTTTCTAAGATGCTCTTTGATGTCCAGCCTTACATAATAAGTCATCTTTATTGGGTTTAGTGATCTCCATTTTCTGAGGCCAATGTGGGACTGGCTTATTACTCCGAATGATGAGTCACAGGTTTGCTGGCCAATTTCACTGAACTGCATTGTGGGAGGGGGGGCGATAATTGCTCTGCATGCAAGATGAGCTGAGAGAGCACCAGAGCTGATATGCTCCACTTCCTCTCACACAGTGATGGGAAGTGTCACTCTGCGCTTTAAGGACATACTGTGGAGCTACAGTAGAAGCCTGCCTCCATCGCTTTCATTCTTCCCCCACTTTCTTCTTCTTCTGTTCACTTGGCAGCTCAAATGTCTTGGTGTGACTCTCTGCATCTGCAAACCGACGAGGCGATCTCCTTCTTCTACCTTCTTAAATACGATTTCATCACAGCTCAGCTGCAGCCTGCGCTCTATATGGATTATATTACATAGAGGCGTACTTTTAACCAACTGGGATGTTTTTCTGAAAACAGTTGGTTGCACTTGATTTCAGAGGTGTCAAGTAAAAAAGTACAACTACTATTACCAGTATTGGACAGTGCAATATTCAGTTACCATGGAGACTGAACACAAACTTTAGGAGGAATATTACTGTTAACCAAGACATTTATAACAGCCCCTCCCCATGTACCGGCTATTCTCTTACATAAGTAGTAAAAAAAGTGTGATTTTAGAGTTATTAAAGCTTCATTGTTCTTTTGAATAGAAAAGCAAACGTACGACATGTTTACAGCACTTTTCAGCTACTTAAAACGCTTTACATAAGAGCCACTCCAGTGAAAAGCAACTCAGGAAGCTGGAATTAACCCAAAGCTTTTGGATTAAACACCAGCTGTCCCGCTGAGCCACAGTCCCCCCCTTTGTAAAATGTCTTGGGGTTTTCCTAAACTCATAATAGATTTTATGATTGTTAATAACTTTAAAGGGATGGAGAAATTAAACTAAAGCTAAAATGTACTGAAACACTAAACACTGCTTTGGAGAAATCAAGGTCATGTTCCTCCCTGGCAGAGGTGGGAAGTATTTAGATACATCATTTACTCTGTTGCATTTACCTAAGAAACATTTTGGACAGAAAAAAAATAAATTTAGGAGTAGTTTTATTAACGTACTTCTTACTTTTACTTAAGCAATATTCTCAGCTGAAATTACAGTAAGTAGTAGGTTACCCTGTCCTCACATATAAAGCAATGTTGTAAAATGAAACGGTCTCCCTCTGTGTTTTATAATCTGATAGCAGACCACCTTGGACCAGAGGATGAAGAATTCACAGAGTTGCTGCTAAAGACAAAGCCACGTTCACCCATCTAGACTAAATCCTATAGCAGAGAACCAAAAATCTTGGGTTAGTTTTTCTTTTTTGGAGAGTTTATTTGTATTTGTTTGTTTATGTGCAGGATAGGTCGAAAAATAGATGGATTTTAATTTATGGATTTTTTACTAAACCAGACGGTGGCAGCAGTGAGCTTTGACAGCCTTAGTGTTGGACTCAAAAAGACCAAAGGACTTTTACTCAAGACAAAAACACAAGAAAAGGGAAGGTTGTTGGTTCGTTAGCAGGATCAATTGAAGACGTATTTAGAAATAGAAGTACCTGTCCCTTATTAAGTGGAACAGGAACGCACTTTGTCCCGTAATACTGTGAGAGTAAAAGTAGTAAGCACTTTGTCCCGTAATACTGTGAGAGTAAAAGTAGTAAATGCATGATGTTATTGTCGTTGTCTGGGCAACCATAATGTTTTACATCATGTTGCAATGTTCAGCCAATCATGTAGTGTAACGTCACTGGCATTAAGCAGGACCCAAGCAGATCTGGTATCCGGGCATACACTATGCGATTTTTTTCAAGCGTTGCACACAGCTAAAGCTCGAACTGTACCATGAAACCTCAGGGTTTCATGGTACAGTGTGAGCGCACAATGCACGTTCTCACACTGTGCGACCAGACTAACTGATGCGATCAACCTGCTCACGCTGTACGTGTATAAACCACGTTGGACCCAGCTCCGCAGTGAGATGGCGCTACTCGAATTCGTCTATCCGGAATCCAAACAAGTAGAAGAGGAATATGGAGCTCAGGAGAGTGAAACACGCTACCTTGGTAATTTGTGCAATTTTGTGCTGAAAGCTCTAAAAAGAAAAGACGACGACATATTTGGGACAAAGACATGGCTGAGCAAACATGGCTACCACGGTCTGTCAGTTTTACAGAAAGAAATCCATTTCCCTCATTGCACCCCCACCATGCTTCTGTGTTTTCGTCTGAAAGGAAGAAGAAGAATCCTTCTTTGCACACTGAGCGATTTACCCACGATGGCCGACTGAATTTCAAACATGTTTGGTTTTCTCCCAACCTTACAATTCCTGATTGGGGGTGGTCATGACAGTCTGATTGCCCCTCGTTACCCCCTGTACACTGCATGATGCACGATGAAGGCTGAAAGTCGGCCCGATCAAAAAATGTACGCACGACTTGAAAGTCGGCCCGAAAATGGCAAAAAATCGAACATAGTATGCCCCGCTTTACATTGGCAAATTTACTTTTAAGGAAAGGACTCTGTGCTCTGATAAAAATCGTGTAATATATCTCAAATGACGCAAACGGGTTACAATTTACACAGTCTTGCTTCATGGTAGTCTTTTATGCAAATAGATTATAGAAAACACTGTGATTAGTTTTAACCACTGCAAAGACACGCAAAGGGTGGAGCCGACATAAGCACCATGGTTCACGAGGGTTAATAAACAACTAAAGAATTAAAGTGTGTCATGTGTTACCTGCTAACTGCAGGCTGGATGTCGTCTCATTCCAAGTCCTGTCTTTGGTGTGGCATTTTCCCAACCAGAACCAGCTCAGCCCGTGACTCACTTTAAACACACGCCACAGTGACTAGGATGGGGATTAGCGCCAACTGTCTGACCCAGACCTCAGGATGATGAGCTAAATGTCATTTTTGCAAAAGAGCCTCTAAGTGTGTGTAAGTATACAACACATGCGTGGAAAGGAGCCCAAATACTGGGATTATGTTGTTGGGACAGAAATTGGGTCATTTTAACCAAACACTGGATCATAATGTAATGATCTCCAGGTGTCTGAGTTTTGGTTTTCTTTCTGTTTTCATGTTTTCAGCGTTTTCTTGTTTATTACACTCTAACAGGCCCTGACATATTCTGCTGTTTATTTTGGGAAGCCAAGGTCTTGTTACATTAGTTCGTTCTTCTCTGTTGACTGTTTTTATTTTTATGTTCAGCTCTTTGTAGACAGATTTTATCTCTTAGATCCCTGGTTATTTAAACCAGGGTTTATAGTTTCCTTGTGTCTCACCTCCTTTTTTTGTTATATGGCAGTGTTCACACAGCAAACAAATGTCACCTGAATCCAGTCTTTTTGTCCATATCTGACCCGTATCTCTAAAAAAAAAAAGTAATTGGAATTGACTCACTTTTATATTTTGTACTAAATCAAACACATATCTGATAGTTTTCAAAGAGTCTAGCCGTGGCAAATGGAATCACGCTTTTCATGCTTTTCATGATGCGGTCTTGATATTTTTGGCTCCTGTTTCTCAGTAGTTTCATGATGACACAGAGGCACCGGGATTCACTATTGAATTGAACATTTCTAGTATCGCTTCTGTAAATAGTGCTCTGCTATGTGGTGTTTGCATTCTTCTTCTGCACATGCAGATTGCTTTGGGGTTCTGATCTCTTCAGACAGTTTAACAGCAGTCACATTTAATGAATTATATGAACGACTAAGTTAAAACAAAGGATTGTTTTGCAACAAAAAATGGAGTTGGGCAACAAGATGCACTGGTAGAACGTATCCTTACAATCTCTCCTTTTGCTTCACTGCTGTCTTTTTGTCACATCTGCAACGGTTTTGGTTTTGTTTAAGTTTCTTTTTGAGTTATCAGTTTCACTTTGATTAAAGTATTTTTTGTTTTCTAGTTTTATTTGTGTAATTCCTATTTCTTGGTGTTTTCTGGATGTATTTGAGTTCTTAGGCATTTTCTTGTTTTCCCTCTGTTGCCCTCTTGTTTTGGTCTCCTTTTCCCTAGCTCCCTTCTAGACTCCTCTGTTTACGCCTGCTCCTAATCTGCTAATTAGCCTGGTCTTTTTTTCTCTCTCCCATATATGCACCTCCTCAGTCAGTGTTGCTGATTTGTCATCATTTCCTTGCCCCCTTGTTGTAAGTATTCCTGGTTTTCAGTATTTTGGGATTTTGTGAATTAATGTTTTTGGACTTATGCTTCTGTTACCCTTTTTGGTTAATTAAATCTAGCAAGAAACCACCTCAGCTTCAGAGTCTGCATTTGGGTCCTGTCAAACCTTCACCCCACCTTGACAGCTACAGATATTCTCTGATCATCTCATCTGGTTTACTTGTAATCTTCCATCCTGGCTTCATTATTCAAATTTCTGCTTCCTGATTGTTCTCTGTTGGATTCTTATGTCGTGCTGCTCTGTATTCCTTATGCGACTCTGCTTCATTTTACCTTCATCCACTCTGTGTTTTTGGGACCTTGTCTATCATAATCATGACACATAAAGTGAGGGCAATTTTTTGTCATTTTGAAGGAAGGAAGTGAGCTGTGTGAAGGACTTTAATTAGCCTTTAGGTGTCTGTGACAAGCTTTTCAACAGAATAAAAAGAAAAAAAAGCTAAGCAAAGGATATTAATATTGCAAATGTGGGTGTTTTTTTTTTACACTCTGTTCTGACTAAAGACATAATAAAAGACAGTGATGACTCAGAATTCATAAACAGCTCAGGTAGACAACAGGTTGTGCAAAAGCAGGATTATTTTGGTAAACAGTGCAAGACTGCTTGGTTGCCGGAATATTAACACGTATTAACAGTTTTTTGCAGTGGAGATAATTAGTGCTGCCTTGGAGGGAGCTTTATAACTGAAAGGGTAACCTATAGTTGGACTGGTTCCAATGAGCAGTTGTGATCTGAGGACTTTTAGACACATTTTCTTAGTGAAGAAAGGTTTGAATACATTTGAGCAGTTTATAGCTGATAGCAGATGCTTTAGTACATTTACTTTAGTGCACTTGGTCTTATATATATATAAAACTCTTCCTCAGCCGCTGCGGACGGTCTCCCCCTTTTTTCCTCCAAGTTTGGGTTCTCTACCAGAGACATACATGGGAGCTTGAGGGTATCTTTGCTGTTCCTAGAACTGCACTCGTCTGGACCGAGATGTCTGATGTATTTCCAGGGATCTGCTGTAACTCCTCCAGTTTCAGGGTCACTGCCCTGAGTGCCCAGTGACCAAGGGTACCACTGATGCCTTGACCTTCCAGGTTTTCTCCAGCTCTTCTCTGAGCCCCTGGTATTTCTCTAGTTTCTCATGTTCCTTTTTCCTGATGTTGCAGTCACTTGGTATTGCTATGGCAACCACAACGGCTTTCCTCTGCTTTTTGTCCACCACCACAATGTCTTGTTGGTTTGCCATTACCATTCCGTCCGTCTGTATCTGGAAATCCTTCTCATTCTCGACAACCTTTGGAGGTGTTTCCCACTTTGACCTTGGGGTTTCCGGCCCATACTCTGCACAGATGTCCCTGTACACTATTCCAGTCACTTGGTTATGGCGCTCCATGTAAGCTTTCCCTGCTAGCATCTTACCCCCTGCAGTTATGTGCTGTATTGTCTCAGGGGCCTCTTGGCACAGTCTGCACCGGGGGTCTTGTCTAGTGTGGTAGATCTGGGCCTCTATTGCTCAGGCCCTGCTCCTGTGCAGCCATGATGAGTGCCTCTTTGCTGTCCTTCAGCCCGGCTTTGTCTAGCCATTGTTAGGATTTCCTGATATCCGCCACTTCATTTATGTTCCGGTGGTACATGCCGTGTTGGGGCTTATCCTTCCATGACGGAACCTCCAGCACCTGATTTACTGTTTCGCGTTGTCTGAGAAATTCAGTGAGGATGTCGTCTAATTGAGCCTTGTCCTTTATGTACTTATGGATATTGGATGTTTTATCCCAGATAGTTGCTCTCACGCTTACTAGTCTTCGGCCTCCTTCCTCATGGCTAGCGTACATTCTCAGGGTGCTGGATTTGGGGTGATACCCTCCGTGCATGGTAAACTCGTGCATATATATATATATATATATATATATATATATATATATATATATATATATATATATATATATATATATATATATATATATATATATATATATATATATATATATATATATTTATATAGTATAAACTTCTTATACATCCTCTCCTGCCATATGCTGGGAATATGTTGGGTAATATCAACAGATGGATGGATTATACCAATATTTACTTGGTTATTAATAAAATATATGGCATATACTTTGCAGGAATAGCTTTGGTAGAACTAACATAAAACTTTAGTTAATTTAACCAGGTTGAAAGTGTTTGGGGTCAAAAATGTCTCAAAATTTGCTGGTTCAAACTCATAATCTAATCCTGTTTCTTTGATTCAGTGCAGGGTGGACTTGATTCTATTGCAACCAAAGATGGATTAGGCTTAACCGGATTGTTTTAACACAACAGTAATTAAATTCCATGGCTTTAGAAATGGTTGAAAAAAATAACCTTTTAATTTTAGCGCAAAGCTATGGAAAACTGAAGGTACTGTACTGACCAAAATCTTGATGGGGAATAATTTATCACATCCAACATCCTAAAGCCAATATCTATGGAAATGTATGTAAATTTAGGGGGGAAATGTCAACTGTGGCAATGAATGGCAGACCTTCGAAAAAGACTCTGGGAACTTTTAAATCCAGCCTCATTCTGTAACGTCTTTACAGACAGCTTTATGTGAATATAAATGTATAAATAAACTGTGTTTTATTTGAGTAACACCAGATAAAGCCATAAAGCTTAGAAACATCTTCAGTAATAAATAACTGTTCAGTCCCACACAGTCAAAACATCCGTGAAGAGGAAACAGTGCGTTTGTTGTCAGAGATGAATAAATGCAAATCGCCCTGAGAGGAAATTTGCCATCCACTTTTTTTCAACGTACCTTTAGATAAGCAGGTAGGCAGGTGACTGCACATTGTGAATCAAGTGTGTGTGGGAGCAAACAGCTTTAATGAACAGAGATGGGCTTTTTTTTCATTGGCTCATACAGCAGCTCAAACACAGGAATAACTGTGTTTAAGCTACATGAATGTAAATAATAAAGGCAACATCAGAGGATAGAAAGGTTTGATTAAAAATAAACTGGTTAAGTAAAGATACAGATGGGGGGGATTAGGCAATACTAGGTAATACTAAGCAATTGTCTAGGGCCCCAAGTTCTTGGGGGGGCCCATAAAACTCTGCTTACATGTATGGTTAACACAACTGTTCCTTATTTGTGCACATTAATTATTTAGCTAAAATGCCACCAGAACACGTATAATATTAAGTGGGTCTTCAGCCACCTAACCCCTTCAGTGTCCACCATATTGGATCAGTCCATTTGCTGCACATGTTCAGAAAGGTCCAAACAGACAGCAGCAAACCATTTGAAAACAAACGATGCAAAGAGCAGTGTTGCCAACTTACCGCTTTTGTCGCTATATTTAGCGACTTTCAGGCCCCTCTAGAACTTTTATTTCAAAAAAGCGCCTAGTACCAAATCTAGTGACTTTTTTCTGCTACTGGAGACTTTGGCAATAAGATATAAAAGCAGTGAACTCTGCTCTCCAGAGCGAATAGATTGGTAACCCCGCCTCCTGCTCTCCTCTATCTTGTCTGCTGTCATGATTCATGCAGCTATTATTTCATCCAAATGAAAAATGGAGAACAGATAAGCAGATCATGGCTTGTCTACAGTGAAAAGAAGGACTGGGTTATTTACTTTGGATTTTTTGGAAACACAGGAAGGAGGAATCAGCTAAGTGAGCTTAGTGCTTGGAAAAAATCTTTCAGCATGAAAAGTCAGGGGAGTACAAAACATAGAGAGGAAAACAAGAAGAAAAGGGACAAGAAGAGAGGGACAAAACCTAGAACAGATACCTATTAAAATATCTGTACCTGTGTAATCTGTATTATTCTGTTTAATGTGTTGTATTTTCAATTCAGAGGCCTGTCTTTGCCTAGAGCCCCATATTTCTTACATCCGCCCCTGGACACAGATGAAGGCTTGTCCATCTCTATAGATATAGTAGTCTTAGTAGGTTGTTGGTCTGCAGTATTCAGGTATGACTATATGAAAAATAAGACAATAAATCCCATCAGTCTGGGGAAGAAAATTTATTAAAATAATGCAAAATATTGATTTTTTTACTCCATTGATTGCCACCTATGTGTACCAGAAAAAAAAAATCCATCTTAAAAAAATCTTAAAAATCCTCCACCTTCTTATTTTACCATCCCCCCATACCACCCGCTGTGACATTTTATTACTGAATGTGTGAAATTTCTTCTATATATTGACAGTAATAGCAATAATATTGCCCTTTCAACATTTCAGGCTGTGGGCTTAGGAGTAGCCTGAGCAAAATAAATAAAATCAAAGAAGTGTCCTACCATGACTATGAAGCTGATCCCAGTGGGAAATTAGTCCCTAACTATTTAGGGGCAGTCAATGCCATGCCAGTCCAGGGACCGACTGCAGTTCTACTGTAAGGTGCACTGGTCAAGGTCAATGGCCGGTGTACCTGACATGGAACAATCAGACCATGCATATTGCTTTAGGTTAATAGACTATATCAGAAGTCACGGATTAGCGGACCATAGTCCGGATCCGGACCCACCTGCTGGCTAATCCGGATCCAACCTGATTTAAAACTTTTATAAATTACCTCATTGTCTGACGACAGTGTCTAATTTCAATTGCGCCGCTTCTCCTGTTAATATGGTAAAGCCCTCCGGAGCGTACAGCACCAGGCTGCACATGATCCAAATTATCCAATGAGTTGCTCTCAGTCTGGGTTGCTGCTGCTGCTACTTTTAGACACAGCAGGCAAACCTGTGGCAAGCCGGGCGATGAGAAAAAGAGAGCAGAGAAAGTGTGAACTGCTGGAAGAACTGCGGTGAACTGGTGAAAGAAAAGTGAAATGGCGTGCTCAAAGATGACCCTACACATTTAAAGGACGTTTGGCTCAACCTGCTGCTGTGAAGCAGGATTCTCCACCATGAACAGAATCAACAATAAATCTGGATCCAGGCTCACAAATGAGCTCCTTGATATGTGCGGGAGAATGGCTTAGTCTCCATTCAAACCCAGGTTTAAAGCCTTGCAGGGCAGCATAAAGCCCACTGCCAACATTAAGACAGAAAAATGGGGGGAAAAAATACAAACATAACAGTCAGTTCAGGTGTTTTATAAAATACATGAATCAGGAAATTGTCTATATACCAAACTGAATTATTCTTGTTCTGGACTTCAAAAAACACTTTAGATTTTAAAACGGAAAAATTTTCTCGATATGTAGAAAAATGTCTCCAGACCTTTACTGGTTGATGATTTTCTTTATTCGGACTCTGCTGATTTTTTTTAATTGGTCAGCCCTGGACTATATTAATTAGGCTATGTATGTTTAAAACAAAAGAATAATCCACCACCCCCCTTATTTTTTATACAACTAGACTACTAAAGTTGCCCAAATTAATTGTGAGATACAAAAACATGCTTGGGCTCCAGGCTGCAGAGATAAAACAGATAATCTTACATCTGCAGCAGCCAAGAACTAACCACTAACTTAATATGTGCTGTTAAGGGGCGACTCTGAAAGCCTAATCCATTTATTGGATATTTTAATAACAGTAATTCCACAAAATGCAGTTAAAAAACCTTTAGAAGATTTAAACTGAGGCTAGAGTTAAGATTTAAAAACATAAATAAAAAGATATTTCCCCTATAAATGCTTCCTGTTACTCAACAATAGATTTCAAAATTCCCCTTCTCACATATAAAGCCCTTAGTCATCAAGCTGCATCCTATATCAGTTATCGGATTTTTCTTTTGCTAACTGCACCCAGTTTGTTGTCAAGGCAGAAACCCAGTCTACATTTTTTTAATGGTTCTTTTCAGGCGTTTGCAGGTTCTTTTTTTTCTTTAGCAACGTTTACAGACAGGAAATGTGCAAAGAGAAAACAGGAGAAGACATCGCCCCCACCCTCTATCTATAAACCTTGGCTTAAAGCTTTCATTTTTGATAAAGCTTATAATTGAAGTTGTTTAGGTTATTCTGAGCTATCTCTGTAAGCTGCTGGAGGACAAACAATGAGCACTTGTCATCACTCTGCAATATTATCCTTTTACTATTGCCTTTCATTTCAAAAAGCCTTGATAAGATAGTTTAGTCAGTTAATGGCCTTTTTAAAAGACCTAAATGTTCTTGATGTTTTCCAATCTTATTTTTTAAATAAATCAACTCTTTTGAGAGTTTTTTTTTCTAGTTTTTACGGCACGAGTGGCTCATTTTTTGGACAGTTGACTGACAGGAAACGGGGAATGAGAGAGGGGGGCAGACATGCAGCAATGGACTACAGGTCGGATTCAAACCCGGTCGGCTGCATCGAGGACTAAAGGCTGATTTATACTCAGAAACCAGGTCGTCTGCGTGTGTCACAGTGAACGCAAATGTGCCCCCGCCCGCTCCGCAGACACTCTGCTGCACCTATCCCAAAATTGTAGGTGAGAGCAGACAGTGCTGCAGACAGGGGGCCTGTGATTAGTCAAATCTACATCCGCTCTACTCTATACGTATTTCCAGTTTGGTTCCTTACTGGTTTGTTTTGTTTGTATGACCGCCATTGTGGAAAACGACTTTTGAAGTTGGACCAGCTAGAAGAGCGAGGTTCGACCCTTTTTCCACCTGGATCCCCGCTCTTTTTCGTCCTCATGTCCCTCTGTTGTTGCACAAATTTGCCCCCACTTCCTCACCGCCTTGGCCGTATCTAGACCCAGCTAGTTCCTGATTGTCCCTCTTGCGTTGTGGCGTGGAACAACAGCGCATATGTGGATCAAGGCGCAGCAAAAGGTACAGCAGGGGACCTGAGCAGCAGGAGTAGCACGTCTGAGCAGCTGAAGCAGCGAGTCATAAACTGAGAATTTGTAATGATATCTTTTTAGCCACAGACTCTGGTGACTGTGTTATTCTTGTGCTTTTAGATTTAGCCAATGGCATTTCACACAGTGCATCACAAAGTCTTGATCTCTCGTTTGGAACAGTGCGTGGGCATCAGGGCCGCAGTTCTGGAGTGGTTCAGGTCACATTTGGCTGACCGAGCTTTCAGCCATGGTGGCTCTATTTCCTCTTCTGTTCCTCTCATGGGGCTCGGTCCTGGGTCCTCTCCTGTTCTGCATTTTCATCCGCTGGGATCCATACTTAGAAAGCATTGGATATTTTACAATGGCTATGGCTACTAGCTGATCCAGGTTTGTTTTGTCATGTTTTAATCCATTAAGGGACTCCCGACAAAATTTGATTTCAAAGACTAAATCTAACATATTTACATATGGTCTTATGCTGATTTTAAAATAGTTGTCCCATTTTAAAATAAAATGCTAAGTTCAATAAATTACTTGATGAACTTCTATTTATCTTTATTCTCCCTCAGTTATCCTTTATTTTTACTCTCTGTGAAGCACTGTTATGTTGTATTAAATCATTATGGTGCAACTTGAGCTTGCAAAAAAAGTTTGAGCATAATGTAGCTTTAAGTGATGACTAATGTTTCTCAAAGATTCTGATTTTCCA
This sequence comes from Cyprinodon tularosa, assembly GCF_016077235.1. Taxonomy (NCBI): domain Eukaryota; kingdom Metazoa; phylum Chordata; class Actinopteri; order Cyprinodontiformes; family Cyprinodontidae; genus Cyprinodon; species Cyprinodon tularosa. The sequence goes on from NW_024037893.1 coordinate 3,973,969, forward strand.
GGTTTTATTGGTTTGATTGATATTTAAACCATATTTTTAAATGTTTTACTTCTGTTTTGTAGTGCTTTGACATACATATACTTAAAGTATTATTAGTATATTTGTCATTCTCATTCATTCTTATTATTTCAAACTTTTTTGGTTTGGCTTTGAGCCTTTTTATTACCTCGATCTTGCTTCTGACTTCTATCTATCTATCTATCTATCTATCTATCTATCTATCTATCTATCTATCTATCTATCTATCTATCTATCTATCTATCTATCTATCTATCTAGTTAATATTATTTTTGTTTATTTTTTTGCATGTGTGATTTTGGGCTCCTTTTTTTGGAATCAGACCCATTGTATCTTAGATTGTTGATTTGGTTGGTTTTACCTGAGTGGATCTCATTTTAAGATGCATTTTGTGGTGTAGGGAAAAGGGACTTTTGTTAACTCATCTGACTGCAGATGGTCTCTTGCCATTTGGTTGTTATAGATTAATGTCTCATTCATGTCTCAGTTTAGATAGATTTCCAGTTGTTCCATATTCTTTTGTGTCAGATGCTCTAAACTTGATGTGCTACAATACTTTATAAAACTTCCCTGCTTTTATTCACTTAAAAATTTTAATCATTGAACTCCCTGCTGTGTTCTGTAGTCCGCATTGTGCTATTCGTTCGCTAATGTCTTCTGACAAATCTCCGAAGCCGTAACAGAACCGTTCTGTTATAATAAGATTAAAAACTTGTTGGCTGGAGTTCTTCCATTTCACTTATCTTAGTCAATCACATAAAAAAAAACAACTTTAAAGCATGCTCATTTTTAACATTTTAAGATCTTACTCCAATCTGCGGTGTAAAATGGATGCTGGCTGATGTTTAAACCACCCGGTGGGGTTAATGAAGCCACGGTGCAGAGCCTGGTGGTCTGCAAAAGGGAGCGAGACAGCACATATCCTAGCGTTCTGGGGGATGGGTCTATCCTGCAAAGGAGATGATGTAAAAAACAGAAGACCCCCCCTGTTAATGCGTACACCCCATCCCCGTCCCCCAACCCTTCATCTGCCAAGCCCCCACCCCCCCCTAAACAAACTCACGCACATGCTGAAAGATGGATGTTCAACAAATGGAAGTAGGGGTGAACTAGGGCCCTGTATGAGAAGTGCATTGTGCAGCCGGGGGCCATCATTCCCCTCCCTCCCGACTCAGAGCCCAGTAATCAAGGGGGCCCAGTCAGTGGGGCGGAGGGGGTTAGACGTGGAATGGGGTGGCCGTGGCTGAGGGGGAGGCGGTTGCTGTCTCACTTGGATGTTATTTATTGGCCTACTTTGAATCTCCTGCTGCCTCTTGCACTCTCTGCACTCTCTGTCACTCCCATTGATCTTGTCCAGATTTGCCCTCACAGATATCTCAGCAGACTCTTCGCCTCTTCCGCCTCCTTCCCTCTTCCTCTCCTGAAATACTCTGTGTAGAAAGCCTTTTGTTCCTGTCTTAAAGTCCAGTGGGACTGGGGAAAGTGCTTTCACATCATATTAGCCCACATGACCAAAGGCAATGGAGTATATACACTGAGAGATTTTAAAGAAGACTGGCTGTTAACATGCCACGGATGACTAAGCTTTGTTATGAGATCATCTTCAATTACCTTGGTCATGATGTGAAAATATGTGCACCCTTGAGGCGCTATAAGGTTTTATATCATGTGAAAATCGTCTGAAATTAGATCAACTGCCTCAAATGCACAAATTACCAACAGAGTGGACATTTCAAAGGGAATTGGAAACTGCATAACAGACTTATACGATTTAAATACAGATAGTTAAAGGTGCAGTAGGAGATCTCTTCTGATGCATTTTTTACCATGTGGCTTAAAGATCTCGCCACAGCCGCTTAGCAAGCAGTGAAATAGAAGGTCTGGAAGTGAAACTAAAATAAATACTCCCCCCGCTACAGTGAGAAATCAATGAATAACCCCAACCAATCACAAAAGGCGGTCCAATGATAGATTCCTGCTTGTCCCTCCCCCCTGTGTGCATAACCTGACACATGAACGAATCGAACCCCTAATGCTCGTTTAGGACGCCATGGCTGGAAGCTAGCCACTGTTATGCTACGTTCAGACCGCAAGCAGCAAGAGCAGCAAAAACAAGTGTGCTGCTTCATTTTTCATGCTTGTACCAGTTAAGTTCTGACGTGCGGCTGAAGCATCTTTGCTGCTCTGGCTGCGTGTTGGAAAAGTGGTTCTGATTCGCGTTGAGCGGAGCTACCCTATCTCTCTTTGCCTGGAACAATGGCAATTATATTTGTTGTGATCAGTGGATAAAAAGTAGTTTGAATCTATTTTTAACCTGAAAACTTCGTCAGTGCAGTCAGTTCATCTAGATTACCAACCTACCTTCAAATATTATTTCTGTCAGAGCTGCTCAGACCCCTGTAGACCGGCGGTGCTCTGTCACTAGGAATCCCATTCAACAGCAGCCTCTGGCCCGGTCTCCTCCTCAAGGTTCCCCACTGCAGGGCACTGGAAGGCGTTTTTCATGGCCATAATCCAAACTGCAGGCACCAGGATAATAAAATCGAACATGTTTTGCTGGCAGATATTGGCATTTTAAGTTAATTTAAACTTAAACTGTTTCAGAGGAGTGATCACAGCGCTCTGCATCATCAGCGCTGCTCCTACTGCTCTAGACGCCCTGTGGACAGCATGCTGAAGGGAAGAGGCATGGTCGTGTATGTTCAAAAATATAGCTTGCTGGAACTGTTTTTCCAAGATCTCCTACTGCACCTTTAAGAAAGCAGTAGTTTACATCGACCATATAAAAGATAAACAAAAAAACGTAATCTATAATTGCTGTGCAGCATCAGTCTGAGAAAGCCATCCATTACTATTTAGAATTCCTCCTTTCACCTTCCACCATCCTCATTAAAGGATGTCCAAGGTAGTTTAGCCAGAGGTAAGAAAAGGACTTTTTTTTTACTTTTAACAACATTTTATTCACACAATTCAAACAATAGAATCAATTATTGATGTAAAACATGTTTCAGTTAAAAATCATCGAATAAGGAGCTTGTTAAATTGTAGCTGTCCTTCATCTGACACAGGACATTAAATTGTGTTAAAACCCCACAGCTGATTAAACTCCTCCATGTTCTGTTTGGCTCTGTGTGAAACTCCAGCCTCATTCTGGCTTTAACGTTGCACTTGCACAGAGCCACGGCATCAAGGTGACGTCCCTCTTGCAGTATGTCTCTGCAGGACAATTAAAAGGCCATCTTTGCTTCACTGCTTAAAAAATGTAGAAGTCTGGCCTTTGGCTTGTTTTTCTTATTCTGGCAAACTCCCCCTATAAATAGTATTTGTAAAAACCGTACCAAAAAGACTAAAAACACAAATTAAAAGGCTAAAAATTGTCTTTAGTCTTTTGTATTCCATAAAAACATGGAACACGTTTTCAGACAGACCGCAGAAAGGACACTCATTTAAAACACCTCGATTAATAACGGATAAAAACGTCTTTGTGGCGATGGCGCCATGTAAAATCTTCCATTGGAGATCACCAGCTTGTTTTTTAATATAAAGTCCTCTACTGGGGTGCTTTTCTCTCAAGTGTTTCTGTCCAGATGCAGACCGACTGCTTCTGAAGATGTCTTTGGTTAATTGCTTTTATGCAGCTGTGGTAAAGGGCTTTCTGGTCCATATTCGATAAAATACTGCTTTTAAGCAAAGGTGTGGAGAATTCTTGCAGCAACAAGAGCAACCTGGGCAATGATCACAAAGTTGCTCACAAGGTCTTGTAGAGGTAATTTGTCTCACAGCAGAATCTTGACTTGAATTGGGTCATGGAACAACTCTATAACGAAATAGCTGAAAGAGAAAATAATAGAGGTGACCAGTTAGAAGATTAGGCCTCAGCATGTCTACGTCCTATGACCATAAAAAATGAAATTTTAGTCTAGTATCCCACCTTGTAAATAAGATTTGCACCAAAACAAAACACCTGTTTGAAGTGGGAAAAGAGTGGCCTCTTTAGTTCCTTTTCTTATACCTCGCTTTACATCAATTTAGTATTTCAAACACTGGCTCTGAATGATGACTTAAGCCATTATCACTCTATTCATTACTGTGTAATGTATCTTGACCTTTGCAAACACATTGCATGGGTCAAAGTGTGAATTACTAAAATGCAATTTGGAGACATCTGTGTCTACTTTGTTTTATGTTGATCTGTTCTGTGAATCCATTGGGATGAAGCTTATTGATTTCCCTCTTGTACTGCACTAGGAAAAGAGTAACCACTGTCAAATATCTGTATGCTTTCCTGTTTTGCTTTCTGGTTCTAGTCCTCTTGGATGACTATTCTCCTCATTATGGAAAAATCTTGGCCCTGTTACCATGCCGACTCGTGAGGCAGCTGTAAGCTGCACACAATATCCTAAATGATGCTTGTAATGGGGACCAGGAGTCCCATTACCCCATGAAATATGATTATTGATTTTGTGTTATGTAATATTAAGTTGGAACAAATAGTTGGATTGTTTGAGTTCTTTATTGTAGTTTTGTTTGGACATTCTTGCATGCATTTTTGTGAAGCAGAAGGACTGGCCATCATACCTATGGAAAGAAGTGTAAACATTAATGTCAGTTATTTTTCCGGAGTTTCTGGTTATGTTAAGTTAAAGTACCTACCTTTTACTGGTTTGGCTCATTAGCTGGGGGTGCCAGAAAAAAGTAGAAGTGCTCCAGGTGCTGCAATGCACTTGGAGCAAACCAAAATGATCAGGAGGGTATTTTTGGATGAGTTTTGTTAAGTTTGATGGAGTTTTTGTTTAATTGTACTGATTTGCATGTATGTAAATATTACTTTGGTGAAGGTTTGTATGTATATTGATTTAGCTTTTTCTTAATAATCCCTTTTCATGGTTCCTTCCTTCATGTCACCTGAATTGAGTTTGGTATAACAGGCAGTTTGTTCTTTTTAGTGTAAGAATTCGTTGGTGTGAACACGCTGGAGTTCAATATAGCCACTAAAATGTCAGTTTTGTCTTGCATCTCCATTAAATATTGAGCCTCCGCCGGTCAGGCTGATAATGCTACAGAAAAGACAGGCTAAGTATGTTGAAGACAATCTAACGTAGAGGCTAGAGCTATCCACTTTAAAGTGTGGTAAAACATTGAAAATGACCATGATCCACTCCCAATCATAACTGGGTGTCTCATCCAGAGAGAAGAAGAATCTTGATGTGACATTACTTTCCAATCAAGTAGCTAATTTATTTTATCATCTGTTTATTTATTCTTATTGAGCTTGTGGATATAAAATGTTTAAACCTTTCAGAGTGTTCCCTACTGGTCACATCTTTTTTTTCAGGAAATTGCTCAAAAACAGGAAAGACTGCAGTCAGTTAGAGCCACTTCAAGCATACAGGATCCAGAGCTGAGTGAATTTTCATTAGTGCTGATAAAAGATTTTTATAACATAGTTTGATGATTGGTGATGCTATGATTGGGTCATTTGTGCATATTTGTGCGATAAAAGTTTTTGTTTTTTTCATTTAATGCAATTCAAGGCAGCTTTGGAACAAAATTCTAAGAAGAATTTTCTTTAGTTAAACAAATGACCATGTACTGTAGACAGATCGGGTTTAACAAGCAAATAAGAGAGTTGGCCACAATAGTCTTCTTATCGTTTTCTTTTTCCAACCACTGAAGGCTAAATGTACATCCAGGCTCAAGTACTGACATAGTAGCACTTGTGCACACATGTGCGTCTGTGTGCATGTTCTTGTGATTTATGTGTCTTGTCCAGACTCAGAGTTTGGAGTACAGCCCCCTCCCGCATCCCTCACTTACTCAACAGTGCTCTTTAAAAATGTGCGTCTGAGGTTTGTGGGGGGCTCTTCTTCGAGGCAAATTGAATTCAGGAGGAAACTCAAGACAATTAAAAAGGTACAGCAGCAGCACACATTTAATATTTATTTTGTACTCTTCCCTGTCATGTTTCCACATCTTCCACAACTTTGCCTTTTGAACATTAAATTAAGCAGTTTGGATGATCTTTTGGCCCAAGACTAAACAGTAAAAATGCACGGTTGACACCTGGAACTCTTCCTATAAATATTATGTCTCTCTAAAACTCACATGCTGACATAAGCATATGATGACCCAAACCCAGGCCCGCAATGTAAAACCGTGGTTGCTTCCTCTGGAATTAATCTCATGCATTTATTCTGGTCAGCCTGCTTACAGGCAGGAATTCACCAGGGCTTCTCATGTTGCAGATCAACACTTCCATTTGTGCAACGAAAGGCTTAAGTAGGTTAGAGGCAGGCATGCACACTCCACTTTCGTCTTCCAGCCCTACGGGCAGTAAATGATTCTGTTAGAGAGGCTGCTGCTCGTTATCGACATGCTCACAGGCTCTCTCTCAGCAGCCAGCTCTCACTCTCAGCCTCTGCCACCCCATGGACATGGAGGTCTCAGAACATTACAGACTAGCTGTAATACCATCTACAGTAGAGTACCAATCCAAAAGCACCACTCTGGCAGATCAATTTGTAGGGATTTTGACAGCTGGTGCTTTTAAAGCAATTACATACCTTGAATTACAACATTTTCTGTACTGTATTGGGTTTTCACTCAACAGAGCAATGGAAAACAGGAAATAATTGCATAATGGAGAAAAAAAACCTAGGTAAATATTTTTTTTCTTATTTCTTTGCCGTGCATCACTATATTCCTCCCTTCCTCCAAAAAATACAGATAAAATGCAGTGGCACCTAAACTGATGGACTTGACAAAGAGGAATCAGTCAAAGAAGCAACCAAGAGGCTCACACTAAATCTGAAGGAGCTGCAGAGATACACAGGGCAGAAAGGAGAATGTGTTGAAAGGACAATCTGTAACAGTTGTGCATTCCACATATCTGGCCTTTGGGGAAGACTAGCAGGAAGGCTCTGTTGAAAGAAAGTTGTAATTTACAGTAAGCCATTTAAAGAAAACAGCAAACATGTGGAAGAGGTACTGACCAGAAAAGAGCAAAACTGCAATTTTAGAACCTTAATGCAAAACATTGGGATAGAGGAAGATTTAAGTCTCACTGTATGAGTTTTTTAAACATATACGCCAGTAGTTCACTCTGATTGCGTAGAAAGATTCCTGAAAAATTACTACTTCTTCTTATCATATTTGTGGTTAGATTTGTGTTTGATGCTTTGTTTTTGATCAGTTTGTCAGTAAATAAATCCCATCTGTGTATATTTAAAATAACACAACACATAATTGAAGGTGGAGTACAGCACATGTAAGCAAAAGGTAAAAAAGAAGGGCAAGGAATGTATTCCAAGAGGGATCAAACTAAACTAAAAATAGCTGGGAATACAGTATGAATGTGAGTATTTCTGAACTACTGAGGTGTTAAGATGTGATAGCAATGCAAAGAGGGGATAGATAGATAGATAGATAGATAGATAGATAGATAGATAGATAGATAGATAGATAGATAGATAGATAGATAGATAGATAGATAGATAGATAGATAGATGGATGGATGGATGGATGGATGGATGGATGGATGGATGGATGGATGGATGGATGGATGGATGGATGGATGGATGGATGGATGGATGGATGGATAGATAGATAGATAGATAGATAGATAGATAGATAGATAGATAGATAGATAGATAGATAGATAGATAGATAGATAGATAGATAGATAGATAGATAGATAGAGAGAGAGAGAGAGAGAGAGGGATGGATGGATGGATGGATGGATGGATGGATGGATGGATGGATAGATAGATAGATAGATAGATAGATAGATAGATAGATAGATAGATAGATAGATAGATAGATAGATAGATAGATAGATAGATAGATAGATAGATAGATAGATAGATAGATAGATAGATAGATAGATAGATAGATAGATAGATAGATAGATAGATAGATAGAGAGAGAGAGAGAGAGAGAGAGAGAGAGATGGATGGATGGATGGATGGATGGATGGATGGATGGATGGATGGATGGATGGATGGATGGATGGATGGATGGATGGATGGATGGATGGATGGATGGATGGATGGATGGATGGATAGATAGATAGATAGATAGATAGATAGATAGATAGATAGATAGATAGATAGATAGATAGATAGAGAGAGAGAGATAGAGAGATAGATAGATAGATAGATAGATAGATAGATAGATAGATAGATAGATAGATAGATAGATAGATAGATAGATAGATAGATAGATAGATAGATAGATAGATAGATAGATAGATAGGTGTAGGTATGTATATGTTCGTTTACATGTATGTATGTAGATATATAAATATATATATGTGTATATAATTTTGTATGCATGTGTATATATATATATATTTTTTTTTGTGTTATTATTGGAAAAAAAAGTTTAACAGGAAGTTTAATCTATTTTAAGTTAATTTAAGTGCAATTGGAGGGAGAGGGGGGGTATGAATAATAAGTGTTATTTCTTCATATAATTTTTCAGACAATTTACATTAATCAATGTCATTTTTCTGGCTGTGTATACCGACAGGTTTTATTTCCATTCATGTTCAAGTGAGTTTATTTGGTTTGGAAATTGGTGTTTGGTTTGATGTTAACTAGTCTCTTTTGTGTGTATTTGGTTGATTTATTTAATGTTGTTTTCCAAATTGTCTGTCTGAACTAAATTCTCATTCATTCATTCATTCGTTTAATAGTATTTAATATATTGCATGTATTTCCTCCTTGATGCTGTGTCCCCGACTGAGTTTGGTAGAAACAGCAATTTTCTTTCTCCTTGATGTTGTTATAACCTTCTGTGGAGGATATACCTGAACTTTGAGCTGCCGTAGATCGGATTTGTCTATGACCACACCAAAGTGTGCTACAAGGCATTGCAGGAAGGTTGGACTCTAATAAGTAGCTGGGTCAGCTGTCGACTTCTAGCTTTCTGATAGTTGTGCAGTACTGCCAGCAGTTGGTGCATGTTTATGGCTTCTCATCCCGCCCCATGTAAGAACTCTATTTAGGCTCAATAAGAACTATTAAAGCACTATCGGGATGGATTATATGTGTATATACATATTTCATCATGATCAAATGGTTTTGGTCTTTTTTGTGTAGGCATATAACTTGAATATGCACCTTTAACATTGAATGAAACCCTGTAGGCATCACTCCCCTGGTGAAACACGGATGCAGCAACATGCTGTGGCATTTTTTTCTCCAGGAGTTGCAGGAAAGTTGATTAGAGTTGATTATAAGATGAAAATTCAGATTAAAACTGATGGAAAACCTGTTGGAAGCCTCAAAAGTCTAGAAACTGGGGGAAGGTTCACCAGCTGACAATCTGCCTGACCTTGGGCTATTTAGCAAAGCAAAATATTGGCACACCTTATTGTTTCCAGATGTGCAACACTGGAGACACAACCTTCTGTTGATCTATCACATCAAATCCCAATAAAATACAGTAAATTTGATGTTGAGCAACAACATTTGATGCAGTTCACAGAGTCAATACTGTTAAAGGACGCTAGACGAAACAGGTGTTAAGCGTAATGGGAAATTCCCTGACATTTTGCTCTGTTTTGGCTGAAACTATGTGTGGTTTAGCTGACCCTGTGTGAAGCTCAGCATATTTTTCAGGTTAGATTTTTGACAGCGACTAACAGCCATACTTAACGTTTACCCTGAGGGAGATCTACCTTTAAAAGAAACTGAACTCACTAAAATGAGGAGAAGCTGTTTTCTTGGGATCCAGGTGAGATTTCCAAACTTTTATATTCTCAACCCTGGATGAACCATTCCCTACAGCCAATATTTTCCATTCTCTTCCCTTCCCTCAAGTCTGTTGCTATTAGTTTACCTTAGATAGTTTTTAACAAAGAGATTAATAAAACTCACTTTACCTAAAGGGCTTAAATTGATGCTTTTTGTATATTCAGAGATGGCAAAAGTACTCACTTTCCGTACTTGAGTAAAAGTACAGATACTTGTGTTAAAAAATACTCTGGTAAAAGTGGAAGTACTGATTAAACTTCTTTACTCAAGTAAAGGTAACAAAGTACAGGCTTATAAATTTACGTAAAGTATAAAAGTAAAAGTAGAAACCACTTTTTCCATGCCGTTGCCTACATTTTAAATGGATGTCTGCCAATAGGACTAGATCTCCGTTGTGTTCAATTTTAATCATCTCGTCGTCCATGCTACTATGCTAACGCCACCGCCACCAAGCTGCAATGATTTGCCGCCAATGAATACCGCTGAATCTGCCTATTCATCTTGTAGTGGTGCTTCAAATGCAACGTAGATTCCCATCCAATTAGATTGAATTTGGTATTGATGACGTGAAAAATAATAACGGTAACTCCATTGAAATGATTCAAAACTAAAGTAACAAGCCAATTTTTTAAAATGTAAGAAGTAGAAAGGACAGATATTTGTGTAAAAATGTAAGGAGTAGAAGTAAAAAGTCGCCATAAAAATAAGTAGTAAAGTAAAGTAAAAATATCAGAAAAATCTACTTGAGTAAAGTAACAAAGTATTTGTACTTCGTTACTTCCCATCTCTGTGTATATTCAGCATGAAACAGAAATAAATGGGAATGAATTGTGTGATGTAATCATTTTTAAGGCTATTTCAATCTGGACCAAAATCGACTAGACTTCTTCCATGTGTTAAATCAGTTTCAGGCCGCCGCTGGTTCCTATTTCACTCCAGTGAAGACCACACCCTACCTTGCCTTGAGCCACTCAAAGGCATGCCCAGTGCCGTTCTGTTTTCAAACAAGGATCCAATCTGTACCTCTGTAGAGTGTTCAGGCTCATGCAGCAAAACATTTCCCCCAGGTCAATGACCTTTGCGTCACTGAGGCTTGCATGTATTTTTTTTTTTGCAGGTATCTGTGGTTGGAATGTTTGCATTTAGCTCAAGTGGCTGGACTGTACTGGAAAAGGTACAGAAGTGACGCCCACCTCCCACACCTGCTTTCCAAGTGATATTTACAGAGTGAAACATCAAGAAAGCAGTTCATAGAGCAAGAGCAGCTCGCTTTTATGATCTGTGTATTCTATTGACATTACATCTCACAGTGCTAGAGCATTTGCTTAAATATGCAAAATGATATGTTTCCTCCCATGTTTCCACATGCATGTGGAAGCAAATTCCAATATCGTGCACCAACTAACCCCCTCATCCTCACACATGTTTCCTGTCATGGAAGTAACATTCCCGGCGTTCCATCCTCCCTCTAAAACAAAGGTATTATGCACAAATTACAACCATGTAGAACAAAGATTAAGCACATTATTGACTAATGTTCAAATGGAAATCTCAATCAGAAACAGCATATCTCTGGATCATGTTATTCCAGCAGGAGAAAATGATTATTATTATTATTTTTCTGTTCTTAATATTAGGCTACAAAAAGCAGCAGGGTTAGGTTATACCTATTAAAATTGGAATAACTTGTTTAATCAAATATACTTAATGGGTTATAGCAAGAAACCTTTTAGGGCACAGTAAATTCAACAACTCACCATTATCCTGAAAAACTGAGTGTGTCCTGTTTTGCCAATATCTCTCCAGGAATAAATGTCCCAGAACTTGATGATAGACCAACAGCTTTGCTTTATCAAGCAGCTCATTATGACTGTTTCCATAAGGTTCAGTTTAGTAATGGGACATTAAACTTTATTGAAAAGTATTTAGAGAGTAAAATTATATGCAAAGGAAAAAGCTAAAAGCTTTTAGAGTAGAGAATATCTCTTACATATATAAATTTGAAGTCAAAGCCACATACATAAGTAGGTTATTATTTTGGGGTTTTTTTTGTTCTTTATGTATGCTCTTTGTTAAAACAAGTAAAGTCTACAAGGATGCAGTCTCCAAAAAACGCTATTTTGGTCGTTCTTCCATGTCTGTGTTCTTCTGTAGTCACTTTTGTCTCTATTCTAACAATACGGGGAATCCATCAATCAGGGATCCCCTGCAGGCAGTTTATAAGTGTTGCTTTATGTATAACATTTTAGCAGGAAAAATCATAAACGAACCGTGAAGGTGCACACACTAAAGTCAAATTTTCATGCATACCCTCGTAAAAAAAAAAAGGAAAAAAAAGGGGGTGTTAGGTTTATTCACTGATGATTATAAAATTAATGTGTGTGTGCATATGAAACATTGAATCAAGGAGATGCTTCACTCTGCCTTGTGATTCAGTCAGTGGAGCATTCTGTCTTATGACCTGATCAATTGTTCTGTCAGAACAATACTCTGTTTTGTAACCATGTGTTATGTTCTGTTAATAAAAGGGGACTACAGGAGGGGGGTCGGAGAGAGAGAGTAGTGTGTTGGGTTGCAGCTCTTTCTCCCCATCTGCAGAAGCTGTTGAAAATCCCTTTCTGTGTGAACTCAGTCCTTCTTTTATGAACCTACATTTTTTAACCTAACAGGGGGGTATGTAAATGTGGTCCGAATGAGCTTTATTAATCTTTCTTTTACTAAAAACGATTTAACTTTAATTTAGAGACAATTTTAGAAGGATTGTTTATGTAAAATTCCAGGTTATGACTACTTTAGGTATCTTTGATTAAAGATTTAAAATGACAAGGTACATCACAACAGACCTATTCAACAACCCAGGACACAAAAATATGTTAAAAGCAGCTAAGTTAATCAAGAATAGAATAAAAACATACATTTTTTTAATCAGCTACCAAAAGAAAACAAAGACCACCAATCTCAAGTCCAATGAAGCAATTTACTAGATTCTGGGGTCCATTAAATAAAAGGCTAATTTCTCTTCTGCTTTTTGAACCAAACTTTTATGAAAACAGTTCTGACTAACTTTCTATCAACCACAGAGGTCAATCCCCGCTCACAGTGACTACGCTGATATGCAGGTTGCCTAGCGCCCACAACACATCAGGAAGTATTGAGGGGGAGTAACCTACCAGCTGACTGACAACTGTTCCCACTAAGCCACAGCCACCCTGGTGTATGTCTTCATAGGAAAACATGACATGTTGTCCAGTCGAAAGCTAAAATCATGGGCTGACCAGCTTGCAGGCATTAATTTTGGTATTTTTAACCTCTACCTGCAGCTTTTCATGCCTGCATGAAAACCTTCACCTTTGTGCCTAAAACAATCAACCATGACCTGCTTTAGTGACATCGTCTTGTTGCTGGTGATGGTTTGAGAGAAACCTCCAAAAGTACACCAAAGATGCCTTGGTCTTGATCTATCTATCTTATTCTCTTCTATGTGAAGCACTATTAGGTTGTATTGAATCATTATGGGCCTACTTAAATTTGGGGAAAAAGGTTGTTTGAGCATAATGTAGCTTTAAGTGGTCACAAATGTCTCTTACAGAGTCTGCTTTAAGTAATGTTTTACAGCACTCTGTTTGTCTGTCTGTCTATAAGGAATTAAGTAAAGATAAGAAATGCTTTCTAATACAAATATCTATTGTTTCAGGTAATTACAACACCAAAAAAAAAAACAGTTAAAACCATTTTCTCCTTTTTCGTCCTTTTCTCCATGTCCATTTTTTGAAACCATCCAAGCTACTTAGGGGTTCAAAAATCTCCTGTGAGAGCTTTTTCTCTGCATGATAGATTGACTTGAAGTGGTTGTTGAAAAGCCCAAAAAATAATTTCCAGCAGCTTTATTTTACTGTTGTAGAGCTGATGATTCATTCCTACAAATGTTTATGGAGTGTCTTGCGAGGGAGAGGATACTATTGGAGTTAAAAGAGGTATAAATAAAAGGAATCCAATTTTTAAAGTGATCCATAGCTCCCGGGTTACAGCGCCCTGGGCTGGTTTAGCTACGGTATATCAAGCTGGATGCTGGAACATACTGAGTTACCTTGGAAGCACCAGTTAAAGCTTGCCACTTTAACTTTCAGTTGTTTTTGCTACTTGTGGCATTTTTTCCTTTGCATCTGTTTTGTGCGTCAGCATCAATTATGTATTTACAGCAGACTTTGTGCATGCAAGTTGTTTCCACTTTACTGCTTTTTGTTTTCTATGATTGCAGCTTTTCTCCTTTGCAGCATTATTTTTGTGTGTGTGTAAGTGTGTGTGTGGTCTTGTTTTACCTACAATGTGAGGGAATTATTTTGAAAAATATCCTACATGCGAGGACCTACAGGTACATATGGGGATATTCAACTGGTCCCTATATGCTAAAGTTCTGTTCTTTGAGTTGGGGTTAGGTTTAGGACTAATGTGTGAATTCAGTTTAGGTTAGGGTTAGGTACATCTTAGTAATAGTTAGGGTTAGGGGAAAGGTAAGGGTCTGGGTTACACCATATAAAATGAATGCAAGTTAATGAAATTACCCCATATGTCATGAAAACAAAGCTCTGTGTGTGTGTGTGTGTGTGTGTGTGTGTGTGTGTGTGTGTGTGTGTGTGTGTGTGTGTGTGTGTGTGTGTGTGTGTTTGTGTGTGTGTGTGTGTGTGTGTTTGTATTTCAGTCTTATCCTTGTGTTTGGGAATCTTATTTTTGGATTTGCAGAACTTTTTCAATTTGTTGTGAAATAATGTATTTGCACAGCCTCTTGCACCCCTCGGCCACCAAACCCATGACCAATAAAGTCATGGTACTTCACAGCAGAATGAAACGTTTATGGCTGAAAACACAAACTACTTTGCCAGTTGCTTTATGCCTGTGGCAATGCTGCCGTGGATTTTATTTATTGAAGGGTCGATAGGTTTCTCTATGTTGTCTAGGGGTGGGTATTGCCAAAGAAGTCACGATTCGATTCGAATCACGATTCACAGGCCACGATGCGATTCTATCACGATGCATCACGATACTTGAATTATTGCGATGCATTGCAATATTTTCTCCTCCATGTTTTGTTTTTTAATGACTCGGCGCAGTATCCCACGGCCGGAAATGCTTGTGACACAAGGCAGCGTGCGTCAACACATTTGCAGCGACATCTACTGGACTGGAAGTTGTATTACACTTGTTTCTGGCTGATGTTCGCCAACCATTCATGCAATTTTATTTATTCATTTTTTTAAATCAATAATCGATTCTTGGCATCAAGAATCGATGCAGTAGATCACGAAAATTAGAATCACGATGCATCATCATCACGATAATTTTGCACACCCCTAATGTTGTCCAGACAAACATATTTTAAACACTCTGATTTCCCTATTGAGGGTTTGTGTGTCTACTCTTGAATGACACACTATAACAACTGACTTTAGCTTTTTCCTCCTATAATTCAAACAGATTGCAAAAAAATACTGTTAGCATTCAGAGTTGATGAAAACTTATGCAAGACCCTGTAAAGCTGTAATATTCCACTGCTTGAGATGATTCAAACCAGAAGCAATCAAAATGACTCTTCTCTCATGTATCATACAACCTACCGCTTTCACCTTTATGCATTCAACAATTCCTTTGGTTTTTGTTTCTATCTGCTTCATGCAGGCAGCAAATAATCCTAAACAAGTAACTGATTGTGGAGGTTCTTTGATTTCCTTCTTCAAGGGAGTTTATTTCCCCCACAGGGTTCTTAAGTATGCTGGAATTAGTTACGCCAGCACATCCAAGTAAATAATAATAAATCATTGAAGGTTTTTTTAATTAATATGAGAGAGAAAAATAATGAATGCCATTAAAATAAACACAGATGACTGTGAAACAGTCTCGTAACTGTTGAAATAACTGTATGTACTTATATTTGCATGTAAAATGTACAAATGTTTTAAAAATAGAATACATCAGTATTTAAACATGTTATCTATTTTGTGCAATTTGGAATTATTATTAACATTTAAATCCAGAAGATAATATCATATACCCATGATATTTAGGATTTATTTGGTCATTAAATCTGTATTTCAGAATAAGAGAGTGGATGAACAGTTATTGCATAGGTTTTATGAAAATTATTCAATATGTAGATAAAATTAGCTTTAAAAAGACCTGAAAGACTGGTGGTGTAACATTGTCATTAAACAGCTAGAGATTACACAATCCTCTCAGCTAAAATTGTTAACCTTCAGATTTGGTTGCGAGTCTAAATCTGATCTTTCGGTGTGAAAAAAAAACACATCTACTTCCAATTTAGCGCTCCTCCTCTCCAAAGATGACCCAGGTCAAATACTGTCATAAATTTTCTGGGGAAATGAGTGCAGGGTGACTGCTGCTTTGAAGAATGATCACCACATTTATACCCAGCTCATTTTTCTTATGCTGCTCTCCCTCTTTTAACAAGTCAAATCTAATAATGCAAGTGCGAACACCTAAAACTGGTGGTCCATTTATCATGGTGATGACACCTCTGTCAGATTTAGATGGCTTAAATCTGCTGGTATCTAGCATTGTACAGAACATGGGCAGTGTGAATATATATATATACACATACAAACATTTGAAAACATAACGGGGTCTACATTCTTAACATATAATATTCAATGCCCTCTGTCACCTTTGAGAAGGTTCAACCCTTTCTTCCAATATTGCTTGTTTTTCCTAATTCTCCCTACAGTTGCAGAGTAAAAGTCATGCATTTCATTTGTTAAATGATTTTCTCTATGGAGGTGAAGAGAGTTAAAGGTGCTGTAGGAGATCTTGGAAAAACGGTTGCATTTTTGAACATACACAACCATGCCTCTCCCTTCAGACCACCCCTCGAAACCACGCCTTCAAAACACATGAACGTGCATGCTGTCTGCAGCGCGTCTGGAGATCTGGGAGCCAGCAGGGAGTCAGGCTTTTATTATCCGGGTGCCTGCAGTTTGGTTTACGTACATGAAAAAAACGCCTTCCAGCCGCTGCAGCAAACCGCGAGGAGGCAACCGGGCCAGAGGCTGCTGTCGAATGGGATTCCTATTGACAGCGCACCGCCGGTGTACGGGGGTCTGAGTGGCTCTGACAGAAATAATACTTGAAGGCAGGATGGTAATCTGGATGAATTCACTGCACTGTTTTCAGGTGGACTTTCTCACTTCAAAATGGATTCAAACAACTTTTTACCCACTGATCAAAGCAAATATAGCTGCAATTGTTACAGGCAAAGAAAAGATAGGGTAGCTCCTCCCAACACGCATCAGAGCCGTTTTTTCCACTGCACAGCCAGAGCAGCAACCGGGATTTTGGTCAACTACAGTGCATCTCATAGTCGAAACAGGGAGCCAGCGGGGGACGGAGCGACCAAACCCCACCTGGTGATGGTAGCCTGGACACAGGCGGCCCTGTGCTTCCCCCCGCCTCCCTTACCCCAGCCCCCCTTCCTCCGATTGAAGACGGGCGGCTCATGGCTCTCTGCTGTGGTCCGATCCAGTCAGAGAGCCAGCAGTCGACACTACCCCCACCCCCCCACCCCAAAAAAGTGTCCTCCTTTTAAGAAACCCAAATCAGGTCATCCTAGCAAGGATGCTTCAGCCGCGCGTCAGGAATAAGCTGCTACAAGCATCTAAAATGAAGCAGCATGCGCGTTTTTGCTGCTCTTGCTGCTTTAGGTGTGAATGTAGCATAATGGTGGCTAGCTTCCAGCCATGGCGCCCTGCACGAGCACGGGGGGGAGGCACAAGCAGACGACCGCTGCTGACGTGTCAGGAACCAATCCTCTACAACGGACCGCCTTTTGTGATTGGTTGAGGTTATTCATTGATTTCTCACTGTTGCGAGGAGCATTTATTTTAGTTTCACTTCCAGACCTTCTATTTCACTGCTTGCTAAGCGGCTGTGGGGAGATTTTTAAGCCACATGGTAAAAAAATAAATGCATCAGAAAAGATCTCCTACTGCATCTTTAAAGAGGGAGGTTCTTCACCAAGCCAGGTTTTTTTTTTTGGCCTTTATAGCAGATATTAGAAGGATTTTTAGGAGGTAAGCATCATCCATGGGTAGAATCTCTGAAAAAACACAAAAAACACAGGAGTGAATAAAATTTGAATTTAAAACCCTACTTTTTTCCTTTTTTTCAAACATCTTTCCAGAAAAAGTGCTGAAATTTGACATTTATTTCAGAGTTATGACCAAGCAGATGATGTTCTGCTATGATGACCTGCTAATCAGCTAAAATAAACTCAAAAACTAGTTAAAAACAAGGTCACAAACATCCATCTGCCTGGAACCAGCTTCAAAGCCTGTTGTAAAGCTTTGGGATTCAAATCAAAGTGAAAGCCATGAAATGGTGGCGAACTATCCCAGGAGAAGAAGGCCGCCCAAATTTACTCAGTGACTCATTCAGACAAACTCAGGGAAAAAGAAAAGATCTGCATGCCTCACTGGTTTCAGTCAGGGTAATTAATTATGATTCAACAGGGTGAGACTGGGCATGATCAGATAACGCCAAAGCAACGTCTAATGCTGACTGAAAGTAACACGTTAAGAAAAAGATGCAGTGAAGAACTGTAGCAGAACTGTATATATTTCTGCACCTAAAACATCATACATACATACATACAGGGAAAGAAAGAAGGCACAGAGACAATTAATTTAGTTTTACTCGCCAGGAGAGTAGGAAGAGACTGCAGAGTTTACAAATCTCCAACCCACTGTGCCGGTCTTCAGCTTTCTCCTCGCTATTTATTAAAGTCAGGGGGGGGGCCCTAGTTACACAAGCTGAGGTTGTGCTAAAGGAATAGGAAACAAGAAATACAATTCAATTTGCAGCCTCAGTGAACAGGTCAATTTGCATTTAAATGTCTTGCGGTCAAATGGTCCGAGAACCTCCTGGTTTTGTTAAGCTTGAGCGATACTTCCTGATAGTTGACCTATACTACTTGTGCAATACCTCTTTGGAACAGTAATATGTCACACATTATACATCATAAGAACAAACATTAAGTATCTTATACATAATTATTCCAACAATTTCAGAGAACAGACATCAATGTGACAGTCAAACATAGTATTGGTAGTATGATGCTCTGGGACTGCTGTTGTTCCTCGGGTCATTCCTATCATTATTTAAAGCTCAGGATGATCCAAAACACAGTCTAAAGTGAAGCTCTGAATGAGAGGTCCACTGAATGGTGCAAATATTCAGGGATAACTTACCTGCAGTCATCTTGAATATACATGAACCTTTCCTTATCTGCAGGGGAAGTACAGGAGGTCATTAATAACAACTTCCCCACAGCTCCTCCTTATCTTAATCCCCTGGATGATGAAATCTATCATTTATAGCTGCAAGCACAGGCACGCCTTGGACACCTGCGGGT
Organism: Cyprinodon tularosa; assembly: GCF_016077235.1. Taxonomy (NCBI): domain Eukaryota; kingdom Metazoa; phylum Chordata; class Actinopteri; order Cyprinodontiformes; family Cyprinodontidae; genus Cyprinodon; species Cyprinodon tularosa. The sequence continues at coordinate 3,993,163 of NW_024037893.1, forward strand.
GTTTATCAAACTTAGAGCAATCACTCAAACTCTTCTTTTAATGGCTGACCAGATTGTTACAGTTTATCCCTTTGATCAGCTTCAGATCTTGGAGGATAGAGAGTTGATTAATTCAGGATTCTTTTTTAAAAGCTTTTTCCTGAATTTATCTCTGATATCAAACACTGTAAAGTAAAAATATATATTTTTTTACTGTCATTTAATTAGTTTCTTGTTTTAACTTTTTTGGGGCTTTGTTGGTGCTTTAGTACTTTTTCCTAAATGTTTTCAGATTTAAATAACTTCTCTCGACCCATATTTTGTTTGAAACTTCCTCACCATTGTTCCAAAAAAATGCTTTCTTTTCTCTGACTCATTGAACCGAAACAGAAGCAGAAGTAGTAATTGTAGTGATAGCGTTAATGCCAGATTTTCATACTATTTCCAGTCTGCCAGCTCTACTTTCTCAACTGTTCTGCCAGATTAATTGCAGCCAAGTTTTGGCTCCTTTGCTTCTTTGTCTGTTGGCCACACATTTATATGCCAACACTGCAGCACTATAAAAACATTTTTAAAAATAGAGCAGGATTCTGTTTGTGTCATGAAATAAGCTCTTTTGGCCTCTCACCAATAAATGCTTTATACTGTAACTCAAACACAGACTGTTGCATTACCTCTTAAAATGTTACATGTTCACTTTTACTTCTGTTGAAATTCCCTTCAAATGTGTCACTGTTAACGAGATGAGCTCATGTTTGGCAGCATTAAGGTGCAGTTGAGACATGTATAGCTATTACTGCAATGACTGTGCCTCTGAGCTATTGCACATTTAAGCTTAGTAGAGATCCGGGGGAATGTGTGGTTGCATAAAATGACAGGAGCTATCAGGATGATAGCCTATGATACAGCGAGCTAAAACCCTTTGCAAATGTAAATGGACATGAATGTAATTACTTCTATTAGAGACAGTCACAGAAGTACTAAGTAGCCTAAGTATTAATAACCATCACACTCTGAATGGTTATTTTTAAAGTGCGCTGCCCTGCATGTATTAGATGTTTCTCTGCTTTAACGCACCTGATTCAGATGATTGCTGCTCTACAAAGCCTGTTATTCAGCCATCAAATGAAATCAGGCATGCCGAAGTAGGGAAACATCTAAAGCATGTAGGATAGTGTGCTTTGGGGAGCAAGGTTAAAATCACCAGACTAGGAAAAAGGTATTGATCAGATAATGATCACAAACAGGTAAACAAAAGCTTAACTTCCTTCAGTGAATAATGCTGCAGAGGTAGATGAAAACCAGCGTCTAAAGCCACGTCACCTGACCTACCATCTATGTAGATGATTGCTCCACCTGCTCTTGATTGGTTCTTCAGGGAAGACAAAAATATTGCTGATTTCCATGCACATTTTGAACCTTTTTTTCCACATGCAGATTCAGTACAATCAGAAGCCGATAAGTCTTTTCTATGCCCCTGTTGCCTCTCCCTTACTACATTTCGGATCTGTCTCTGCATTGCACGCTGGTGTTACCTTTTGTCAGTTTGACGGGGGTAACCACTGGAGAAAATAAAGCATTTCAGAAAATCAAGCCAACTGTTTTCATCCTTGTTGAAACAGTAAAAGCCTCTTAAGCAGGGGACTTCAGCGTTTTTTGGTGAAGGACCCCCAAACTGATGGCGAGATGGAGCAGGGACCCCTTAATTACGGTATATATATATATTGTATGAAATGGTGTTGTGGCGTGGAATAACATAGCACAGACCACGTTTCAAAATTGGGCATAAATCAAAAATATCTGCGACAAGCTCACTACGACACACTGCTGCAGAAGTATAGACAGTCCTTTAGGTTAAATGGCTTCTCTAAATCGTGTGAGGTGTGAGTGTGTGCATGCATGGTTGTGCGTCTTTGTGTGTCTCTGCATTGCTCTGTGAAAGACTGGCGACCTGTTCAGGGTGTACCCTGAACAGGTCGCCCATAGACTGCTGGAGACATCAGCCCCACTGCGACAATGCACTTGTGTTTTCTTATTTTGAGTGTAAATTGTCTTGTTCCATTGGTAAAATGTTTCTTAAACATCTAATCCAAGAATAAATGCACTTATTGTAAGAAAAAAAATACTTATCTAGATTTTGATTTTTTCCAGTGTACTTACTAGCAGTCAGTCCACACTGCAAAAAACGATCTAGAAATAAGTAAAAATGTCTTAAATTAAGTGTATTTATCCTTAATTTAAGCAGTTAAATGAAATGATTTGCCAATGGAGAATTTTTACTCATAAGATAAGTAGATAACATGCACTTGAAATAAGACAATGCAGTTGTGTTTTCTTATTTTAAGTGTAAATTGTCTTGTTCCATTGGCAAAACGTCTTATTTACCTCCTCAATCCAAGAAAAATTTGCTTATTTTAAGAAAATATTACTTATCTAGAATTCATTTTTTACAGTCCATGCATTTGATGCATCCCCTTCTATCTGTGGCAGATGAATTAGGATGTCAAACTCTTGACCAAGTAGCAGGTCAGGATATTCTTTGGACCCAACGTGTTTTTATTCTCTACCACAAAAGAATAACTTAAACACAGTTTGCTGGTAATTTTCACTTTACAAGATGTAAGGATCATCTTTACCAGAACACATGAAGGCTCCAACTTTCCATTTTCGAGTTCCGAGGATAATTGTACGCACTGTATGTCCATGGTTTCACAGAACTCCCTGTACAACAGCTGTAAGACACAAAATTCAATAGTTGTAGTTAAAGACTGAATTTATTAGTTGTGGTGATAGAATATGTTGGATAGGGAGCAGTGTTCTTATATTCACATGTGCAGCATGTTGTCATAGCTGCGGTGGTTTTTAAAGTGTTCTACAAACAATGCAATTAATAGAAGTAGAACCCAAGTCTTATGACTCAGTGATGATAACAAGTTTGTTTTGTTTGCTCTCCTTTCTTTTGCAATGATTTAAACCCCAGTCTTCCATGCAGGACCTACACTGGGAAAAAATGAAATTCAAATAAGTAATTTTTTCCTAAAATCAGTGCATTTGTTCTTGAACTGAGAAGGTAAGTGAGACACTTAGCCAATGGAACAAGACAATTTACTTTTAAAATAAGAAAAAACTATTGCATTGTCCTATTTTGATGCATTTTATCAAATTATATTATTTTAAGACTATAAAGTACTCATTGGTAAATTATCTTATTTACCTGCTCAAATGAAGGGTTAATACACTTAATTTAAGAATGGTTGACTTATTTCTAGATCGTTTTTCCAGTGTAGAGCACAGGACAAGCAACCTTTACTGAAGTTACAACTGTATATCCAGTTGCATCATATGCCTCGTGCACTGTGCTTAGGTCAATAAAACCAAACAAAAGCTTCTCTGCATAATCAGCTAAAACACACAGATTGCTTTCAGCTATCATGCAAATCGAAAGTAAACAGCTTTTCTTGTAGGATTTCCTTTCAGAAAAATAAGCATCTTATCTTACAGATTGATTACCTCTTTTTGTTGACTACTTCTAATAGATCTGCCAGCACAGACTGTTTTCTGCATCTCATCTACTGCAGGATCTAAAAAAACAATCTAACCTATTAACTAAGTATAAATAAGTGTTTTAATTATTACTCCTGTGCATTATCTGAATATATCATAAAAAACATTCAACATCAGCCATTTACTAGAATCAAGGTTTATCACTTCATATTTGATACTCCTTCCCCGCCTTTTTCTGTACAGCATCAGGCAGCTGGATTAGGATTATCTTAACCATTACCACTTCCTTCCCAACAAATATAGATAACATTTTTGGTGGAGAAATTTTCTGGCCATTAAAAATAAGTAATAGTATGAAAACCTTAAATGAACCAGCAAATCTCTTTACAAATGTTCAGGTAAATATCATGATACTGCAACATTTTACAGATATTTATCAATGTTATCATACAATGAGAATCCTCTGTCAGCCCGTCGTGAAGCAATGACTGTCTGAAAAGAATAAGAAACAGCTTGTAGAAGTATGCATGCTCACCTGATGAAATGCTTCACTGCGTGCTTGTACTTACCCATCCTCAGAGATTTCTTTTCTGATGACTGGCCAGGTTATTTAGGCAAGTTGACACGAGTTGCTCAAACTACTTTAAAAAAACAACAAATATGTGCAAGAGAAAATTAAAGCTTTTCTTAAATATATTTAAGAAAACAGACCAGTGTTTTGTTGTTAATCTTAACCCTTCACTATTATGTTATTCTTGTTACGTCCCCCGGATGGGTCTAGCTGGGATAAGGGACCAAAATAAATTTAGAGAGGGAATGAAGGAGTCAAAAAGGCGTTTTAATAGGTTTATTCTGCCATTTCTAATGGCTAAGGCTTCAGGGAGAGCTCAGGCCAAAATAACAAACAAAACAACCCTAAAAGACAAATAAAAAGTGGACTTCATACATCCATCCATCATCTAACACGCTTGTCCCAATTGGGGTCGCTAGGGGTTGCTGGTGCCTATCTCCAGCAGTCTATGGGCGAGAGGCGGGGTACACCCTGGACAGGTCGCCAGTCCATTGCAGGGCAAAAAAGTTGACTTACCAAACTAAATCTAAAACCAAAATATACAAACCTAGAAAATATATAATAACCTACCTAACCAGACCATAAACAGGAGAAAACTGGGCTTAAACAAAAAGGCAGCTCTCCCCTACAAAAACCATCTGAGCAGGTTTACATGGCAGCAAATTAACAGCTCATTAGCTACAGCAACCGCAGAGGTGTATGGCAGACGAATGGCCCATAGGGTCTGAAGTACAGCTTCACAGGCCTTAAACAGTGTGCAGGTGATCTTGTTTGGGCGGAGGCTCAGGAAGCAGCATCCAGTCTTAAAGGCGGAGCCTAACTTTTAATCCTTATTTATCCTGATATACTGTATATTGTTTATTCTTAATGCACCTTTTTCTTCCTTGTTTGCACCTTCTTTAATTACTATGCCAATATGTGACCAGTGAATTTCTCCGCTGTGAGATCAATAAAGCTCATCTAATCCAATCTAATCTAAAACATAACAAGGTGTTATTTGGGTGCAAAAACAAAACTACATCCATCTTGGGGATGTTGCGTTCTTATACATTTTCTAAGGTTCATATTTTATACGACCAATATTTTTCTATAATCTTTTTGTTACTGTAAACACCAGAATTTCCCCATTGTGAGACAATAAAGGGGTTTTCTATTCTATTCTATTCTATTCTAAATGTAGATGAACTCCCAGGACTTCAGGACTCTTTCTGCTTTAGGTCAAAGTGCACCAAGCACATGTCATTACCATACATAAAAGAAATAAAACTAAATAATCAAAACATCTCATATTAAACGGTGCAAATCAACAGGTAAGAATAGAATGATGATGCTCAAATAATTTAGTTTTTTGACTTTTATTTTATTTTTATATGGTTTAAATTTCTTCTTCTTCTTTGTATGAACAGCTGTGATTAGTAGACATGGAATATGATATATTACAAAGTTACAATATCCTAGGATCAGCAGGGTTAGTGCTAATTACTATTCAGGGCAACAAAGAGGCTGAACTTTACAAAATAAAAGGAATGGGCAAACAAAAGAGCTGCAGAGCCACCACCTTGGCTTCCTTCACAACGCACATAGACACACCAAGATGGAGCCTCCCCTCTAAGGCAGAGATCCATAAATCCTGTCACAGTTTCCAGACAAAGACAAGCCTGGCCTTTGCCTCTCTTCTATATTACTCTGACTCATGCAGTCTACACAAAAACTGCAACTGATCTCCTTCGAAAATCTTTGTGGGAACTGCGGTGCAGGCGAATGTAAATATGCGATTAAACATGCATGAGCCGTAGCGAGCGAGATGCAGAGACATGAAGCAGAACAGCTGACATTTCCCTCACTACAACACAAATTCACCTCATGATATGTGTTAAAATCATTGTCCATCATTGTCCTCTGCACTGACTGAATACCAAACAGGCCTAAGCACTACGTGAATGAGAATTCAGTCAAACAGGTCTTATAAATAATGATGATATGTCACTTTTCTAGAAATGTGAGAAGATGCGAGGTGATAACCAACTGTCTGAAAACTTTCAGCACTGGCTCAAAAGAGCATCATTAATAAAATGCCACTATCAAAGTGTAATGCTGGCTGAGGGAGATTAATGGTGAAAGGAGCTGCCAGTGGATTAAAGGTCACATCCTGTGTGTTAATCACCCAGCACCTCTGACCTCTAGAAGGAAACACAGTAGAATGAGCATATTTTTGCCACCTGGCTGGGCACCAATCACCAGTAGGATCTAAATGAGGACACTAAAGGGATAATGTGGAAGGCAATGTTATAAGAAAAGTTGCATCTAGATGGTAATGAAACGCTACCTGCAGTTGTGATGGTAATAGACGTTAATAGTCCTGTGTAGATGGTGTAGTACTTTTTTTGCTGACTGTGGTTGGCTGGATGTGCTCTCTTCACTGTTTTTGCACGCCACGTATCACTTTACTTGGATTTATCACTTTACTTGGATTTTCACTGTACTTGGATTTTCACTTTACTTGGATTTATCACTTTACTTGGATTTTCACTTTACTTGGATTTATCACTTTACTTGGATTTTCACTTTACTTGGATTTATCACTTTACTTGGATTTTCACTTTACTTGGATTTATCACTTTACTTGGATTTTCACTTTACTTGGATTTATCACTTTACTTGGATTTTCACTTTACTTTGATTTAGTTTTACATACGCATATATATTAGGGCTGTCAAAATTAACGCGTTAACGCGAGATTATTAATTTCTGGAATTAACGCAATATTTTTAAAAATATACTTGCAATAATCGAGTATATATTAAAAAAAACAAAAATGGGAAAATAAATAAACATGTTGTGGTTTGCTCACACTGCAAGAAGGACTTTTCATTTCACCGAAGCACCTCAAGCCTTAAATATCATCTTAATGCCAAGCATTCATTTGTTGGGGCTTCAACTTTAGGTGTTACGACTGGCATGCGTCAGACCACCCTCACCGAATGCAGGGTATTAAGTAACGGTCCGCTTTACATTCAGAAAATGTTAACCAGTTAGTTTGCCTAAACAACTGGCTAAAAGATGAATACATAATAGGTAAAATTACCTCATGTAATTGTTTAAAAGTCAAGCTGTTTGTTTTAAACCAAAAACGTTCCATTCACCCATCCTGTATTTGCTAAAAAAAAAAAAAAAAAAAAAAAAACGCAATGGCTAAGTTGCCAAAACTGTTGAGAATTAAATTCTTTTTTTGGATTTGTCTTTAATAAATACCAAATTTAATACCCATCTTGCTTATCTTTCTGTTTTGAAAACAGTACACAGAAAATGTGTATTTTTCAATAATATTTAGGCTAGTGATTAATTGAAATTAATTCAAGAATCCTTGTGATCAATTAGATTAAAAATTGTAATCGTTTGACAGCCCTAATATATATACATACATATATATATATCCAGAAGGATGTGTATATATATATATATATATATATATATATATATATATATATATATATATATATATATATATATATATATATATATATATATATATAAAACTGTAACTGGAGCGTGTAACAAAAGTAATTTCCCTCAGGGATTATTAAAGATTCTTCATCCGCTGACATGGGAGCTGGCTCGGAGCTCGTCTGCCTGGTTGTGTGTTTCCTGGACGGGGCCGCCTTTTACAGCTGTTTTTTGTATCTCTGCTTCCTTAAGCCCCAGTCGGCCTCAGCAGATGGCCGCTCACACTGAGTCTAGTTTTGCAGGAGATTTCTTCCTACTAAAAGGGAGTTTTTCCTCTCCACTGTCGCTACAAGCATGCTTAGTGTGAGAGATTGCATTCGAGTCAATGAGTCGATGTAATCAACTGGTTTTCCTTAGATAGAAAACTTTAAATACATTAGACTGCATGATCTGGTGAATTGTAAAGTGCCTTGAGATGACGTGTGCTGTGAATTATATTATATAAATATGAATTGACTTGAATCAATGGTTGTAAAAGAGGACTGGAGTCCCACGACAAGTCAAACACTGTATTAATATTCGGTGTGCATCTCACACAAGCGCCCCTGTGTATCAGGAATATATTCAGTCACAGTCTCCTCTCAGCCACACAAAACCCTTTGCAAGAGTCTTCCACAACACATTAAAGTCTTGGTGCGAAAATCCTCGAGGGCGTTCCAAGGTGGATGGATTCATTTCTGCCTGTTCCACAGAGAACGCTCACAGACTGGATCTGCACTTCTATATCATATTTCTACAGCCCACACACACCTCCCACTCTCCCACTTCTAACATGATTCTATCAGATCGGATGTGACTCACCAGCTCTGGTAGTGGAATGCTAAATTCTTCTTCTATTACTCCCATATGACGAATTTTTCCATTGCCTTTATTTTCTACAGCTCTTGTAGTTAACCTCAATAGACGAAGAGCCTCTGATTTGTGAGGTGGTACTAAAAACCAGATGGTTTGATCAGAATTTACTTACTGACTAAATGAGGTTTTGATTACACTCTCATGAACACCAGCTGACAAGTCTGGCATTGGTTTTTTTCCTACAGTTGTCATGATTTAAGGTCTTTTGATTCACTTTTGGATCTTATAGTCTCTTTTTTCCATTCTAAGTAAAAACTATTCTAAGGATAAGTAAAGATTTCTTTAAAAAACGGATTTGTCCTTGATTTAAGCAGATGAATAAGATTATCTGCTAATGGAATTATTTTTTTTTTTACTTTAAATAAGAAAATTAGATGCAATACAGATGAAATAAGATAAAAGAGTTTTTTTTTCTTATTTTAAACATTAATCATCTCCTTCCATTGGCAAATAGTTTTACTATGCACTTTTTTCAAGAAAAATTTCGTTATTTGTATTTCAGATTTTTCAGTGAAGGATTGCCTTTTTATTTATTTTTTAAGCTTTACTTTTATGCTTGGATTTTTTCCTGTGGTTTTAGGTTTTACTTTAAGAATTTCATGTTTTGGTTCTGCTTTGTCAATGTTATTAGTTTTGGTATATATCTTTTCATATTAGTTCCTTTTCTCGTATCCACACTGGTTAAGTGTTTTTTTCTTGTTCTCTAAGGTTTTTCTTTAGTCTGTTTTCTCCAACTTATCTTCGTTTAGTTTCTTTAATGTCTACTTTCATTTGATAGATCTTTCCCGCAGTTTGCTCTACTTATCTTATGGTTTTAGTTGTTTTCTCTTCTTTGTAATCAGTCCTATAACACTGATCTGCTGCTTTTCTTGTTTTTATTGCTACTACATTGGGAAAAAATCGAAATCTAAATAAGTTATTTTTTCTTGAAATAAGTGCATTTTTTCTTTAACTGAGGAGGTAAGTGAGACACTTTGTCAACGGAACAAGACAATTTACATTTACGATAAGAATAAAAAAACTACTTCATTTTCTTATTTCAAGGGTACATTATCTAATTGCCTTATTCTAAGTGTAAAAAGACTGATTCCATTGGCAAATCATCTTATTTACCGCTCAAATAAAGGGTTAATACACTTAAATTAGGACATTTTTACTTTTTTCTAGATCATTTTTGCAGCGCAATCATCCTAGTCAGTACATCTTCAACTTCAACTTCAGCCCCAAACTGACCTGCATGCACAACAACAATGATAAGAGCATTGTCACATGCAGCACAGCAGTAAATACACAGAGCCCAACAGAAGCCTGTTATTGTGTCAGCGGGTGCTGTGTGGAAAACATGGATAAAGCAGAGTGAAACTCTTTATTGTGGCGTTTCAGGTAGATCTGACAGCTGTTTCAGTACAAGAAACCGTCTGGATGAGGAGACAGACTGTGATGGATGTTAACAGCTTTACAGAGACTGAGTTTATTCAGAACTTTATCATGTTGAGGGGAAATTTTAACCATATATGTCAGCAACTCTCCTCTTAACTCCACAGGCAGGAAACTTGATGCCGTCTGATGTATTAGAACGCAACAGAGGCAGATCATCGAATTCTCGCTGACTTCTTTGGCATTTTAAAGTTGAAAGTTGAGGGATTGTATTTGAGTCAATGAGTCGATGCAATCAACTGGTTTTCCTTAGATAGAAAACTTTGTATCAATTTGACTGTATGATCTGGTTGAACTGTAAAGTGCCTTGAGATGACATGTGTTGTGAATTTGGCGCTATATAAATAAACTGAATTGAAATTGAAATTGAAAGTTGAAGTTGAAAATATCACATCCAGACGGTTCCTATGAGCCTTTGTAAAAGGCCTGAATAAAGTTTTAACTGTTTATTAAGAAGGTCTAAGGTCTTGCTGTCACTCTGTAATATAAGTCAAATTTTCTTGAAATAAACAAATTTCTCTTGATTTGATGAGGCAAGTGAGGAATTTTGCCTCTTGATTAAGATTGTTTAAACTTACAATAAAAAAAAAAAAACATGATCTTATTTCATGAGAATGATATTTTATCCTGCCTTAGGGCGCTGTCACAACATGCCGATTTAGCCAGCGTAGGTCTGACATCCTAGCGGCAGCCTACAATGGCTGCCGCTGGAGAGTTGAGGTGAGTAGATTCTGCTATTAGGTCTGTTCTAGAAGATATCGACAGCAAATTAATTTTAAAAGAGGAACATCGGGAAATTTTTGAGCAAGGTAAGAATTTCTCGACGTAATTGCAGTATGTCGACATGTGCCAGCGTGCTTCAGCGTGCTTCTGCATACTTTTGCATGCTCATAACTTATCCAACGTATGGCAGCGTTTTTGCCAGATTTTTCGTACGTCAGGCATACGCTGGTCTAAATCATTATGGTGTGACAGGGGCTTTAAAAGCAAAATAACTAATTCCACAGGAAGATCATCTTATTTAGCTGCACAAATTAAAAGCAAATACACTTATTCTAAAAAATGCATTTTTTTTCAGGGTTACTATTCCAGATGCTCGAATAATTTTCTTTTTTGTTTTGTAACCTCTGCCATTTCCGGCTTGGAAGCACAAATCTGAAACAAATTTGATGGAAAGTGACGTCAAAGTCCCATTCAGTCCACCTTTATCATTCCCAATGGAGTCACTCTCCAGGAGATCTGATATGAGTTGGATTCAGGAGCACATGTGGCTCAAACCTGCTGCAGGTTCTGCAAAGTCACAAGTCGAGACTCTGCATCACACTGATAACATCCAACTAATAGAACTCAACTCAAATGTATGAAGTGTGACTGGACCAGACCTCAGCAGAGAGCCAAGAGCCGCCCGTGCTCAGCCGGAGGAGGGGAGCTGGGGGCTGTTAAGGCACACGGGGGGAAGAAGGGGGCCGCCTGTGTCCAGGCTACCATCACCAGGTCAGGTTCGGTCGCTCTATCCCCCGCTAGCTCCCTGCCCCCGTCCGCTGAGGTTCCCGGACCAGCCCCAGAGCTGAGAGCTCGGTTCCAGTACCCGGTGTGTTTCGACTACGTGCTGCACTGTAGTTGACAAAAATCCCAGACAATTTTGAAATTCCCCCCTGGACAATTTTTTAGGTTTGAAAAGTAGGACATGTCCAGGACAAAGAGGACCTCTGGTCTTACCCCACTTTGATGTTACAGTGAGTGAGTGCTTGTTGCTGTGATGCGTCTTTCCTCAGCAGCTTTGTTAATTGTAAACCAACAAATCAGCTCACAGCTCATCTAAATATTCATGATCATACCATAAAAGGAAGAAAACCTGTCGTTTCATTCAGGGGCTTTTAACCAGGCTTGCATTAGGGCTCATAGAAAAGTAAATATGCCATTTTCAGCCCAACCAATGTTACATACCCTATTCAGAGACCTTAAGGACCAAATACCCTATAGAATCATTCTATGACCCCTTTAAACCCTCTTCTAACTTACCATTCTACCTCTGTCTGTCTGTCTGCATACAGTATGGCCCCATGCAAGCTTAAAAGCTTCTGACAATAGTAGATATTTGATATGTGAGGTAGATTATTTAATCTATTTCAATTCCTCTTGACTCAGAGAAGTAACAAAAAAACATTTCTATGACACAAATTGAGCTTTTTTTTGGCTCTATGCTGGTGGACAGAAGTTGAGGTCAGGGGAAACAGAAAAAGAACACACTCTGGGAAGGCTGTAGCTGCTTACAGAGCAGCATTTATTCTCAGAGGACACTGTATTACTGCATCAACGGTTTCCAGGATGCAGGAGCTTACTTCGCTGCTTGTTCGATGGGCTATTTTCTCTCCTTCTCAAACAGGGGTTTGCACATTTTGACCTTGGTGTCAGCACAGCTCAGACCGAAGCTGCTGAATAGCGTGTCTCTCTCTTCCTCAGAGACATGCAGCAACACAGACTTTTCTCTTTTTTTCTTGCTGAAAAGAATATCAAAAGGCATTCTTAACTATCTGTTTTCATATTCCCAATGATGACGGTACTGTAGTGAATTTAAACTGGCTGCAGTTATAAACCAATTCCAATTCAAGGACTCTGTTATTAGGGAATATATGCGAAAATACTGATTTACTTATCTGATCCAAACATAAGTGAGTATTTCTGTTATCCTATTGGTGTTTGTATCCCCTTGTCCTTGCAGGGTTATGCAAGGATGGCTGCTGCTTTTTATCTGTAGCAGTTATTGGATACGAGGCTGTACCCAAGAGTAGAAGTGTGTAGGTATTTGATATGCCTGGAAACTGAATTTGCTTACTTAGTGTTTTTCTCAATGAAAGGAGCCCTGTGTGTGTGGCGGGATGTGACATGGTAGCAGCCTTTTGGGAACACATGTTTACTGACCTCGTTTTTGTTCTAATCTAATTTTTCCTAAAAAGAAGAAACAATGAAAAATATCTTAACCTTACAGAATGAAGCATCTTTTATCCCTGTTTTTATTTCAGTTTTATTATAACCTAGTTACTCAGATAGGGCTACATGATATAGTTACAATATTATTAATGAATGAGAGATTCTCCCCTCTACTTTTTAAAAGAAACCCTGCTCCGACATAACCGGAAAAAAAAACACTTTACAATTTTACATTTAACTCTGATTATGTCTAAGAAATCTCTGAATTAAGATCAGACAAAGCGAGTGACTGAATAACACCATAGAGGCCACGCTGAATATATCTGTGTGAGCAATGCAGACCGGCCTTAAATAGCTGCTGCTTTAACTGAGCTAAAAAGGGACAAACTCTAGCAGCAAAAAAAAAAAAAAGACTGACCAGGGAAAAGGGTTTGTTTGCATTCAAATTTTAAGTAAAAGCCATAAGATAACTCATCAGAAGAATGCAAACTTAAATTTTGCAGGGGACCAGACTAGGGCAGAGTAAAGAATAATTCTACTTAACAGTAACACTAATTCATCAGATTTTTACTTAAGTAAGAATGAAAAAGTATGTAGAATAGAATAGAATAGAATAGAATAGAATAGAATAGAATAGAATATTGGAGATCAGACTCATGTCTTTTGGGATTGCCCAAAGATGAAGAAATTCTGGGAGGGAATTAGAGAGCAAATTTCAAACATCTTACATGTTGATATTGATTGGAACCCCCGGATCTTCGTTCTGGGAATTCCACCAAAGAATTTAAGTAAAGAAGAACAATATTTATTTGGTATCCTTGTTCTCGTAGCCAAAAAAATGATAACAATAAGTTGGTATAAACCTTAACCCCCTACTGTAAATCAATGGAAAGAGAAACTAGTGAACTTTTATACGATGGAGAAAATAACAGCAAAATTAAACTTGTCCACTGGTTTATTTGAGAAAAGATGGAACTTTTTAAAGACATATTTCCAGTTAATATGGTAGTAAGTAAGATAAATGTAAACAAACAGGTACATATTTTAAAGGCATACTTAACATATACTGTATCTCTTTTATGAGAAAAATAAAAGTCACTCGAGAAAGATTTTTCCTTTATTTCATCCCCTTAGTAAAAAAATAAATAAATAAAAATAAAAAAAATCAAAAATAATAATAAAGAGAAAAAAACAAAACAAAACATGGATTTTCAGCTCGCCGACTTGTTTAGTTGTTGTTTCTCAATTGTTTGTATTGTCTTATTGGAAGTTGTTGTTTCTGGTTTATTGTATTAATCATTGATTTTGAATATGAATCTGATAAAATAAAGTCTTTGTTCAAAAAAAGAATAGAATAGAATAGAATAGAATAGAATAGAATAGAATAGAATAGAATAGAATAGAATAGAATAGAATAGAACAGAAAATCCCTTTATTGTCCCACAATGGGGAAATTCTGGTGTTTACATCAGCAAAAGAAATTATAAAGAACATGGTCACATAAATGGGGACCTTGTTTACGAATAACATAATAGTGAAGAGGTAAAAGATAAACAATAAAATACTGTACTGTAAAGTGTTTTAACAATATAAAATTGTTCACCTGGAGAATAAATAATCAAGTAAATAAATAAATGCCAAATAAATTTGGTAAAAGGGCTATGAAAGTAATATGTAACATCTGACTTATCATTCGAAATGATGTCATTAAGACTAACTAAAATGCAAACCTGTGTAAAAAAAATCTGTTTTTAAAGACTATAATAAAATAATTAAAACAAATTGTTTTGTTTTTTTGGTACAGTGTGAGCTGTTGCTGCATGCAACGATTGAAAAAATAGTACAGTGTATGCCCGGTGTAGGTACAAGATTGACTCGGGCTGCCAGATTGACTCGGGGGCCTGCGCCTTTTGATGACGTCACAATACATAATTGTTTTAACGTTTGCACAATTGCGCAAAACATTTTGATTGGTCTGGACAGCTTACTAAAGTAATTATAGCGGGGTGTAGGTTTTATTCGAAAGCGGGATTGCGGTTTGTAAACAGACAATTTTACAAAGAAATTCTCCATGGTCCCTGCGCCTTCCGATGACGTCACCGAATTCGCCATGGGCCTTGCGCCTCCCGATGACGTCACATTATGGCAACGCCACTCAAACAAACTACATTGAGCCCGAGGTCTGCATTTGTAACGAGAATAGATTTGAGACAAATAGAGACCGCGGGCACAATGTAGTTTGTTTGAGTGGAGTTGCCATATCGTTACGAGTGGCGTTGCCATATAGTGACGGGCGGAGTTGCCATATTATGATGTCATCAAAAGGCGCAGGCCCCCGAGTCAATCTGGCAGCCCGAGTCAATCTGGTACCTACACCGGCTTTAGTGGTATCACAGGGAGAGGGGGCAATATAGGAATGCAATTTTTAGATTCTATTTCCAATAATAAGGCATTATTTTACCTTTTATTAGAATTATAAACCACTGTGTTGGCATAAAACTTCCTTTTGCTCCCCGTTAACCTCAACACAAAACTTACACTGCAAAAACTTTCTGATAATGAGTCAAAATTTCTTAAAATAAGTGTATTTACCCCTAATTTGAGTATGGAAAATAAGATGATCTGCCAATGGAATGAGCATTTTTACCCTTAAAATAAGATGATTTGACAGCGTGCACTTAAAATAATAGACTGTTGTTGCTTTTTCCTTATTTTAAATATAAATTGTTTTGTTCCGTTGGCATAGTGTCTCACTTACCTGCTTAATTGCAGAAAAAACTTACTTATTTTAAGAAAAAATGACTTACTTAGATTTAAATTTTTTGCAGTGTAGATTAGTAGATTATTGGACAATTTTTCGAGGAGTACATCTGAAATCCTGGCTGAATTTAGTGGAGTTCTGGGATTATTTTTGCCTAGCTAGCAATAGAGCAACAGCAGATAAAACGCAGACTCAAAGGTTGGGAGTATTTGAGGTAAAATAGTAGATTGTGTCAGTTTGAGGCACGTTTGAGCATGAGGCTTCCTCTCTGAAGCTGTGCTGCTCTTCTTCGGGAAGCCTCCTCCAGCCTGCACACACTCTGCCACAATCTTATGATCTTGCTGTGAGAAAAAAAAAAAGCACATGAAAGATCACTCTCAAATACACCCACCCATAAGTCGCAGAGATTACTTCAGTCACAGTATCTACTATAGAGCTCTATTCTTATCACTGCACTGTTTGCTCTCTGTAGACCAAGAGCTCAGTTGACATTTCACCTCATTTCCGGAAAAATACTTCTAAAGCTTTTCTATCTCCTTTTAATTCTATGTTGCGGTAAAAAATGTCTCGTTTTCTTTCCCTCCTTATGGGAATCTACAAATATCCCTGCACTGTTTATGGTGCATTAAAAATCCTGAGCATGCACACACCTGCACCGCACCAGTTCATCCAAGGCATGGCTTATAAATGAGGTGAACCTTTCCACCATTTACTAGTTTGCTGTCATTCCCAGCAATGGCTGCCTGTATCATCTGACTCACAGAATGTGGATTTATCCTCCCACAGTATGGGAACAAAGACAGCGTGTCTATGTGGGAAAAGACAGAATGCGTCAGTTTCCTCAGACCATAAAAACACATATGCATGTGATCAGAGTGCGGAGTGTGTTATGTGGTGTATGTTGAGCTTCTCTCTGCCAGTGCTCGCCCGGGTGGATCCCCTCATCCCAACCTGACAGATTTTTCTTCTCTATATGTGTGACTACATTACACCCCATCCCCCCACCCGGAGAGCCCACTGAGCAGGTCCCTGGGGTGGGTGTGGGTGTGGAAAGCAGACCTTTATCCCTGTCCGGGGGATGTTATTGATGAGGTGGGGTAATGGGTTCCCCCCACTGTGCTCACATGGACATTGAGGATAAATCAGACTGTGGGTAAGAACCAACCAGCCAGTCCGCCTCTCTTCAGACTCAACTGCCATTTCATTAGTTTTATTTATGGGGGGAATTCTGCTCTTCCAAACCCCCTCTTTTTGTCTTCTTTCTAAAATAAAAAATTCTGCTTTTCTCCCTCTCTCCTTGTTCAGTGATGCTATGGCAACTCATATACTCCACAATCAATTCTGTCTCTTTCTCTTTCCTGGAAAATATTACCTATACTGTCAAACAAACTTCCCTGGGAATGAACCTTGTCAAGTTCTAGATGACTAAACCTGCTCTGGATCAAGGTGTGAAACTGAGCCTGTTATCTTAGGATGGAAAAGGGGCTGCAGAGATGGGGATGTTCTCTGAAGCAGAGAGGGGACTCAGCATTGGCTGGCTTTTAACATTAGATGCAAGTCCATCCCGCTCAGCATTTCCCACTGAGGCGTATTTGAGCTGGCAGATCAGCAACAATTCACCTCTGGGCTTACAGCTTAGCTACTCAGCGAGAAAGCTGCAGCCAAAACTGGCCCTGTCCTTGAGAAAACCAAGGCTTTCTTTATTAGCATTTGCTTTGAAAACAAGTCAAACTGGTATCATCAAAAAAAGCATCAGAAATTAATATCCTTACTGGTTTAGTTTGAATGTATAAGCAGGTATTTTAACGCTATTTTAACATTCAGCTCTTTTCTTATGTTAGCTTCTCCTCTCTCAAAGTTCACTGCAACTTAACATCATTTCTGTGAGGATTTGTAACACTATGACTGGCTTTAAGCCATGCAAGTTAAACATGTAGGGTGACAATGAATTACTTATTAAATTAAATTAAATAATCTCCACCCTTATTTTATCCCATCATATAAACAAATTTTATGTATTTCAATTCAGTTTATTTCTATAGCGCCAAATTCACAACACATGTCATCTCAAGGCACTTTACAGTTCAACCAGATTATACAGTCAAATTGATTCAAAGTTTTCTATCTAAGGAAAACCAGTTGATTGCATCGACTCATTGACTCAAATGCAACGCCTCACACTAAGCATGCTTGTAGTGACAGTGGAGAGGAAAGACTCCCTTTTGGATTTTATGGAATGGACCACCACAAAGTGGTGCATAGCACTGAAATAGAAGGAAACAGCCCAAAGGAAAATGAATACTCCAGAAGAGGCAGGGATCCAAAGTTGAGGTACGAGAAATGGTTAGTTCCTCCATCAAAATCTGTGGTTTACTTAGTAATGGTAAACCAAAACATATTATTGAAATGAAAAAAACAAAACAAAAAAAAAACAACTGAAAGGTTTTATTTTTTTTTGTGTTGCGCCGATGCCATTTTTTGCCCCGATACCTGGCTGTGCAGTATCGGCCCTATACCGATACCATCTGTTTGAAATTGATGTGTGTGTGTGTGTGTGTGTGTGTGTGTGTGTGTGTGTGTGTATATGAAGAACTGCATACTACTTGGATGTAAAATAATTGCCATCATGGTTTTGTCAAGCTGCTGCCTACCTTTGTGAAGCAGGAAAAAGACTGATCCAAAGTGAATCCAGTAGAACTTTTTATTGCCTACCTGGAATGGGTGACAATAATTGAATAAACTTTTGGTTCTCAAAATGGTATCGGTGCCCTAATTTTCGGTCGATACCGATACCATAATTTTTTTGCTGTATCGGGGCCTCGCAAGATACTGGTATCGGTATCGGTGCAACTCTGATTTTTTTATCTACTAATCAGCATGTAGGGATACAATATGCAAAGTTTTCAGAAATTAAATTGAAACCTTTATGCCTTAAGGTTAGGTGTTGAGGAGAACTATCATCGCACACAGCCTTGAAACCAAAATAAACCAGGTGAAACATGGTGATGGTAGTATCATGCTGAGGGGACACTTTGGTACAGCAGTGGCATGGACACTGTTCAAAGATAACAGGAAGAGAAATGGAACCACTGATTACAACTGAACAGAGCCTCATTTTCCCAATGATCGAAGAACAATCATGAATCTCCTGCATGTTGAGATTTGGACCTACGTCCAGTGAAGGGATTGTGGCTACAGTAAATTTAAAAAACTGAGGTTTGCCATTCAATATGACTGGAATGTTGTGTAATTATTCTTATTTATATATGAATATTATTACTAATTATCATTGGAAGTTATAATTAATAAATTATCATTTTTATCAAAACTAATCAACAAGAAGGAAAATGTATTTAAGATCAATCTGATCAACAGCTACCAGCCTTTAATGATTATAATTAAAGTTGGACCATTAGTTAACTATTAGCTTAATTAACCAGTAAATGTAAATTTAAATGAGCCGTGGACCTTAGTTTAAAGTAACAACAAGGAAATGTGAATAATTGTAAATCTTATCTGCAATTGTTCATTATCAATCATTAACCAAACCAAAGAAAATGTCTGTTTCCAGAATTAGCCCCTTGAGATACTGATATAAAGTAACCACAAACAACCATACTTTATGTAGGCTAAGATATATTAAACAAATATTCCTTCTTACAAGCAGTTATGCTCGTAATAATACTAAACTACAGAAAAAAGAAACACAAAACAAGGGAAAATAAGCTAAAATTATTATTCTGGATAGCAGCGGTTCATATTCAATACGTGGAGATGATTTCATCAAGAAGTATTCCTCATAAAGTGAAGAACATTATGAACCACAGTGAGCATGTCTTTATTAAATTGTTAAACAACAACAGTGTCTTAAGTCAGAGGCTTCTCCAAAGCCGGTGCAACACAGACCACTACAGAACATCCTTCCTGCCTCAACACCTAAAACAACTGGTTGAAAAACTGGCTATGAGTTACTGCAGCATTCTTTAGGTTTGGAGGTTGATTAAAAAATGAATAAATATATCCACTTTGTATTTTCACATCTTTATTTAACCCTTCCCAATCGTCACTGCAAAAACAATCTTAAAATGAGTAAAACATTTCTTAAATTAAGTGTATTACCCTTAATTTGATTAGGTAAATAAGACGATTTGCCAATGGAATAAGTATTTTTACTCTTAAAATAAGATAATCAGATAATATGCACTTAAAATAAGAAAATATAATTTTTTTATCCGATTTTAAATGTAAATTGTCATGTTCCATTGGCAAAGTGTCTCACTTACCTCCTTAATTCAAGAAAAAATGCACCTATTTAAAGAAAAAATGACTTATTGAGATTTACTTTTTTGCAGTGTTCATTCTGTTTCCCAAATCATAACCTGCTTTTTGTTGTTTTTATCACACAATATCCCATATACACCTCTCTGCCACACAACATGTAGTCTACCATGCATGATATAACACTAATCTAAAATGCAAAGCATGATCTGTCCAACAGGAAAACCTTAAAAACAAAGACTCACTTCCTGGTGAACACTGATTGCATGACATTTATCTTGGAAGGCATTCATGAGACGGTTAATTCACTGAGCGCTGCACGAATCGACTTGTACACAGGCTAACAGATGGTTGTGTGAGCTCCAGCGAGGCAGTGCCAATGCCAGCTTCATTACAGGGTTGCACTTGGATATTGAACAAGTGTGAATATCTCTGTCATGCCCTCCACATCCAGGGACAAAAAAGGAAATTCAAGCAGCAATTAAAGACATGAAAATAAAGTACATTTTATTAAATTGATAACTATGTGATAGCCATCACAGAAGAGATTTAGATTTGATCCCCTAGAGGGTAAAGAGAACATCAGATAGATTACACCTTTGGCTTTTAGTCTTAGAATTAAATTTCATCTCCTCTTGTTGATAGAAGAGATGGTAACCCATGAGAAGATGTGTGATGCGTAGCGGCTCACGTCCTAACAGCAACATTTAGTCAGCATGGGATTCTTCTGATAGACAGGAAGGAAAAAGAGAGAGAAAAGGCATGTGTTGGCAGTTAACCAGGTGTGGAGAGACTCAGGAAGCCGAGCCGGAATTCCAACAATGCAGGCAGTCTCTAGTCTCTTCTGTGAGGTGCTGCCATTTCTGCTCGCAGCCCTCTCTTTGTTGTGGCGAGGAAAAGGCAGTCAGGTGAAGTCCTGTGGCTGTGAATCTGTGATTCCACTGTGAAATGTAAACCTGGCCGATATGAAGAAAAACCATGTTTCAAGCCGTGCCAGAAAAATAAGCAGGTTGCTTTCTCACTTTCTCCTCTGACACAATCTTTCCAAAACATTTCCCAGGTAATCTGACACGACCCTGTTTTTTTAAACAATAAATCCCAGCAGAGGCAATATGGACAAGGTCCCTGCAAAAAGGATACAGCATGGTATCTCTATTTATCACAGCATAGCATTTTCTTTTATCAGAAAATTAAATTACGGATGAAAAATTTTGCTTTTTGGAAATATTTCACATCTTTTGGAGTATTTAAACTGTAAAATATCCAAATATCATATATGATGGCTAAACCAAACCAATACCAGTCCTATATACACATCCATGATAAAAAAAAACTATGAATCTGAAATGTAAAAATACTGGAAAACTTTAACCTTCTCTAAAATCTTTTATTTATCACTAAAGGACAATTTTATATATGTTCCAATATTTATTTATGGCTTGTTGTCCTGGCTTTTGTTCAAAATAGGAAGCACAAATAAAAGTACCAAAGATCAGATATGTGTTTATTTCCATACTTCATAAAATGCCATAAAAAATACTACCACTCTATAAAACATACTTTAATCTATAATTCGCAAGTTTAGATAATGGAAAGAAAAAATGACAAAAAGAGATTAAGGCTGACTGTAGAATATATTGCTTTCTGCACCAAATCTCAAAGGAAACAGGAGATTTAATTTAATCCCACCAGAGGAGGATGCCAGAAAAAGCCCTGCAATCCTTAAGAGTGAATGGCATTAAGAAGTCATTGACGGACTAGGAATAAATCTGGTTGTATGTGGGAGACGCTGAAAAACAGTGACCCAAAATTAATGGAAAAATGAAAAAGACTTAAATACGGTCCTTTAGGGCGGGGGTGTTGGGGGGTAAATGTATTAAAAATGTTTCCGTTGATAGATTAGGCAACCCCATTTAATAATCATTTTCTTTTAAGACTTTCTTTTGATGTTTCTATAAAGGTTTGCAGTGTTAGCGCCGTATAAATGGCTCTTTTTTCGTTGCACCAGCATAGCTGAAGACAAACACTGGTAGAAGGATCTTTGAAGTTTGCAAAGGAAAGCTTTACCGCCAACCTATCTCCATAATCTGTTTTCCTTCGGGGTCTTTTACTCATCTTCTAATTCATAACTGCAATGACTGTCTGCAGTGCATCCCTCATCTGACGCACTTTGAAATCTTCAAAGTCTGCTAATTGATGCAGTCACTTTCAGCACTGCCTTTCATGTGGGTCCTGGATCTGTTAAAACAACCCACTTCAGCTATTCCAGTAGCTAGTGGGAAGAGATACCTTGGGTCTTCCCCTCTGAAGTGGGCGCGCAAATGCTTTTTAGCAACCATGAAACATGTCCATGTGTTTACTAGATCTCAGGGTGGTGTTTCTGTTTATATGCCTGCAGATGACCCCAGCTGGGAACATCAAAAGTGGACGGTGAGAAGCAGTTGTGTTTCATCATGGAGCTGCAAAATCTGTCAGAAATAGGGGGATGTATTAGTATTATTCAGGCACCCGCCCAGGTCCTGATAGCTCAGCTGAAACAAACAGTTATCTTTCCTGCTCTGATAGCTGAATCAGGATATGATTGTTTTACAGATGGTTTGAGTGGGGCTCTCAAACCACAGAGCTGAAAGAAAGAAAAAACAACAGGGAAGGAAAACAATCCCATCTGACATCATAGGGAAAGCAGTTGCTGAGATTTAGGTCAAGATATGGGGCGTCTGAAGTGTTCCAGATAGTTATGTCCCAAATGCCAAATGTCTTGGCCAGCTGAAATCATGCATTTTAAAGCGGAAAATGCAGTGAAGCTGAGTACAGTCTGTCAAAACCTGTCAGAATATTACATAACCATGGATTCCTTTGTTTAATCAGATTCACAGATTTCACAGAGGCAGACATTTATGCAATAGATTTACAGGTGCTGGTCATAAAATTAGAATATCATGAAAAAGTAGATTGATTTCAGTAATTCCATTTAAAAAGTGAAACTTGTATATTATATTCATACATTACATACAAACTCATATATTTCAGATGTTTATTTTGTTTAATTTTGATGATTACAAATGACAACAAATGAAAATCTCAAATTCATCATATCAGAAAATTAGAATATTACTGAAGACCAATAAAAACAAAGGATTTATAGAAATGTTGGCCAACTGAAAAGTATGAACATGAAAAGTATGAGCATGTACAGCACTCAGTATTTAGTTGGGCCTCCTTTGGCCTGTATTACTGCAGCAATGCGGCGTGGCATGGAGTCGATCAGTCTGTGGCACTGCTCAGGTGTTATGATAGCCCAGGTTGCTCTAATAGTGGCTTTTAGCTCTTCTGAATTGTTGGGTCTGGTGTATTGCATCTTCTTCTTCACAATACCCCATAGATTTTCTATGGGGTTAAGGTCAGGAGAGTTTGCTGGCCAATTAAGAACAGGGATACCATGGTCCTTCAACCAGGTACTGGTAGCTTTGGCACTGTGTGCAGGTGCCAAGTCCTGTTGGAAAATGAAATCTGCATCTCCAAAAAGTTGGTCAGCTGCAGGAAGCATGAAGTGCTCTAAAACTTCCTGGTATGTGGCTGCGTTGACCCTGGACCTCAGAAAACACAATGGACCAACACCAGCAGATGACATGGCACCCCAAACCATCACTGACTGTGGAAACTTTACACTGGACTTCAAGCAACGTGGATGAAGTGCCTCTCTTCTTTTCCTCCAGACTCTGGGACCTTGATTTCCAAAGGAAATGCAAAATTTACTTTCATCAGAGAACATGACTTTGGACCACTCACCAGCAGTCCAGTCCTGTTTCTCTTTAGACGCTTCTGACGCTGTCTGTGGTTCAAGAGTGGCTTGACACAAGGAATGCGACAGCAGAAACCCATGTCTTTCATACGTCTGTGTGTGGTGGTTCTTGAAGCACTCACTCCAGCTGCAGTCCACTCTTTGTGAATCTCCCCCACATTTTTGAAGGGGTTTTGTTTCACAATCCTCTCCAGGGTGCGGTTATCTCTCTTGCTTGTACACTTTTTTCGACCACATCTTTTCCTTCCCTTCGCCTCTCTATTAATGTGCTTGGACACTGAGCTCTGTGAACAGCCAGCCTCTTTAGCGATGACCTTTTGTGTCTTGCCCTCCTTGTGCAAGGTGTCGATGGTCGTCTTTTGGACAACTGTCAAGTCAGCAGTCTTCCCCATGATTGTGTAGCCTATAGAACTAGACTGAAAGACCATTTAAAGGCTTTTGCAGGTGGTTTGAGTTAATTAGCTGATTAGAGTGTGGCACCAGGGGCCATCGATTTTGAACCTTTTCACAATATTCTAATTTTCTGATATGATGAATTTGAGATTTTCATTTGTTGTCATTTGTAATCATCAAAATTAAACAAAATAAACATCTGAAATATATGAGTTTGTATGTAATGTATGAATATAATATACAAGTTTCACTTTTTAAATGGAATTACTGAAATCAATCTACTTTTTCATGATATTCTAATTTTATGACCAGCACCTGTATATATATATATATATATATATATATATATATATATATATATATATATATATATATATATATATATATATATATATATATATATATATATATATATATATAATCCTAACAGCTGGTTATTGTTTATATTTTTATAGATACATTTTCAGTGTGGGCCAAGGTCCAGACAATCTGGAATCTGGTTGATTATCTAGGATTATAGCGACCTGTTCCATAGCAAACAATTCCAAAAAGTTTTTATTCCAATTCTGTACATCAATGCAATTATAGTTACTTTCCTTCCATTACAACAATATTATATGTTTGGCTGTGTGGGAAAGTGTGGGAGAAAAAAAGACATGGTGCAAAAAATGCATTGATATGGAAGTTCAGAGCATTAAATATATATGGTGCAAATATGCAGTTTTTGGTTTGGTGTGATGCAGAGTCTGTGACATAATTGACAGTTTTCAAACATTTCTGTAAAATTTGGGGTTGTATAAAATGCTTCTTTAACTGTGATTCGGGGCCAACTTCAATAAGAAGGGAGACCGGTTGGTAATGTCTCTCTTCTGTAACCCTAAGCAACTTCTCTAGTCTGAGTAAGATTACATCTATGTCATTCCAAAAAAGTTAAAAAACAATCCACTGGACTTATTTCCAAGTTTGAAGACCTTTCGCTTTGCATCCAGGAAGTTTTTTCAAACTTGGAAACAAAGTCCAGTGGATTGTTATTGAACTTTTTTGGAATGAGTATGACCTAGGTGACAGAGAATCTTCACCAGCATTAGATTTATGTCAAAATCTATTATCATTTCTCATGGTTATTTAATAGATATACATTATGAAGTGTTATTTAAAGAGACTCGGAGAGAGAAAGCTTTAAGGTCTAAACACAGAGCATTAATTTACATTATTAATCTAAGTACATGCACAATTAATCACTGACCCACTAATTATGATCCAGCACCTGTTTCAGAATGTGTTCAGTTCGTTTTAAAGCTATAAGAGAAATAGAATGTTTTTTCCTTTAAAGTTAGTCTAATCTTCCATAGTGGGCGAGGAAATCAATTAGTAAATCCCTCTGGTTTTGCAAAGGGGAGAATATGCAAGCTTTCCTTATGAAACTGAGGATAAATTATCCATTGCTGCTATTAAGATAACAGTTTTAAAACTACAGCAGGTTTGGTACCTATTAAAAAAATCCAACTAGGTCACAATAACTTGATATACTTCATAAAGAGCAGAGTGGCAAGTATGATATGATTCAGTATACTAAATTGGGTGGTTGTGTATCCTATGGCTTGGATTGAAAATATTGATATTATAAGCAATTCTAAGTAATTTTAACAGAATTATACGTTCCAAAAAAGGAAAATTAAAAACAATTCACTGGACTTTGTTTCCAACTTTGAAGATGTTTTGCTTCCCATCTAGGAAGCTTTCTCAATTCAAAATGTCAGAAATAGCGTTGAGTTCGAGGTTTTATACAGTAGCCCAACAAAGTCTTGTTCAACCCTATTCCTGACATTTTAAATTGATCCAGGGCTTATAAGAAGCGAAACATCTTCAATCTTGGAAACAAAGTCCAGTGGATTGTTTTTAATTTTCTTTTTTTGGAATGACTATGACCTGGACGACTGAGAACCTTCACCAGCGAACCGGATTAGACCTTATTTTGGATGTTTAATTTTAAGCAAAAGCACATAGATCATGCAATACATTTTTATCTCTTTATTTTAGTCCAGGTTCTGCTTTTAAAACCTCATAAAGCTCCAATCTTGGTTTCTACAGATACAAACAGACAAATATATTCAGATTGTTATAGTATGTATTTAACAGGCACTTTTATTACAATTTTAAACAGAATGAACAGATTTATCAAAAAGTTAAAAGAAAATCATTGTTATTCAGAGAATCCCTTGTACAAATCACTTCTTCTTCTACTTCTTGTATGGTTTTATGGCAGTTGGCCAACTAGTTAAAAGTGCATTACCACCACCAACTAAAAAGGAGTTAAAAAAGGAAACAAGAAAAAAGACTCATCCCCAGAAAAAAAAATATACAAAAAAAAAAGACAAAAAATTTATAATATTTTTCCAAATTGAACAGAGGGAGTCACAGTCAGGGTTACAGAGGATAACACTGAAAAAACAGGCCAATCTCAAACATCTATTAACAAAGGGACATTTCTCTAGGATGGTGTCACGGCCGAATAGGAACAGACCAGGTGAAGCTATTATGAGAAAAAGCAGAGAGAGCATAATGTTAGAGATTGAACTAATAAATTCTGCAGAGTGGGAGAATAGGGATAGAATGAAGCAGAATGATGGGGTCACTATGCCCTCCAGCAGTCTATTCCTATAGCAGCATTACTTAAGGATAACCTGAGACTCTCTAACAATAAGCTTTATCAAAAAGGGAAAGTTCGGTAACTGCTCTCCTTCATACAAATCCCTGCACAGGGATTGATCAGAGGATTTGTGGTGGGAATGGGAATTTGTGGTGTTCTAGTAAGAAGGCGGGGCCCCGGAGCCTGCGGGCCTATTGAGAGGCAAAGAGGCGGATCATCCCCGCGATGGTCTGAGCTCCAGCAGCAGCAGCAGCAGCGGTACAGGGAGTAGCTTCACTTGTGCAGGAACTGACTCACCACCGCAGAAATCCGCTAACGGGAGCAAATGAAAACGAAAACAAGACTTTCCTGTGGTTTAATTTCGGGGCGAGGCGTTGTATCCAAACATCTGTACGTTTGAAGCACTTTGGATCGACTGACGAAGATCGGGACGTTACCTCCGGAACATTGTCTCCACCGAATGGTGTCTCCTGCCCCGCCGCTAAGGTTAGTTAGCTTCCATTGCTGGCTGTCGATTGCCTTGGTTCTGCTCTGTTGTTGGATGACGGGCTCTGGCTATTCTTTGGAGAACAAACACACATAGCATTATTCACCTTTTTTTTTTAGACTTCGTTGCGCTATAACCGCGCTTTGCATCGAACCGATAGGAAACGAAACGTCTACAAAGTGCCCAATCCTCTGGGCCATCGGACGAAAACATTTGCAGTTAGTTCATCACAGTCAGCTTCTTAATAATGTTATAAATCAGAAACACGTGCTACATGGCTAGGCTAAGCTAGCAGATAGCTCAAGTGTTAGCTAGGCTAGCTGTCAGAGCCGCTAGCGGCTGTTTTATTGAAAAGAAAGAATTCAACGGTAGTTTTTTCCTTTTTCACAACACCACATATTTTATAATTAAGCGAGTGTTTATCTGGGAAACATGCTGTCATCGTGTCTTAGTGTGGGAAAACAGTGAAGTTTGTTACTCGGACTGTTAGGGATAACGTTAACAGTTTGTAAACAGGGATTTTATTGGAACGCACGCGGTAAATCCTGTCATTAAAGGTCAGATCTGTTTGATTAATTGGGTAATAACATTTTATTTTTGACTGTATTTAATTGCCATCCTATTAAGGGAAGATAGAGGAGGTCAGTGATTAGCGTTGATGTGTGATTATCTCAGATTTGATGTGTTGCGGTTTATAAAACCAATGTTTATGCGGACATTTGAGGTTTAAGTTGAATCGTCACGAATCCCTTTCTGTCTTGTTATTTTAGGATAAAATGTGGGTAAAAAAATGATTTTATTATTTATTTCTGCTGTGTGTTCTCTGCAGCCAACTTTTTTTTTTAAATCAAGCGTCTGGCTTTCATTCATGAACACTTAGACACATCTGGACCTCATTACAGTTTCTGGACATCAGTGATGTAATCCATGTTAGTAGGAACTCGTTTATGTCAAAATATAGAAATCAGTTAAAATAAAAAAAGCTTTAGAATAGCTGTTAAATGACAGTAAGGTTGTTAATGTGCTGGGTAAAGGTTGTTTACAGCTTCATCTAATTTACATTGCACATGTGATCTCCATCCATTTGCTTATGTTCAGATAAGGTCCTTGATCTTTGATAAATGTTCTCCTGCTTCAGTAATTTTGAATAAATGTTTGTTAAATCTCACATCCCTGTTCTTTGTAACCAATAATTTATGTTTCTTACTCTTAAATATGTTTACAAATTCAGGGATTGGTGATAATCTGTCATGATCCAACATTTAGCCTGATAAACCAGACTAAATGTGAGATTAAATCTGTAATTTAGTCTGGTATTTCAGTGGCATTTTTAATTCAAATCCCAGCGCCACAGATTTACTTCCATAGTCTGGCCCCGAAGAATGAGACATTGATGAATGAGAAGATTGTTGATGAGAACAACCGGTTGTTTTTTAAACCATGTCTTTGCCTTTTGGTCAACGCTCTGACCAATGAGCAACTGACTGTGACGTGGTAAACGCAACAGGAAGCTGGTGGGGGAGTGTAAACAAACAGCCTGTCGGTAAAACGACGAATACGTCCTTCTCAAAAATGAATGAGCGTAGAGTCTCTTCCTGCTCACATTTAAACGAAAACCATAAGTCTAATCCTTCCAAAACTGTTTCCAAAGCTGAGTCAAACGGGAACTGTTCAATAGTTGTTGCCATCTTCCTTTTTGTCCTTTCTCCAGCGTCGCGCAGCTTTGTCGTCATGCCCTAAAAACCCCGCCCGTTGTGATTGGCCAGCCAATTCTAGGGCCTGGAGCGTTGATCGAGGCTAGACCACTCACAGGCAAAAATAATTTCTATTATTAAAGGGCAGATTATACTTATTCGCACACAACAAATGTCGCTTGGATCTGGTCGCGAACCAGTTTTGCTGGTATGCTTCTGCACCATCGGTCTGGAATTACTGGGGATGCACAGCAGTTTCCTGCCAAAGCACAATGGGGAGCCTATTTGAGAACTCGTGAGAACTTTGTGAGTTCAAAACTTGTTTTGGCTGAGACCTTGGCATGTTTATATAATTTGTCTGAGGCATAGTACAAGTGGTTGTACTTCTGAACGTCCTCGATTAACCTTTCATCGTAGTTGTCAATTGTAGTTATTCCTCGGTTTTTAGAAATGGCGCGCCCCAGCACTAAATCGAGAAGGACGACCACACAGACAGCCGGAAAGGCATAACAAGGATCAATCACGGCTGCTTTTTGTAACCGTCCGACACATAGAATTTTTTTGAGGTGCACGGCGAGATTTACAGAACCTCTGCACGGGGGGCGTGGTCGCACACAGAGAGATTTGATGGTTGCAGAGGCTATGCGTCAGAAGCATAAATTGGCCTCAATCCCAGGGTACATTGCAGACAGGTTGGAGGCTGGAAAACGTATATTAACCTATGGTATTTGGAAACTCTTGAGAATACAGCCTTCAAAAATCAGTATAACTGGGTGATGCAGTCAGTGACATAATCACTGTGGCTTAAGGTAAACAGCAGCTGCAGGTTTGCTCATAGTAACATACCTGAGAGTTTTGGTCTAGTGGTTAGAGCAGTGCGCTTGTGCTCTGAGAAGGTTACTAATACCTGATTATACCTAATTATAGAGCTGATTTTTCCCCTTTATTTTCATTAACAATCTAAATGCTTATTTTTTTCTTTAAAATATAAAAATAAAATTTTTGTTTCATTTCTTTTGAACCTCCAAATAAGGCATTTCAGACATTAGTACATTCTATTAAAATGTTTTGTCTTAAGAGGTATCAGAATATGAACTAACTTTACTCTAACTTGTAAACAGACAGATTATACTGCATGCTGTTAATGGCAAATAGGACAAAATTATTTTAATGAATACTTTTGCTCCAAGGGAAAAAAAATCATAATTTCTTTTAGTTTAGATCTATTTCATGATATTGTAGACATTCAGTGTAATTTATTACCTTTTTATTGTATTGTTTATTTTATTTTTCTAATTCATTTATTAATACTGAAACATACCCACTTAAAAGGGTTTAAAATAATCAGAATTAGTATCAATATGCAACATAAATATACAGTAATGTCATTGATAAAACAGCTAAAAATGTTTTTCATACCAAGCATCCAATTTAAGATGGAAATTAGATTAGAAATTGATATCCAGCTCTGAGGAAAACGCACACAAACACATCAAGAGCCCAGATCTAGATCTGATTTTTTTTTTTAACATTTACTCATGTAAATATGTCCCAGGCTTTATCCAAACCTGTTTTTTGTTATTATCTCAATATTAATATCCGACGCTTATGCACTGCTCTGTTGTGTAAAATTCTGGAATTTGTTTTCTCTCCAAATTTTGTAAGTCTAATTACTTTTAATGTAAAAACTTTCTATCTTTAAAAGTAATATTAACTAAAAACAAAAAGTTGAAGTCCACCTAATTCATCACCAAACGAGATGTTTGATTTCTTTCTTTTTTGTTCCTTTTTTTACGATATGACGGCAGCCAAAAACCCTCCGATTTAAAAACCCAGCAGATATCCACTTATAGTATTTATGTTGACTGTCAAACTTCAGGCATTAAGAGTGGGTGTCCTGTAACTTTTAGGGTGGTAGTCTGCTGACAGATTAAACTAATCCAATAATTAAAGCATTAGCAGCAATTTGTGGAAGTTGGCTTCATGCTAAAAGGGTGATTGAGTCATTTGAATGAGGTGTGTTGGACCAGGCATCTTAAAGTTTCTTCTCAAAGGCCCTTAAAGGCCGTATTTTGACACCCCTGGTAAAGCACAGCCCTTCTGGAAGCCTTTCCCTGCATACAGATCTGTGTCATGTTTGTACTACATTGAGCATGGCAGTCACTTCATTTTTCTTCAACATTTTATGTGTAAATTCAATGTTTGGGGACACCAGATAATTACTTTTTAAAATAACATAGACAGATCATCTAATTGGTGCAGTCCTTAATGTCCAGTTTGTACATTCTGCTTTTTGTCTGTGTCTAACTGTTGTTTCTGGTTATATTTATGATTTAGGGAATAATGGAGAGTAAGCAGCCACGAGATGTAAGGTTTTAAGTAAATGTGTTACATAGGGCTGAAGCATTTAAAATAGAAAAACTCATGATTAATGTATTGTTGAAATAATTGTTGACTAATTTTGTAATATGTTAATCGTTAACTGGATTATAGAGACTTTAAAACGTGCCTTTAGCTGACAGAGCGACCCACTTAGAGCAGTAATTATACTGAAATTGTAAAAAAAAAATATATAAACATTTTCTATTTAAGATAAAAAAATATTTTTGTTTGTCAACATGCTCTATCCATAACTCCTCAAGTGGAAAAGTTTTAGTTTAATCTGATTTAATTAAGTAAAAAGTCCTCTTTAAGGAACCTTTGCCTGTCCAATTATTAATTAAACAAATAATTGACAGATTTATCAAATTTGCAAAATATTCGTTAGTTGCACTGCTGGTGTTTGCATTTGTTTTTTTAAAAATAAATCTGATTGTTAACCAACCTGATAATAGCTACTGAATTAGTTGAGCTTTCTGTTGCTGTAGCTAGTCTGCAGTAGAGCCAAGTGTGGCTAATTCTAGCTCTATCAGAATGTTATTTAATGGGATTATTAGCTGATCCTTCAAATATGTCCGGATCACAAAATTTGTCTGAGTTCAAAGAAATTGGAAAAATGTAGCTACCTTCTTTAAATCGCCTGATGGGAAAAAATACAGTAACAGGGATGGAAACAGCTTTTTTCCTTTATTCAGTGATCCATAACGCTGCAGAAAACGCTGTCCTGGTCAAACCTAAAAAAAAACAAACAAAACAGTTTGACAGAAACCATACATTTTTTAATTTATTGAAATCACCGTAAATTAATATACCATTATTGTTGTTTTTATAACTGCCACAGTGCTTATAATGTACAATATTTGATTATTGTGCTAATATTCCCATTTTTTTTTAAGTAAACTTTGTTTGCTTGTCTATATGTAGCACTTTTTCCAACAAAACAGATCTGTTGTATGTGTAAAAACATTTTTCGTAAAGAAAGCATTTTCTGATTGTGATTAATTTAAGAAAGCAAATAATTCGTTTTGCATTTAAAGTAAAAAAAAAAAGACCTTCTGTTTTCTAGAATACTCAATCCAAAATCCTCAAATGTCAGTTTCAGCTTTGCCCCGTTCAAAAAGAATAAAGAAAACTAGATAAAAAGATGAATTGTCTGTTAAACTAATTTTAATTCTGATCATTGATAATAAAATTAAAAAAACAGATTAATTGATAAGAATAATAATCATAGCTCCTGCTGTAATACCAGTTAACGATGCCTTTCTTAACGGGGATTTATAATTGTGTTTAGTTCTACGAGTTTTTAATCTGCTTCCATAGAATCTGTTCGGGAAAATGAGGGACATTCAGCAGAACCTTTCAGACTTATAGCGCAAAATGACATCTAATGTCTGCCTACCAGAGTTTGGTTTCATCAATAATGGCAACAAACAAATTGGCAGCAGACACTAATAGTTGTGTTTTCTCATGGTGTTTCTCCTGTGCCGCCATATTTGTTTTGGTTCCTCTGTAGACTAGAAGGCTCTTCTCTTGCTTTTGTCGCAGCCATATGTCCCACCTTAAACCATAATACTTCCATGTGATTTCCCCGGTTCGGGGAAGGTTTTAGCTGGAGCTTTACAAGATTCTCATGTGTTTTGTGAACGCACAACGCAAGTCTGTGAAAAATTACATTTGCAAGCAAGGTTATTGGTCTTTAGTTGTGGGTTTAAAGTCTGATATAAGATCTTTTTACCAAGCAATGCTTCAAAACTAAAAATTAACCTTTACTCAACAGCAGCACTTCCTGTTGCCTCACAGCTGAATTATTTTGGTTCTCTAATTATTGCCCAACAATTTGTTAAAATTTTTTTTTTACCACCAGAAACACGGGATCAGTCATGCTCGTATAATATTTGCTGTGCTGCCACGCGGTGCAAAGTGTTTGTTTTCCTTTCTGGGCAACAATTGAAGGAACAATGATAAGCATCCAAAGCAAAGGAACAGTCTTCAGTCTGAAATGATGACATTCATACATTAAACAATTGCAGGAGCAACATGCAGATGAAATAATGACAGCTGTAGAGGGTTATTGGTGCTTTATCTTAGGAGAAATGAGGTGTACTCTTTCATAACTGACAGAACCCACTTCTATTCATACTTTTGATTTAAATTGATTTTATTTCATAAGTATTGTATTTTACACTTCTTTAGAGGGACTGATCATGTTATTTGAACCGAGAGGTTCTCTGATATTTACCAATAAGTCTCTTCAACTCATATAACCACTTGGACGTTTCTGGGTCATCCCATCTGTGCCTCTGTTATGAAGGTGATGACAGCCGAACAGCTGTGACTGCAAAGAAGGAACCACAGAAAATGAGCTCATACTCATGTGCGTTGTCTATTTGCTTCTCTCACATTCTTTCAGATCGCATGCTTACTTGACTGAAGTTGGTAACTATTTTTCACTG
Organism: Cyprinodon tularosa; assembly: GCF_016077235.1. Lineage (NCBI taxonomy): Eukaryota > Metazoa > Chordata > Actinopteri > Cyprinodontiformes > Cyprinodontidae > Cyprinodon > Cyprinodon tularosa. The sequence continues at coordinate 4,026,841 of NW_024037893.1, forward strand.
TATTAAGATTTGGGGAAGTCACTAAAATGTATTTTGGGTACTTGAGACCTGACTTCTTATGGTCAGTCATCTGCCATGGACCGTTTAGCAGCTGCTTGGTGTCGTTTGGTACCTGTTTAGACATGTCTCTATCTATTCTTAGTCTTGTAGTGTGTAAATAGGAATGGAATAAAGACCTAACTGCTGGAAATTGTTCATGATTTGGCTTGATAAGGACACTTGTGGCCTTGTTTACATAATTATTATTTTTTTCTATAACAGTTACTGACATTCTAGTACCCTCCATCACCTGATTGCAGATCTGAATACTAGATAAAACATAAAAGGTTTTGATAATTTTCTCTGATTTTTAAAATTTTTTTATTATAACATCACGATTTTGGTTTTATCACAGTCTTACCTGTATTTTTAAGAATAATTTGCGAATCTCTGATCTGCGTAACCACCCAACAATTTCTGTGTTCAAACAAGTCTTAATAGAAAAAAATACTATTTTGGATAAAGAGCGTTTCTGAACACATTTTTTGAAACAACATAAATTTACTCCTTAAACGTGGGATGGTAGTATTGGAGAAGTATTTTCTGCCAGGGGAATTTGAGCAGGTTTTTGAACACCTCTTTTTTTAACAATCTAAAAGCAAACCTTATATTTTGCAAGATAATAACTAATTGCTTCTGTTAGCTCTCTCCACCTCTTGCTTGTATTCAAATACGGAGTGCCTTCATTAAATGCCTGTACTAAGATAAGGGAGATAAGATAAGATAGGGCTTCATTGATCTTCATTGAGAAATTTACCTGTGACCATAACATTGTCCTTTTGGGTCCCACTGGCTGCGATGCTGCCTGTAGTCCCCTTGCTTTTTGGCTCTCAGCATAATGTCCACTTAAACTGACTAAACTTAGCAAATTACTTTTATTTGCACCCTGTCATTCGGAGAATAGCCAAATAAATTCCATATAATGAAAGTTTTTTTTTTTCTATGACCAAATCCTTCGTTTCACTCTCAGCCATGGCTCTCAATGCGGCTAGGTTAAAAACAAGGAGGTCGCTGAGACTGACCGTGACGTAGTAAGCGCGACAGAAAGCTGGCAGGGCAGTGTAAACAAACAGCCTGTCGGTAAAACGGCAAATACGTCCTTCTTAAAAATTAATGAGCATAGAGCCTCTTCCTGCTTACGTTTCAACGAAAACCACAAGTCATGAGAACTGTTCAATAGTTGTTGCCATCTCCCTTGTTGTGCTTTCTCCAACGTCGCACAGCTTTGTCGTCACGCCCTCAAAACCCCGGCCGCTTTGCATCCAGACATTCCAAACGCATCTCTGCGTTGTGATTGGCCAGCCAGTTCTAGGGCCTGGGGCATTGATTGATGATTTTGGCATCTGGCGGGTGGGGCTAGTTTACTAGGCTACATTTTGGCAGCTTGTCAACATATCCTCATCTTTCGCAATCTCATATTTAAAAATACATCTGTACATAGTTCAGATGTATTTTTTTCACCAACTCCTCTTGACGACTTTGTTAAACGTAACTTTCATGTAGCGTTCAAGAATGACCCTAAAATATACGTTCAGTAAGTTAACATTTTTAGAATAAACGAACATTTAAAATACAGAAAAAAAACTTTTTGTAAATTTTAAATAAATTGGAAACACCAAAGCATTAATTTTTTTTGATAAAGAAAAATTACAAATGCATATATTAAATACACCTATCGATGTAACGGTGTAATCTATAATAGAAAAAAAATGTTTTAACAATGTTTATAGTATATATTGTAATGGTTATAACTTAATTACTGCTGTAGTTTATTTTTTGATCAAAAGGCATGTTTTAGTGTCTGTTTCCCCGACGCGTTAGGTGATAATTCAGTTGCCAAATTAACTATTATTTTAATAATCTATTAATAGTTTCAGTTTTTTTTTTATCTTACTGCACGTTAAAAACAACATATTTTTTGCACCATCTGTAAGATCTGTGATTCTCTGGTAGCATCTCTTGTGAAATCCACTCTTGGATCAGTTTGAATTGAACGTGATTCGTACTCATTAGTTGGATGCACCTGGGAGGTTGTGTTTCTGAGGAATGTTGTGTGTGGCTCGGTGTGGGAGCACATTAGCATCAAACAGGGCAGTTGCTGTATCTTGTATTACTCATGATCAAAGCGCCATTGAATCACACACAAGAGAGATTAGTTCTAGTGGTAACATGTAGGCTGGAGATGAGCTACTGTTGTTTTTGTGTGATTGCAAAATGGAAAGGCGGTGGTTGGGACCAGCTATCTAATCATCTTTCACTCTGGTTAATGCTTAATCCATCCGGCCCCCTCTATAGGCCTACAACCTAAAGACTTCCCTCTCATCTTAAATAAGCTTCTGTTTTTAGAATTAGGATGCAGTCCTCGTAGGGGCGGAGTGTATGCTGGGTTTGATGGCTGAGGGGTTAATGGGGTCTGGAGGTCAGACTGTTCCTACATCTGTCATGGTGTTGATCTTAAAAGCAGCAGAGACTTTATCTGTCCCGCTAGAAAAAAACCCCTCATTTATCATGTTAGCAATAATTCAGACGCTTTTTAGGTTTCAAGGAACATGAAGCATTAATGCATTTTTAAAATGTTTCCCTTGTATTTTTCTATGAACAAATTTGATGGTACCCTCTGGTTTGGAGGTCTACAGTTTCAAACGGTGAAGATTTTCTTTCATTTTAATTTGAGTTTGTGGAGAAAGTTTTAAAATGACCTTTTGTTTCTGTATCCAGCAGACACTTGTTTTTCCCATCTGGTCTGGCTTGCTAAGATGACTCATATACTTCTTCCTTCCTAATAATGGAGTAACATATTTTTAATTTTGGTTTCCTTTTTTAAAGTAATATTAGATATGCCTGAAGGCTAGAAAATGGTGCTTTAGAGGTAGGACTGTGGAATAAATTGATCCTATTAATGAATTTATTGTTCTGTTTTTGATTCTTTTAAATATTTAGATTTTTTTCCCCACTAATACACTTCTTGAATCAGTAGTTCAGAGTGACATCAGTTCATCACTGTTGTCCTTAGATATGTGCCCATAACTGATAAGCCAGCACATTGTGTAATCCCAATAGCTGCGTGTTATCCTTCATTGTTTACATCGGCATGGCCTGCTGACTTGTTTTACAAGAATGTTTCACAGCTCCGAGTTAGTTGCACGGGACGGTCGAAATAAAAACTAGTTTTTAAAAATGAAGTTGCTCTCATTCATTATGTTTTAATCATGAAACTAAAAGGAGAAAAAGAGAATAGATATTTTGTTATAACAATATAAGTTTTTTTCATAAAGTGCATACTTTACCTTCTCTTCATTTAAATACATATTTTTCCTTTTTGTTTATAACAACCTTTTCTTTTTTTCTTTCCTTTTTTTTTTGTTTGGCTGCTGACTAAAAATGCTGCTTGATTAAACCAGATTAGGTATTTTTATAGACCAAGCTGCTTAGGGACAATCTTAAATGTAAAGTCCTAACTTGCTCCTGAATTAAAGAATCATTTTTTAAAACACGAGATTCGATTTACTTTGCGATTAGCTGCCAATTTAAAATAAGCCTTATTTTATAAAAAAGGATGTTCTGTTGTGATTTTTTTGTTTTGATAAAGGGATGTTGCTCTTAAAGGCAGTCCCCCATATTGAAACAGTGTAAATGAGAGCCAAATGGCAGCTTAGCAGAGATTAGAAATGGCTCTGTTGTAAGTGATTTAGTCGACTCTTATGCAATGCAGATGACAGCATGCCATCCGACATTACTCGTCTGTGTTTAGACTACAGCTGTGGGCAGCATTTATCTTATTAGCTTAAGCTTTTTACTAGGGATGCATGTTACAGCACAGCTGTTTTCTCTTTTTTTCATAAAGCATGTCAGTAGTGTCAGTTTGCAGAGAATATATGGGTAACAATTATATGTATCGAGGTTTATTTCAACTCCTGCGCTTCTGTTTGGGGTGCAACACGTCCTGACTTGTTGACTTGTTTCAGTTTAGTCCTTTACATCCTGTTGGTTTTAAGTTTGGCCTGAATTTCATTATAATTCATCCATGCAGCCTTCATATTAATAATTCAACTACAACTCATCTTTAAGCCTCCTGGATCAAATCGAACTTAAAGTAACGCTTGAATGTATGCAGGCATCAAACGCTCGTCAATGTTCCCATAAGCGAATGATCACAATGTAAACAAACCTGGCAAACGCTCATGCATAAATGGAAGATCTGTGCAGGGCTTTCATGAGCGACAAACGGAGGCAGTCGGGTTGCATGCTGCCATACAGAAGAACATTTCAGAGCTCTTGAATAATTAAGTAGCATTGCGGAGGAAGTAGGTCAGCACAGTAGGCGAGTACACTCTGTTTTATTTCCTTGTCCTAATAATGGAGAATCAAATGTCAGGATTGCTTTAATGAAAGGGTCAGCAGATAATAGGATGGATACGTTAGAGCTTTAATGTTTTTTCTTGGACCGAGGCATAACATTAATCCAGTTTCGGTGTTCTGTATTAAATTGGACTCTGTAATAAATGTCCCGTTTTATGCATTAGGGGTCATTTTTTTAATGACTTGTAATGGTTCCTCATATACTGCGTGTTTCTAGCACAATTTCACCTGCTTTTCAAGTAAATTGAATGGCAGAAAAGACTGGAAGAGCAGTTGAGGTATTGCGTTTGTTATGAAGCCAGTTTCTCTTTACAAGAACTGCTGAAGTACACACCTGCTCAGGGTTCAGGCTACTGCTCCTTCAGCCATTAATAATGCTCCCATTTTTGTCTCAAGGCATTGAGTTTCTATTTAGCAGCTGGATAACCAAGGTGTGAAGCTACTATTTTTGTTTAAGAAATAATCCCTGCTCCTTCGCCTCTTCTGTTAATCGTGTACAAAAAACTCAAAACAAAATAGATTTTTTATTTTGTAAGGAAGTCATATTTAAATGTGAAATCATTCTGGCCTAAACGTGTATATAAATGTACTCTTTATCAGACCATATTGTCCCAAAAGTAAGAGCATTTCTAAAAAAAAAATTCTGTCCTAAAATCTTTTTTTTTTCCTCGTTATCTTATGCAGGCCAGTTAGTTATACGTCAGCTTGTACACCTAAATTCCGCCAATCATATATCAGCTGTCATCTGTCAGTCGAATTTTTTTGGTCATAGCATCTTGATTCATATGTTGCAGCTAATATATGCAACGGTTGAAATAAGAAATCAGAATAATTTCCTTTCCCATTGAGTTGCGTCCCAGTGTTCACGGGGATGGACGTCTGTGTCTTCGGCAGGCGTAGAGCTAACAGAACTGGCAGCGTTGCGAGGCAAGGGCTCAAACTTACACGGCTGGAAGCCTTCTACACCAAACCAACCTGACCCGCATCCTCTTCCACAACATCTTCGTCCCCGCTTTCCCCCTCTTAATAAAAAAATGGATGACGGAGGAGAATCATCCACGACCTCCGACACTAAACTCTCCTCCTCTTGCATGTTTCCGCTGTCCATAGCGTTCCTTGACAGTGTCGTTTCTAAGTCACCAATTTAGTGCTGCTTGGTCCCAATGGAATTTCCCATTGGGAACCTACTAGCACTAAGTGGCTAACTGGTTAGCAAGATGCTTCCGACAAACCGGCCACAACCAAACTAGCTTGCAAACATTCCACCAAACAATCCCGCCCCCTTGATAATCGACCAATCAAATTCACTTTATTCACTCGTGTAAAGTCGGGCACCACTCGGGAGAATTCGGAAATCCAACGGTTGGAACAGCTGCTTCCCTACGACTTCAAAATAAAATAAATGGCTTTTCATGCCCCCCCCCGCACACAACATTGATAATCCTGTTTATTCATGTAAAGTAGTGAGTTGGTCCGAATGTGTCAATGATGTATATCACCATAGGATTTATCCAGATATATAAAATATTCACAAATTACCATGATTCTATAATATAACTCTGAAATCGTCAGGAGACCTTGTTGTTACTCTGCTGCAGCTAAATAAGTTGCCATCTAGTGGCTGGAGTTTCAAGAGGTAATAAAAGTAAGACAATGACACAGATGTTTGCCTTGTAATATTCTTACATTTCTAATCAATTCAGCCATATTTGTATTGAAATATTGTGATAATGGTATTGTGAAGCCATTCAGTGCGATTTAACACATTTTCTTTCTCTTAACGTGAATCCAGTGTTTGTATTACTTTTGAAGCTGGATTCTTTATTCCTTGGGATGCACTGCTTGTAGATCTGGGCTGATATCAATATTGCTGTTATGGCTGAAAACTGTTATCTACTGTTATCACATATATTTCCCTACCCTACACCATGGAATACTGACCACAGTGCTGACACTGAAGCAATGGTTTAGTCCTGAGCTGCATCACAATCGCGCCACATGATTAATCCTCCTCCTGAAACAAAAACCGCACAGAAATAAATTGGTTGTTTAAATCAGGGCCAGTGTGCCTAAAAATCCAAACAATAGCTGATAACGATTTTAATGCTGATCTATTTCCATCCCTAATAATTGCAGTCCTGAATCACAATGCAAGATCTGGCAATGTTGTTTTATTTTTACTATAGCCTACTATTAAAACTTCTTGAAATAATATCAAGGTTTATCAATATCGTTTGCATATACAGGTTCAGTCTATTTTACACAAATTAATTGCATATCGATATTACGAAAAATATCTGTGCAGTAAGGAGCAGAAATCTGTTGGGCTTATATAGAGCATCCGCCCAAATAACATAGAAAGAAATAGAATTCAACAATACATCATTTTTAAACTGATCATAAATTGATGAAATCGAATTATGTACAGGCTTATTAGGCTGAATAATTTAGGCCGTTAAAATGCGTTCTAGCAGGTCAACATGACTTTTCTGTACTAGAACAGACTATGGACTATCTTTATTTTCACTAAAATATCATTATAGAGCTTGAACACAAAAAAAAGGACTCACAAATATACATTTGGTTCTTGGTTTTGAAGAGGGGATCCACCACCCCGCAAACTTTCCACCTGAAAAGCCTTAGTAAAAAAGTCTGTGTTTTATCTGATTCATCAACTATCCCCCTAAAATCTAGCTTGTGAACCCAGAGGTTCACACTGCAGCACCAAACAAACTCGCTTCCATCACTAGTAGCTAAACCAAAAGCTTCCATCATATAATCATACATTTTAGTGGATGCTGTTACCACCGTATCTTGTTTTGTTTTGGTCTTCTCTCTGTTGAAGATAAAGACTGACGGTTTATTTTTCCTGGGATGGATGGATGGGTGCTGTTTCCTCTGCATTCTCACTTGTGGATGAGGCTGAAATAGTTGAATAAATCCTGGGTAAGTGATTAAGTATGATTAACTAATTTAGGAAATGAACAGCCATTAACTGGAGTACCCAGAGTGTAAAACCTATTCACTGAACGAAAAACGGTCGGGTTGGTCTTTAAAACCAAACTGTACAGAAATTATTTTCCTTTTGCTTATAAAAAAGTTTGTTTTTCTCTAAATATTTTCTATTCTCAGCCAATTATTAATCCTTTAATTGATTCAATGGTCATCAGAGTAATCAGTTGGCAAATGATGGTTAGCTGCAGCACTACTTGTCCATATAAGTTGAGATATTTACAACAGAATAGCTTGATCAATTGAAGACATTTGCCTCTTGACGTAATCGGCTCTCTGAATACAGCAATAATTTATCCTGCTGTGCTTTCCTCATCCATTTGATAAATACTCTATCTTGGCATAAAATGACTCCGTCACTAATCCTCTCATAGGACCGCCAGAAGCTAGGTAGAAGTTCTGCAGTGTTTTTTTCTTCTTTAACTTGATTTATGAAATGAGTTAAAGGTATAGTGGAGGATGTTCTTTTTCCGGTTTGTTCTTCAAAATAATTCGTCCTCCTAACTGTCAGTAATTTTGGTAATATGTTTACGTCCTACGTGCTCGTCCCAATTTTTTTAACTCAACGGTAGTAAGTCTACCGCGGTGAGGCTGCTGTTGAAGGGATTTCTGCTGTCGGTGCACCGCTGGTATGTGGGGGTCTGAGCGCCTCCGACAGAAATAGATAATCTGGATGAACTGACTGCAATTAAGTTTTCAGGTGGCCTTTCTCACTTAAAAACATATTAAAACTACTTTATTCCCCCTGATCACAGCAAATATAGCTGCAAGATTTAGATTATTTAGATGAAAAAACACCTGCCAGCCACCGCGGTGAAGAGGAGGAGACCCGCCCAGAGGCTGCTGTTGAATTAAGTTTTCAGGTAGAAAAATAGAGCGGGAGCAAAACTGAGTATGTTTGTGCTTTATTCATGTATTTATTACAAAGTATTAATCAAACCCATCAAAGTCATCATCCTCTGTTTCTGAATTAAACAGCTGCGCTAAATCAGACATGCCAGTTTCCCCTTCTTCGCTGTCAGAGTCACTTTCCGTGCAGCGCGGCTCCTCAGAAATGATGCCGGCTTTTGCGAAAGCTTGAACAATAGAGCCAGCAGACACATTAGTCCAAGCATCAACAATCCATCCCCTAAAGGTGGCGTAACTTGCCCGGCGCTGCCTTCCACTTATCCTGAAACTGTGGTCTCAGTCTGTCACCCATCGCTCCCACGCCGCTCGCAGCCTTACTTTGAAACGGCCGCTTCACACCGATGTCGAGCGGTGGAAGTTCCTTTGTCAGACCCTCGGGATAACGGCGAGCACAGCGTTCATTTGATTCACCTTTTTTTCACATCGGCTGTGAGATGGGCACGCAGCGATGGTGATGCGTGGAAAAAAGCACCTGGTCTCCTCACATACACCTGCCTTTCATCATCTTCTCATCCATCCAGCCTTTTTCATTTGCGTTAATATCATATGTCATCAGAGCGCTGTGTCTGTCTCGCTGTCAGCTCCCAGATCAGCTTCTCTGATTGGTTGATGCGGCGCGTCCAGCAGCAAAACTTCAATTTTTCCATCTCGAGCAGCAGCAGCGCTTTGGCGGTGCCTCAGATGCTTAAACGCTCCTGCTGTTCAAAACGCGCTGCGGGACCTTTTGCTGCGCCTATACGAGCGTCAACCATTGACTTTGCATGTAAACTCGCTGCTGCTGCTGCACCTGCTGGGTCCGGTTCACACCGATTTCGAGCGGTTGAACAGCGAGCACAGCGTTAATTTGTTTCCCCATGTTTTTCACATCAGCTGTGAGATGGGCACGCATGGAGTTACATATTAACAGCGATGGTGATGAGTGGAAAAAAAAAACACCTGGTCTCCTTACATTCAGCCACTCTTTCATCATCTCCTCAATGAGGTGGTCTCAAAAGTCGCAGTTACAACACACAAAAGCATGCTCGTTGCTAGCACAGTGGCGATCTTTGTGCAGTTATGCTACGTTCACGCAGCAAAAGCAGCAAAATCGCGTCTGCTGCTTGAACCAGTTAGTTCTGACTCGCGGCTGAAGCAGCTTTGCTGCTCTGGCTGCGCGGTGCAAAAGTGTGTCTGACGCGCGTTGGGCGGAGCTTCACTATCCTTTCTTTGCCTTGCAGCTATATTTGCTGTGATCATTTGGAATAAAGTAGTTTTAATATGTTTTTAAGTGGGAAAATACACCTGGAAACGTAATCAGTGCAGTCAGTTCATTCAGATTATCATCCTGCCTTACAATATTTTTTCTGTCGGAGCCGCTCAGACCCCCACATACCAGCGGTGCGCCGACAGTAGGAATCCCTTCATCAGCAGCCTCTGGCTGGGTCGCCTCCTCGCGGTTCACCGCGGCAGCTGGTAGGTGTTTTTCATCTAAATAATCCAAACTGCAGGCAGCAGGATAATAAAAGCCAACATATTCTGCCAGCAGATTTCTGCATTTTAGGTTAATTTAGGCGTCAATAAACTGTTTAAGATGAGTGATCATAGCGCTCTGATCATCAGCGCTGTGTCTCTCTCCCTGCCAGCTCCCAGATCAGCTTCTCTGATTGGTTGACGCGGCGCGTCGAGCAGCAAAAATTCAATTTTTCCATCTCGAGCAGCAGCGTGTTTGCGTCGCGTCACGCGCGTCAGATGCTTAAACGCGCCTGCTGCTCAAAACGCGCCGCGGGACCTTTTGCTGCGCCTTGACGCGCGTCAACCATTGACTTTGCATGTAAACTCGCTGCTTCTGTCGCGCCTGCTGCGTCCAGTGTGAACGCAGCATTAGTCATTCGTTGCGTTCACCTGTCTGCTAAGCTCAAAACACCCGCGCCTGGCTTGACGGAGAAACCAGGAGAACAGCTGTGCATATTTACGACAGTGCACTTTTACTTTCGCCCTCTGGGGGGAGCCTCGCTGGAAAATCAACACCGGTTGCATAGTGTACCTTTAAGTTTTGTGTATTGCGAGTGTGGTTAAGTGATCTATGAAGACCTGTTTTCTGTGGCTTTCACACAAATATTCATTTATTATTCACAGAATAATCCACAAAATGGTTTAGGGTGGAATATTCACTAGTGGAATTCATGTTTCTTATTTATTTACTTTTTTTCCCCCTTTTTTCCAATGATAGGTTTCTTTTTTTATTTTTTACTGAATTTAGGTGTGATGTTTAAAAACTGTTTCTCCTCTATGCACATGTCTGGGTTAGGATCTCAGCTCACTTTTATTTTCTGAATTACCTGCATTCAGCTGGTCTGTTGCAGAGCTACAGGCTCAGTAAACTGGGACCTTATGCAACAAAGTCTTGTTTTTGTGATGGAACGTGTAGATACTGAGCTCGGGGAGTGATCACCAATAGTGTCTTCTGCAGAAACCGTTTGACTGAAAAGTTTCTGCATTTATTATTCGGTGCTCTGGTAAGAAGTAAGAACCTAAAGTGGTCTATAAATCTGACATGTCAAACTTTGCTCACTTGCCAAGGAGAAAAGTCAATTATACAGGAAGTGATTATTCTTTGATTTAATGTTTGGACTGAGAGGATAAGCTGATGGATAGGTTTGCCTTGAATGTGTTTAGAGGAAGTGTGATGAATCTTGATGCAGCTGACATCTCCCTAGTGAAATACTTTAAGAAAAATATGTAAAACTTCACTCTCACAGTCACCGTAAAAAGCTGACTTGGAGGATGGGCTGGGAATTCACTGCATTGATTTGATTAATTACCTACAAGTGTGTGTGTGTGTGTGTGTGTGTGTTTATATATATCTCCCCAATTCCAATTAAGACCTTTCTAAATTCCCCAATTCCCTTCTGACCCAGTCTGATAAGTGGTGTTAATGGTCCCAAAGCTTGTTTACCATCTATATGGAACATGATTTATTGAGTACTGCAACACATGGAGTCTAGTGCATCATCTCAATGCAATATGGGCATTAAAGACGGATTTTTAGCTGCAGCAAATTCTATAGACGCCCATCCTCCTATGACACCCAGTCAAATGAGGATGGGCAGGTAGGGATGCAAAAATGTCTGCTATATTTCTCCTTAAAAGTGGGGAGTGTTGGCCCTGTGGTTAGAGCAGATGCTTATGCTCTGAGAAGGTTGCAAGTACCCGGTTCGATCCCCACAACCTGGACTCAAGGTCCCAGAACAAAACCCTTAACCTCACACACAATGGCAGACCACTGCTCCCCAGGGGGATGGGTTCAATGCAGAGTGTGAATTTCTCCAATGTGAGATCAATAAAGTAAAACAAAAAAAAAAAGTAATTTTAGCTGATTACTTATTTAGTGTCAAGTTACACATTTTTCCCACATTCCGTTGCTGAATTTATGTCTCCTATTTCCTGTACTAAAGTTGTCAGTTTAAAAATGCTTTCCCACAATTGGAATCGCGAAAAAAAAAGTTTGTGTTCTGTTCCCTTTATGAGAATCATAAATCAGTATGAAACAAAAACCTCTTTTAAAAATGTTTTGCGTAAATAAATATGAAAATAAAAAAAGGTTGCGGTGGAAATGTGGTGGAAATGCGGAACCAAAAAACCCCACTCGCAATAAATACACATAATAAAGACTTCAAAAAATGTATAACAGAAAATAAGTGGGTTAAAATTAAGTCAGCATAAATGCAAGAAGATAAGTACAAATAAAAGTGGAAGTTAATATATATATATATATATTTCTAGATGAATAATTGATCAATTGATGAAGAAATATCTTATTTTTATCATCTAGCCACATTTAATGGCCCACAAGTTCATATCATTAGCTACTTTTTCCAGCAATTCTATATGATTAACTCCTTAATTTATTTCTGTATGTATTTTTCATTATGGCAGGATTAGTCCTCCATATTTGAAAACTACAATTGAATGAAGGGTTTTTCCTGCTCTGTGTCTTGGTTTTTGATGGAGGGAAAATTATAATAAGTTATTGTTGTAGCTGTTCTAACTTTAAAAAGCAAATCTATATTTTAATTGGAATTGTTTCATAAAAAGCCACCAGATCATTTTAGTTTTGATTCAATATTGTTTTGAGTCCTTATGATTTTTAAATAACGAAAAGCTTCAAGGTTCAAGTAAACAATATTATCCCCAAGGAGCTTTTTGTTGTGCAGAAAGCAGTGGGATAAACAACAACCACACGCTCAAAAAACCCTCCAAATTACAACGTGGGCCTGAAATTAACCAGGTTAATAGCAGCAGGTGGAAAGAATTTTTAGTTTTTAGTCTGTTTCTGTTAAAGATTGGTGTTTTGTGTCTCTGTCCTGATTTTAGACGTGAAAGTTCTGCCTACAAAGGACGTAAAAGGACTAGACAAAAGATCCTATCCTTTAGGGACCTGTAACTAAGAAGATCATTCGCGTAATTTAGAGAAATGATGGCAACATTTATTGCAAACCTTGACAATACTATAGAGGTGATCCTTATTTTTAAAGAAACCTGTCCTGTGAAGAGAAAAAAAAAAAATTAATGAACAAATCCTAATAAAAACAAAACTGATGTGAAATGTATAAAGCTTAATATAGAAGTGGATATTCTAGTTTACCTGCCTGTCAAAACTCAAATTTTTACATCTGTGACTACCCCCAGTTATTTATCTGCCGGTTTTTGATTTGTTATCAGCAAGTTTGCATGGCTATTTTTAGAAATGTATTTTAATCAAGCTTAAACGTTTGTGTAAAAAGTCATAATGTATTGCTTTTAAAAGCTTATACCACATTATTGGATGCATTCCTTGACTCCAGCCAATGAATCACTTTGGACGAAGCGATGATGTCGGCAGTTATTGCCTCTTAAAATGTAATGTTAATGTTTTGGCCGGCGGAGCGAGATCAGACGACCTGTTAGGAGTCATCAGAGTTTATTACTTTACCGACTGTTTTCAAGGTAAATTCACTTCAATAAAATACTGTGATCTCACACAGAGTTAGGAATTCAGCATTAGTGTGTGCCAGTGTGTTTAGATTAGTCACGTGGTTGGGCGTGCTAACCACACCCACCCTGCCATGGGTCTGTAGATTAATGATCAAGAAAGAAAAGTAATCCAGAGATATTTGAAAAAGAAGTTCAGCTGTTCAGTTTCCAGATGTTTCACAAACATGGTGCAACAGTTTAATTATAAACTTTCCTTTCTTTTTACCCAAAGTTCTGAACTGTAACCTTGCTGTTTTTTTCTTTATTTTTTAGTCCCACTGTTGTCATTTTTTTACCCCCCTGGTCACAGTGGACGCAGTGACCAGCTTTCGAAACATCCATCCCTGCATTAATGATCTTACTGCATTGTTGCAAAAGTTCTCAATTTAAGTAAAAAGGAAGCAGTTGTCATGTAATTTTGACTAAACAAAAAAAAAAACTGTTTAGGCTAAGGGCTGTAGAGTCTCCTTCTGAAGCACAGCTAATGCAGTCTGAAATCTGGATGTTTGCTTTTATGATAATGAGGTTTTCTGTATATTCTTTTAGTTTTTTCCCCCTCAGAATTCTGACTTTTTTCTCAGAATTCTGACAGCTAACAAACATGTTAGCATGAAGCCATAGCCATGTCTGTTTTAGTGACTAGCTCTCTTGTTTTAATGACCTTCTGCTCCTCCATTAATGAGGGGACACCTCGGGCACGTAAAAAGTCTCCTAATTCCGTCATTTTCCACCAATGTGTCACTGGCCCTGTCAAACAACTCACATCTTTGTCAGTGAAGCTGAGTGCTAAGATCCTTAATTCAGAGAAAAAAAGTCAGAATTCTGACAGTGGCCCTAATCCTCTTCCGTAGTTTTATGCTAGTACTAGAGCAATATCATCTTCCAAGCACTATCTTACTGATATATTGGTAACCCATGATGACTCCACATCAGACCATTCTGACATGTAAATATAAAGATTTAAATTAATGTCTTCTCTGTTTTGAACTTATCTGATGTACCCTTTTTTTTTTTTTTTTTTTAGAAAAGACAATTTTATCAACCAATCCTCCCATATGTACTTAGATTCTTTAACTCAATGATAAAAAAAAAAGGAGGGGGGGGGGGGGGGTGTATCTAAATTAGATTCAATTTAGATTTTATGCTAGCTTCTGCTAACAGTGTTAGCTGTAGCTTTATTGTTTCTATAGACAGCCCATCTATAATGACTCGTGAAAACATTGACACAGTTCAATTAGGTTTATTTCTATAGTGCTAATTCACATCACATGTCATCTCAAGGCACTTTACAGTTCACCAGATCATCCAGTCAGATTGATTCAAAGTTTTCTATCTAAGGAAAACCAGCTGATTGCATCGACTCATTGATTCAAATGCAATCCCTCACACTAAGCATGCTTGTAGAGACAGTGGAGAGAAAAAAACTCCCTTTTAACAGGAAAAAGCAGAACCAGGCTCAGTGTGAGCGTCCATCTGCCGAGGCTGACTCGGGTTCAGGGAGACAGAAGCAGAGATACAAAAAGCAGCTGTAAAAGGCGGCCCCGTCCAGGAAACACAGCCAGGCAGACAAGCTCCGAGCCAGCTCCCATGTCAGAGGATGAAGTCTAAATTTACACCAGTCAAACTCAATATGACAATAAAACAACTCTGCTAACGTGAGTCTGGCTGTGTTTACGCTGTAGATTCCAGCCCGGTTAGACTCAAGCACGTCATCAACACAGCATGCATTGCACATTTGAAAGTATTCAGGCCAACATGTTCAACTAGTCATAGATTCCTTTAATATTTAGCAGCCGCCATCATATGGCTCATATTAAGTGCACAAAAAAGGATAAACTATTTTTTTTATTTTATTTTATTTCTATTAAGCATTTGGGGAAGGACTGTGTCAGTATTGGTTGCATTGAAAGCATGAGCAGTTTCCTTTGGGCAGTGACTCGTATCTTGTAATAACAGACGTCATTTTTATTTTGTATGCTATCTCACAGCGTCCATGAGGTGGGAAGGGGAAAATTGGGCATGCAGGAAGCTCAGTTAGGGCTCTGGTATACATCATAGATACAGCTTTAGGACTGCGTCAGTAGGCACCATACAGCCAGCCAGTGTCCCTGTTCATTAGTCCCAGAGGTTTTTGCTGTTTGTCAGGAAAAGAAACCAAATCTAAACACTGTGTGTGTGTGACTGCTGTAGCAAGCAATGACAGAGATTTACAGTCCCAAAATAGAAAGATGTTACACAATTTAATTTTCAGCAGTATCTGCATAATCTTGATCCTGCAAGCTTTCACTTCCCCGAGAGGAAATCCCTCAACATACTTTATCTGTGCTCTGAGGGCGATGAGTGCATTGGTGGCCGCAGACGTGCTTCAGCGGCCTCCAGCTGGCAGCTCCTCAGTGGGCCGGGAACACCAAGATAGTGTGAGATACATCAAGTGCTAAGCTAATTAATATTGCAAAGTGAAACTGATTTGTTCAGATGGTTTCTAACTGGTGCTGTGAAATTATCATTCTTCATCCCAATGTTGATTTTTCGACATTACTTACATTCTTCAGATTTAAAAAAAAAAAAGAAAATCCTTGAATTTCACAGTTTTTTGTTTTTCACTCTCAATTTGATGCAAAGGTGTTTACATAACGTAATAAGAAGGTGGTAGCAGAAACTCGGGCTGTGGTTTAGATTCAGTATCGACCAGAAAATTGGGGTAATTAAAAGCTGTGCTACCAAAGTCTCCCCAGCAGCAGACTTGTGTTACTGCATTCAAGTTGGGCCTCGTTCTGGTGTTTTGTGCCTTTGTGTTTACCACAAAACACAGGAGAGCCAAAAACAGTACAGCCAGAGAGATATAACCCGACTCCTCTTGGTGTGTTAGCATTAATGCTTTGGTTTTAATTCAAAAATACTTTATGCATCCCTATGGGATACTTGGGGACCAGTTCCTAACTCTTGCCAAGGGGGTGCTTAACACCCCAGACCTGACTCATATGTTCTTTGGATCAGGTTCTGTTTATATCAAGCATCTTAGCTACGTAGATCGAATGAAACGGATCAGTTGCGGTTCAAATCAACATTCTCATCTTTACAGGTGGTGTAACATGAACTAAAACAAAAACAGATATCGGTTGATTCATACTGTGCTTTAAACCTTTCTGTCTACACTAATAATAATATTTGGCAGGTATGCTGCAGGTATAACATCTTCACTTGGGTTACCAGAAGGGAAATTATATTGACTTTAGAATTAAAATAATCTTTTATCCCCCTCTGCCCAAATGTAGTAGCAAAAACTGTTCCAACTTCTTTTAAAAGATTTTCTTATTCCTGTTTATTTTTTTGCAGCTGCTTTATAAAGTGCTGGTATTTATTTCTGAGTCAGAAAGGTGTGCAGAAACATTTCAGACATTCGTTTGTGTTTTTGGGCCGATTCTGGAAGCTGATATTGATTTCTAATCCTCCATTTACATGATAGAAATATAAAGCATATGCTTCTTATCATCTCAAAGCATGGCTGCTGAATGCACTAATAAATCAGTCAGTGTATGCTCCTATCAGGTTGATACAGACTCATTAAAAATCGCTGATATAGGTGAAAAATATCGGCCGACTGAAGTTGGAATGTTTATATTTTTGCAGGATTTTTCAAAGAGATTTTTGTTTCCTTATCTTAATTTGATTTATATTAAAATATTCTGGATTACTGTGTAGATGGCCGTTGACCATGTAAATAAAATCACCTTGACTTGGATCCTATTGGAGGAATTTAAACTGCCGCAATGATATGATTGAAATTTGGCAATTTTGAGACAGGTTTTAATATTATTATTATTACTTGATTTTAATAACCGGTTCAAAAGCTAAGAAATCTTTTTTAAATTACCCTATGAAGTTTATTGTTAGTGTACTTAAAATTAATAGCTGTAAGTTATTGTCGTCGGACAACACGCAGTTGTCGCATGTGTTCTACCGATAGCAGTACCGGATGAGACCCTGATCCCTGCACTAAAATGGTGGTATCGGTATCGGCGTGTACCAGCAAATAGGGCACTGATACCATAAAGTTTATTCAACTATAGTCACCCATTCCAGGTAGGCAATAAAAAGTTCTACTGGATTCACTTTATATTAGTCTTTTTCCTGCTTCACAAAGGTAGGCAGCAGCTTGACAAAGCCATGATGGCAATTATTTTACATCCAAGTAGGATGCAGTTCTTCATATATACACTCACACATCAATTTCAAACGGATTGTATCGGTATTGGCCGACATATATTGATGATTTTTTTTTTGTGATTTAGTTTTTTCTTCTTTTTTTAAAAGAGGCAATCCTTGGCTTTTTTATTTTCAATACTAGTACCCCTGATGTGGAACTGTAGAAAAAAAAAAAAGAAAAGTTAGTCACAGCCTGTGCATTATTGTTCTACTTAATAAATAAAGGGATCTTTAAACTTGGCCTTTTTATCTTAATTATGTACAAATATAACAGGATCTAAATGGCTTTTATTTTTTTTATTTTTTTAGAAAAAAGTTTAAATCCGGTTTTCTATAAACTGTCAAACCCTGAATAATCAAAGGCAGACGGTTGAGGTCTGGGTTTCCGGCTGATGAAACGCTTGTACCTGCAGGCGGTGTCCTCCTTCTCTGAGCAGCAGAGGCGGCGTTCCTCCAGGTTCTCTTTAAAAGGAGAGACGGGCTACGGTTTTTAACGCACCGACCGTAGCTCTCCAACAGACGGCCTCTGTCCGAGTCAAAGATGACTGTGGGTGTTCACCTTTCCCACACTAGGGTTGAGTTGCTGATTTGTTTGTTGTGACCACAGGTTTCCTTTGTGAAAGTTGAGCTTGGGTGAAGAAAGCAGGCTGGGGTGTGAGGATATTCTGTTGATGTTCGACACTAATGGTTAGGTAAAACCTCCTGGATACTTGCAGTTGCACTATGTCGAGCTGACATGGCTAATATTTCTGTCACCTGATGAGTTTTATAGACTCTTATCACCTAATGTTTCACTTCATTTGGAGAACGCCTTTATGCTCCACATCATATTTGTGCTGGAATATAGATATATATGTATAGATGGATGGATGGATAGATATGAGATAGATATAGATAAATTGATTCTTTGTAGGTCTTTGCTTTCTTCTTAAAACATACTTTTTGATTCCAGTATGAAGGAAAATAAAGTACTAATGCTGCCAGTATTTGTTGGTATTACCAGAAAGCCTCGGCTGGTACTTCTTACTGCTACCGATTTAACTGTTCCACTTTCCTCATTTCACCCTTGGTTGTACTTGAACTTCCTCTCCTTTGATTGTGTTTTTCTGTAAACGCTTGCAAATGTTTTGAGTTTTCACACGATGGTTTGTCATATAAACCTGGTTAAGGCCGCCCTTTAATAACAGCTGCTTCTTGTGGAAAAAGGGAAGTCGGCTGAAGAGTACAGAGATATTTATGTCATAGTTTTGATAATTATCAAAGCTGCTGACATGAAACCTAATTTCGTAATATCAGAAAGATTAGAGATAGATTTCTGGTTACAAAAAAAAAAAAAAAAAAAAGTAAAACATTTGTGGAATGAGATCCTGTGATACGAAAACGTCACTATATTTCCTGTCCAGGACGGGTCTATCTAGCAAATCGGTATCCAGTTTCTGTCAACATGTCAGACAATCTGGGGAAATAGGTTTGGTCTATTTTTAGCAGTCACAGGTATGAAGCTAGAAACCTGATAACCTTTATCTATGTTTGAGATTATAGAGCCTTTAAAGCTGGGTGATACGGAGCCCAAACAAGATCCTGATGGTTCTTTGCTATTGAACAGTTTTAATAATAATCTTTAAGCAGTTTCAGATTAAACATGTAGTGTATGATGTAGTGTTTTTTTATTTAAACTTCAGAAAACAATTTAGATAAAAGTTAAAAAATGCCCAAATAAACATTATTTTTCCTCATGAATAGTAATTAAATGTTGAATTCCGCGACTATGAGCATTAATAATAAGGTAGGGCTACTACTTAAGCTTATTTTGCTGTCAATTAATGCATCAATTATAATTGTTTAATTGATTTATTTAATTAGATTGCAAAAAGTTCAATTAAGAAGATTTTATACATTTATATAATTTAAACCAGGTTAGGCATAAAGTTCTGGAGATTATTGTGTGTTATTTGGTGTATTTGCTGCTCTGAGTGGGTTGCTCTTTCAGCTATCCATGACTAGAATAGTTGAAAAATTATTTCAATAATCGATTAATCTGATTATTTGTTTCAGCTCTAGTTGAAAGTCCTGTTAAAATGGACTAATATGGTTGAATTTAACCAGAAAATAACACAAATCAAATTCTTATATATTGTTGTTTGTGGAATTTCTAAATCTTATTTTACTGTCTTAATAATAATGAGCCTATATTGCTGTCTTGTAATTTAAAGCCTGTATATATGTTCAAATTTTCTGTGTCTTTTTTTAGCTATTAGAGCTGTTTTACAGCCCAACACTACATAGAATAAACTCCTAACTTTAGATCTGGTTTTGAACAACTCCTTTTTTACACTTTGATATTCTGCTCTAATAGAATTATGTAGCAGGTAAATATTTACTCGGCTAAATAGTTGGATTACCTGGTCAGATGAGCAGTTTCCCATTTACACTGCAGCATGAAGTGACCATAATCTGATTTATAAATTTTTTTCCCCTTCCCATATTTGACCTGTATCTGATCTTTTCATAACAGTCTGAACAACACAGATCCAGGCCACTTGACTCTGTGGTCCTGAATCCTATACCAATATGATCTGAACGTCCAGGTCGCATTCATCCCACCTGAACGTCATTAATACTCAACAAAGGTCCCTATTCTGCATCTTGCTAAATAAAAGCGGGGAATAAAAAACAAAACAAATTGGAGGGTGATGAGTCTTTTTTTTTAAATACCATCTTGAAAATATTGTGTGTTTAAGTTTTGGAAAGATCGAGAGACGCATTCCAGCACTACCATCCATGTTTACTTCAGTAAACACAGAGCATGCTTGCTTGTGACGTCATTGCGTTAATAAAGTTAAGCTTTATGAACGCGGTTCACACTGGAGATCACATACATGTCGCATATACATTTACCACTGGGAGAAATCCTCTTTAAGATGTGTTTGAATTGTTATATAAAGATAAAAGATGGTAGGGTGGGAGCAGATGATTGTTGTCTCTTTCCTTCTGATGGTAAACAGGACCCTGGCCTTTTTACACCACATAAAGAAAGAGGTTATTTTTGCAGATATATATAAAAATCAAGTCTGTTAACAAGTGGTTGATGTATGTTTAATATCTGTGAGTGTTTAGCTGCTGAGGGCTTGGCTGAGCAAACCAAAAGGGTAAGCAAGCGTGAGCCTCCTTTGCCGGGGCCCTTCTGTAATGAGGTTCCAGGGAGATAAATCCTTATGAGACCTGACAGGGAGCCACATTCCTAGGCTGAGTCCTGGCAGCCCCACCACCCCTCCTCACATGAGCTCTGCTCTCTAGGGCACTGCTTTAGAAACTCCTCATGTTTTTCCTCCAGTCTTTTTCCTAAATCTTTTTGCTCATTTTGCTTCATTTACTTCCAAATTGTCCCCTGCTTTTTGGATCCAGCCTTCTTCCTTATCAGGTATATTAAATCTAAAACCTTAGGGGAGTTGGTAGAATAAAAGACTAAACGACCGTCTGATTTGGAAGTCTAAATAAAAAAAAAAAAAAAAAAAAAAAAAAAAGATATATATATGACCTTAGTGGCTTAAAAATTAGGAAGGATTTTTGTCTATCTATCTATATATGACCCACCAGTCACTGTGGATTATACATATGATATCTTATTCGGTTTAAATCAGATTAGCCTGCACACAGGGATTCATGTAATGTGCTCAGTGACAGACTCATCATCACCCGCTGATAAGTAGTGAGTGGAAATAACGAGGCGTGAGGCTGGATTGACAGATTGTCCTAAAGATGCAACATCTGGTCAAAACATTTCAGTTTGTTTCTAAGTGAAGCAGATATGAAATTCAATAATTTAGTTTTACAGTTTAACATTCTGACCGTGTGAAACGGCAACTAAAAACAGCAAATTGTTCTGGGATTTTGAACACACTGTTCTCCTTCAGTCGGGGTCATTTATCCTGCAGCTATTGATGGATGCACATTTTTTTTTATCTGCACCATTATCTATTTATTTGTTGCTAAATTGAATTTAAGCTAGTTGTAAGAATTTGGATATATCTTATTGTTGATCATACTGGTGTCCCACTCTAACTAGAAAGAAGGATGGTTTCCCCCGTCGTTGTATTGGAAGGGACATTCTTTGGGCCAACACTGAATGACAGGCGTATAAATTCAAACTCCACTGCTACCTTTACTATGCAGGTCTCCAGTTTCAGATCTTCAATAAATGTGCTTATTTCAATCTTGTCTTTCTTTTTGTGTCCTATTGGGACAAGCTCCTTAGCTGATGCACACTTAAGTTTGATTTTTGCTCCATCAAGGGATCTACCACCCATGGGGCCTCCTGTTTAGCGCCCCAACTCTTATTAATTTCAGGCTGTTTGTAAATCCCATTTCTTTCAGCTAACTTATTCCCGTAATGCATTCAACCCTTTGTTTGCCCATTGCTGTTTATTTGCCTCTGGATTATCCGGCTTCACAGCATGTTGAATTTTATCCCTTTGATTCGCTCAGTACAACACATGAGTTTGTGATATCCTGCCTATGTGAAGCCACCTCTGGTCATGCCTTCTAGGCAGATTACATAACAAAGCAGCTTCAAACTGGACTGCTGGTTTAAAGTTGAGTTGGTTTCTGCGTCTGCTTTGTGTCGATTTTTGCGCCTGGATGGGACCAGCTATCCTATCCTATCTTGTCTGACCAAGATGTTTATTGTGTACATCCAAACCGGTCTCCGTCTGGACACGGCCTAAAGCCTGTTCCAAAAAAGTTAAAAAACCATCCACTGGACTTTGTTTCCAAGTATGAAGATGTTTCGTTTCCCATCCAGGAAGCTTTTTCAGTTCAAAATGTCAGAAATAGCATTGAGTTTGAGGCTTTATAGAGTGGACCAAAACAAAGCCTTGTTATGGTTTAGAAAACATGCAAATTGAACCTGACTGAGTCCGCCCCTTTGGAATGGAGGTCGTTTGGTTTCTTTGGCCTAAAGCCTGGTTTATGCTTCATTCTTCTGAGGGGTCTGCCAGATCCACGCAGCGTATTTTTCACACTCATGCCACTCCACGCGCCGTCAGCGGGGCCTTATTTCCTGTACCAGCAATCTCGAAAAATTAGTAATTACACAGACAGCTCAGTGCAGAAAAACATGGTGGACAAGCGATGGCTCCTACTGACGGGGATCTACTAATATAAACGTCTAAAGACATCAGATGGTATAGCCTTTAAATCACCATCGCCAGATTTTGGAAAACTCTTGGAAAGAAAGTTCTGTCACTACTTAAAGACACAAAGAGGCTTTTGAAGTATTGGAAGAAGCCGTGTTTAGTTTTTCTGTATATTGTGTAATGTCTTGTGGTCTGTGCCGTACACGTCCTCCTAGATTTGGCCAGAATATCAGGTATAGGGGGAAATGCTGTATGAGTAAAAAAAGCAACAAACGTCCGTGCATCTCGTTTCCACCCTGAACGTCTGTGCATCAAGTATAACTGAGCCCTTGAGGCTGATTTCTACTTCGAAATCAGGTCGTCTGCATGACGCAACGCAGAGACGTCCCCGCCCCCTCAGCAGACACTCTGCTGCACCTCTCCCCAAATTGTAGGTGAGAGCAGACAGTGGTGCAGACAGGAGGCCTCTGATTGGTCAAATCTACATCCACTCTACGCTATTTCCTGTTTGGTACCTTACCGGCCTGTTTTGTTTGTAGACCGCCATTGTGGAAAACGACTTTTGAAGTTGGACCAGCTAGAAAAGCGAGGTGTGCGAGAATGCCTGGACCCTTTTTCCACCTGGATCCTCGCACTTTTTTTCCATCATGTCCCTCTGTTGTCGCACAAACTTTCCCTTCGCGTTTTTCCACTTCCTCCCCGCCTCAGCCGTATATAGACCCACGGTTAATTCATGATTGTCCCTCTGCCATTGTGGCGTGGAATAACATAGCGCAGACCACACCTCGAATTTTAGCATAAATCAAAAAATATCTGCGTCATACAAGCTCAGTGCGACACACTGCTGTGAGAGTATAACCAGGCCTTTACTCTCCTTCATCCCCTTAAGAACACCTCTTACAGTATGGTTAGTTAACTGGTTAGTGCCGTATATCGTGTGGTTACTTGAGTCAGCCACTCCTAGTTTCAAGATGGCGGTTTAGCTTTAGTGGTCCTGGCTGAGCATCAAGCTAACACAAACAAAGCAACACAGTAATTGTTTCTGCTGCTAATACTGGGCGTATTTGTTCATTATAGTTATGATAATATTCTATTATCTACTACTTGTTGGGGATAACTTTTTTTTTTTTACTCTGTTTTGTATTGAATAGAATAATTCTTAATGTTAGTTGATAAATCTGTCAGGCTGTCTGCTCCGGTAGCCCAGCTGTTGCTCATAATTTACCTAAAGTTATTTTAAAATGATTAAGTGTACCAATGGTTTCCAAATCCCTCAACCTGTTTTTTTTTTTTTTTTTTTTTCTCATTGTGCAGAAACGGATGTTGGAGGGTCAGCAAACTTTATTTTTTATTTTTTTATAAATCAGTTATTTTCTTGTAAGCTACAGAAAATCTCAATGAAAAGTGAAGGAGCCTCTTATCAGCTAGCTGACCAGCAGTGAGTAGTGAAAAGTCAAATCATATGAGATAGGGCCTGTGTTCTGTCAGATGAGCATACCCATAGTCGATTTCCAGTTTATCCCTTTAGTTTTGTATGAAAAATAGACTCTAAACTATACACAAAAAACAATTTAATAACTTACTTTTGATGTTTTTTGAAGCATACGGCAATCTCACCTTAAATTTCTCACCTTAAAATGTTTTTTTTGTACATGATGTATTTATGAGTACACATCCAAGAAGATTAAGTTATGAACTCGTGTTACTCTTAAGTCTGGATTGGTGGAAAAAAGATCTTCATAAACAAAAAGTAGCTAATAGTTAAAGTCGATTAATCATCCAGCCTTACTCTGTTGCTTTCCTGACGTCTCATAAAGAGGATTGTAAAAAGAAGGAACAATTTCAGGGAAATGGTTTGGGGAAAAATAGAAAAACACAGATTTACAAAGAAACCTGTGCACCCAGGCACTGCGATGTCAACTTTCCAATCCTTTCAGTATTCATGAACACCACATAAATGTGTGACACACCACTCATCACTGTGGTGCTAAGGATAAGGGAAGCACATAATCACACAGCCTGCTTGTTTGTTTAAAGTGGTGCCGCTGCCTTCACCACTGACCATTATCCATGATTTACCTCTAACTGGATCTGTTTTCCCAGAGGTGAAGCTTTGATGCTCCTTTTAAAGATCTTAAGTTAGATTGGATTGGGTTGAAAACGTCGGCCTTTTGTGGGTTTTGTTAATAAGTGGCGCTGCGTATTTTTTAAAGGCTGCGAAGCCACCAGGTTGCATCAGTCAGAGATGTGATTTGGTGTTTATGTCAGTGGAATGAAACTGTTGTTTTGAAGTGTGCCTCCTCTTCTTGGCAGGCTGGAAACTGTCTGTGCACTCTCTACTAGTATTTCCACAGCCATTCCTAAAATGGAGCGGGAGGGTGGGGGTAAGCGGATGAAATATTGGCTTGCACCGTTGAAGGCTGAGGCCCTCCGCTTTGTGGAAAAGGGGAGAGCTGAGGAGGGGAGTGGAGCAGCAGGGAGAGGTTACTGAGTTCATTTGCTTTGCTGGCTGGAAGCCATTGACTTGCCTGTGGGTGTCTGTAGCAGTGCCAGTGCATGTGTTTAGCCTCTTGTCTGGAAGGTCCCATTCCACCTCAGAGTGGATGTCAGGTTTCTCTCATTGTGTCGCTGGTCTCAATTAAATTCAGCTTTTTTTTTTTCTTTTGGTCTTGTGTAGATCTTGTGACTGCATTAAGGCTTGTTTTGGTCTCGGTCAAGGAAACTTTTCTGAACTGCATTGGCATCAAAGCGCGGCTTTGGAGATTTCTTTTTTTTTTTTAAATCCCTCATTTTTCCTTCATCAGTATAATCCATGTTTTATTTTTTTACTTTCTCACATCTGACGCCCTTTTGTTGAAGCGCAAACCTGTCCCTAGAAAATGGAAACGGAGTTCAGAGCGTTAAGAACAAAGGATGCTCTTTTCTTCAGTTTGTGCGAGGCTTTAAGTGGTGTGCCTCTCCGAGCTGGTGTTTACAGAGCTCCTCTGTGTGTCTTAAAGCCAGAGCCATGTTCAACCTTTCGTAATGGAGCCCTTTGCGTAACTGCCATCAAGTGACACTTTGTGTCTGTGACAGTTGAGCAGGAAGGAAGGGTAAATAGAGCCCCTCTTTGTGCCTAAAAAAAAAAAAAAAGTCAAGTAGACGGAGACGATAGCGATTTGCTCTAATCTTTTTGCATGTTATCTGATTCT
Organism: Cyprinodon tularosa; assembly: GCF_016077235.1. Lineage (NCBI taxonomy): Eukaryota > Metazoa > Chordata > Actinopteri > Cyprinodontiformes > Cyprinodontidae > Cyprinodon > Cyprinodon tularosa. The sequence goes on from NW_024037893.1 coordinate 4,052,684, forward strand.
ATACTATAAAAACTTGTACAAGGTATTTTGCATTGTGTCCCATTTAGATAACTTAAAAAAAGGATGAAATCCATCTTTCTACAGAAGTAGTTGATCAACCATTAATAGACTTGGATAGATTTATTTTGTCATTTTTTTTATACACAAGTGTAAACAAACAGAAATTTTGTTTAGAACAGTTCTATAGACAATTTCATTTTTTAAAGTGCAGCCTTGATAAGATAAGCCGCAGTTGTTGTTAAGCTGCTACTACTGCAACCAGCTCCTGAAGCACTCGCTTTTCCTGGCTCAGGGGAGAATATAATAGATAATGAATATAAATTAGTGATGCACGATATTAAAAATTTCAACCGATATCGATAGCCGATAATTGTCTGCTTTTCATGGTCGATACCGATTCCGATACCGAAGTTCATATTAAATATAGTTTTTGCATAATCAGCTGCTCATGCTGGATGCAGTTATGAAAAACAATTATTTAGTAGCTCTGGCTTATCTATAACGGAAAACAAAAGGTTTTGGTTCTTCAAATGTTTATTTTTTTTATGCTATCACACCAAAAAGTGTTAATTCGCTTTACATAACAATAGAAACAAATCAATTCACAATACAAAGAGCATCTCTTAAAAAATACTGAATAGATCCATGCCTGTATAGGTATTTGTGAAGTCAAATATTTATACCAAATATTAAATTATATGCATTTACATAGTCAGCCTGAGTTACAAAAATGTAATCGAAAAATAAAGTGCACCCTCAAACCACAGCTAAGGTGAAAGAAAAAATGCTTCTTAAAACATGTTCAGACACACATATGCATGGCAGCCTTAGTGAAAAAAAAATTTATAAAGTAAATAAAAATGCATCCTCAAATATGTGGCGAAGGCATCATTGAGGGCAGGCAGGGAGAAGTCCGAGAAGAAGCGACGGCTAGGGATGGTGTAACGCGGCTCCAAAAGTGCTATTAAGTTACGAAAACCCGGGTTCTCGACGACAGAAAAAGGCTGTTTATCGAGCGCTATAAATTCCATCACTTTGTCGTTAATAGCTTTAGCTTTTTCGCTGTCTCTTGGAAAGTTTTCACAGTTTTCAAATGCCTTCTGAATGGATACATCTGCGCACCTTGTTGTTGTTGTCGTTTTAGCCTTAGCACCTCCGGCTGCTGCCGCGGCTGCTTCGTGTTCTTTCCATGTCGATTCGCCAGGATGACGATTTTTTTAGGTGTGTTATAAAGTTTGTTGCAAACTGCAATGCTATTGTCTTCTTGCAATACAGAAAAAAACAACTGACCAAACTGGTGAAGACGTGTTTGATAATTTACAGTCAGGCAGTAACGTAGCCAACCCTGGGTCTTGATAGTAAGGAGCGCAAAATCCACAGGTCTTGTCCCGCTTTGGGGCTACTCTGCCTGAATAAAATTCCACCAAATATTTTATCAGCCTGATAGGTATCGTGCATCCCTAATATGAATGGATAATATAATAGAAGATTACTATCAGTATGATGATTTATATTTAATTTAAAACCAGTAACTGTTGAGTTGACCTTTTCTCTGCATTGAACTATCGACTAATAAATACTCCCTGATTATTATTATTATTTATCTACTTTAACTTTGGAATAATATTTCATTAGATGTGAGAAATTGCTGGCAAGACTTGCCAATATTGATTTAGATTGAATACGACTGTTATTATATCTTACTATAGTTTTCTTTGCTTCAATAAATACATTTAATTCCTAGTTGCTAGGAGGCAACATGTTGAGGCAGTCAAATAGTAGCCTCATGAGACCATCCTGATCTCGCAAGCTTTCAAGATTTCACTCGCTAATCAGTCTGGAGACTCTCCGTTAAAGAAAATTTGGAGCCGTTCACCAAACGAACGTCCAATCAGCGTTGGCTTTGAGGCGGGTTGAGGTGTGACGCAACGAGAAGCGCGACAGTTCAGTCTAAAGAACATGGCGGCTTCAGCCGATGAAACTAGCGTTAGCGTGGCTATCGAGCAAGTTTTATCGGAATTACAGAGTATTTCTTCACTGAAAGAAGAGCAAAACACTGCTCTGGAGGCTTTTCTCAGAGGAAAAGGTGTTTTTGATCTTCTCCCGACTGGTTTCGGCAAGAGTAGCCTGGCTTGTGGTTGTGCTTTCGTCGTCGCTCTGTTAGTACGTCATATGCTTCGTTGATCTGATTGGTTTATTTGGCCCGTCTATCACCAACATAGGCCAATCAGCTAACCAGTATTTTCGCCCCTTCCCAAAATTACTTCAACGGAAGGTTTCCAGATGGATATGCGGAGCAAATACATCTGGCGGAGTCAGGTTAGTCAAATAGAGGCCTGTGGCTGTTTATTTGCTGTAATTACTCTCTAGGAAGCTTTTGTAACAATCGGAAAAGTCAGAGCATTAATTTCTCCCTTTACCTTTTTAGTTTTATAACTACATTTTTGATTAATACTGGTAGGAGAATATTTGGAGGCTCTTATTCTGTTTTGAATGGTGTCGTTTTCATTGGTTTAGAAATTGATAGTGAAATGAAAGTGTCCTTGGTGGAAATTGTAATCTAGGAAGTGATAATTGGGAAAATTTGAGTGCACACTAAAAGACCTGGCTATCCTTTGAATATTTCATACAGCTGGTCTTTTGGTCCATCTTTCTTCTTGTTCTGTGCCTCACGCTGCACGGAAACGGCAGGAGTCTTGATTATCTTCTTTGTTGGCAAGAGCAGCAGTGACGGGTCACAAGTCCTAGTCAGCGGGTTGTACAATTTCAATGCCGGCCATAGAAATCTGTACACAAACACTTATTTATCGGGTTTGACACTCTATTACATCATAGATATGTTTTATTTTTATTTTATTGAAGTTTCTGATCATAAAACTGTGTGAAAGCTGAGTGTAAAGGGAGAATAAATGCTAAAAAAAATCTGAATAATAAGGATCCTTCTAAACTAAAAAGTAATTTATTGAGACATCTTAAAATCTGATGACATCAGAGAAGCTTTGCTGCCCCGGGACCCCGATGACATTAAGCATTACACTAAAGGAGGAAAAATACAGATGATAAAAGATTTTCCATAACATGAAGGGCAAAATATGTCAAAAAATTTATATTTTGGCAAATTTTTTAAGAGCTGTATTAAATACAACTTAAAAATAAACATTGATTATCTAACCCATTATTAAATTTATTTGCAGAAATTGAGTTGCAACAAGACAGGAACTAATTGGGTAACCAAATAAAAAAAAGAAACGTATGGGTTTCAACATTTTTTAATGTAAAACTATTGTTAAAAGACTGGGTATGCTGCTCTTGTCTGTCTATTAGTTACTCGGTTTTAATTAAGTAGATCTTTACCGTCATGTAGCTCTCTGTTTTTAGATATTTATGCAGTTTTTTAGTAAAACAAGAGTAAATGTTTTATTTGCGCAGAAGAAGAATTCATGCAAGTAGTTCACTGCTGTTATGCAAAATACAATAAGATTTTCCACATTACTATTTTATTTACAATAGAGGCTAAAAATCTGCTTACTTCCTTAATGGGGTGAAATACAGATTAAACTGTGCACAGTTTAACTTGTGATGGCAGCAGGTTATTGGTAAATCTATTACACTAATCTGCTGCAGGGAGAGACAGTCGTTTGCTGTTATAATCTTGCAGAGAGTGATGTTGCCTTAAGGATATATTTATGTGGGATATATTCAGCAGCTCTCATGTTCATTTCATTTTCAGTGCAGAGAACAGCACTTTCCCTCTGTCTTCATTATAGAAAAATCTGGTTAATTAACATAGCTGTAACATGCAGACTTTTTAAAGGCCTTTTTCTGCTGCTTAGTGATGGCTTTAATGTAACAATGATTAGGCTCAATCAGCTACATTATACTGCTTGACTTAAACGCATTAAAATCATATTTTCTGATGATTTACACCTTTTAAAGTTTTGTATTTGTGCAGCCTGATGTCCTCCTGGCTGTTTCTGTGTTTGTATGCTAACTCTAGTATGAGAGGAGTTTCCATTTTTAACAGTTTTCCTCCCTGACCTTTGCTTTATCATATACCATAGATCAGGAGTCTTCAACGTTTTTCAGGCCAAAAACCACGAAACTGATGGAGAGATTGTGTTCTATCAAACTGGTTCTATAGTCACTCTATTACAGATGGTGTAATGTAAAGTTAGCAATTTCTCCCTGGGATTATTAAAGAATTTCTGATTCCTGGTTGATGGGACAGGTGTTGTGAATGAAACGGTGCCCAGCTTGAAAGAGCTGCTGTGTGTCGCTGAATGTGTGCATCGATGACTGAAAGACATCTTCTGCCTCCATTTATCTGTTTACTACAGTGTGTTGAATTCATGTTAATGTGGAAAAAGTTGTGACCCCCATTAGGGTTGTCAAAAGTATCGATACTCAAAAAAGTATCGATACTGAAACGTTGTATCTGGATACAATACTCATTTTCAAAAGTATCGAGTACCAGTCGCACCTAAACAGTCATTCATCTAAAGTGCAGAATAGAGGAAAATGCACTTTCTGAACACTGTGTGATCGAATAATTCTGTGCACTTTTCAGTTTCAGACTTTTTTTGTAACAGGTGCAGCTGCTGAGAATTATTTTTGTTTCTTAACCGGTTTGGCTAGTGTCATTGTTATGTGTGCAAAGCATAGCCAAGGAAGGAAAACTTAATTTTAATTTTGTAAGATTTTTATCAAGCTTGCTAAATACTGTGCACAGAAAACAACCTCAAAATGTTGTTCTTATTGTTTATTGTATTTATTTATTTATTGTATTTTAATTATTAATCAAAATATTTCTGTTGAAATTTTATCCTTGTGTTATCGAAAATGGTATCGAGTATCGAATATTTTCCTTAGTATCGGTATCGAGTTGAAAAGTTTAGTATCGTGACAACCCTAACCCCCATGCAGTACCTCAGTGGACCCCCTTGGGGTCGCGGACTCCCTGTTGAAGACCCCTGGCTTAGAGTGTCAGGTTTGGGCCTGGATGTTTCACATATTTCTACTACTCTCTATTTTATTCAACCTGAATTTAAAAATTCAGTTATTGGGCTGCACCTCTGGGCCGGATCGTTTGTTTCCTCTGATTTCTTTTAGTTTGCTGATCTCTGTATTTGAGTCTGCAGCTTGAGGACAGTGAGCCATTCATTGGGCAGTAGTGGAGGGGTGGAGCGTGGCAGGTGCAGGGACTAAGTCGTCTGTCCTAGAAGCGGAGGGGGGCTATGAGAGCGGATGATTCTTTTATATCAAGTTTAGTCGGTCAAGCACACTTAAACTTGCTTTTCTAACTTCCATAAATGGTTGAATCCATTTATTGTTTTCAGCTGTAATAGCTCCCATGATGAAGTTTCTCAGGTGTGTTTTCTATTCCTCCTACAGGTTGCAGGCTAAAAGATCCGGCCGATAATGTGCGGCAGCTCCTTCACATCCTCACCCTCTCCCTGCTTGTAGAGGAAGCGGCTGTGCCAGCATGTCCTCCCATCCCCAGTCCGTGCCACCAGGCCGGAGAACTCTGGACGCAAGGCACCTGCACAACCCTGCCACTCTACCCCTGCAGCTGCAGCGGCCACACGCGGTAAGCACTTTTTAGAGCAACCTCCGGCATTTACAGGTCGGAAACAGGGTGATTAGAGAGTAAACTGGAGGCAAAACAAAAACTGGTCTAACAGAAGCATTGCCAAGGTGCGAAGGCGGCACACCGGAACAGCCTCCCTCATTACATGTTTGGAGTTTAAAGGTCATGTTGTTATGGTGTCACATAAAGGCGTTCCTCAATATTTCCACAAACATCTCCTAATTATCTGGATTATGTGTAGATCAGGGATAAAGCAGCCTGTGCTTCAAAAGATGAGGCCTCTGGTTGAGCTGAAAACCTTTGATGACCTCCAGCGTTTCCTTGCAGCGACTTGCTTTCTTGTTGCATGACTGAAGAATTCAAGGCTTATCCCCCAGGGTCCCCCCAGCTGCACCTGTTGCTAATCCCACCACTCCCATTTGTCATCATATCCAGGTCCAGAAGCAGGTTGATGGGCTGCTCACTGTGCTTCCCAAAGGGCAGGTTTACAGTAGCTGCACACATTGCCCCATTTATCTAATGGAAAGAGAGAAAAAATAGCTGAACTTTTAACAGGAAATAAGTGAAATGTGTGAATTTGAAATTTGTTTTTCCCCCCCACATCAAAAACCAGGTATTTATTCATTCATTACAGGAAGTGGGACTGGTCGACTTCCACTCGCATCATGCCAGGGACTACAGCTCCCACCTGGCCCAGCCACATCGCCGTCGGCCTTCCTTACTTTCAGAGTTCCAGCCTGGGAATGAAAGGTAACGGCACTTTGCTTCATTGAAACCTATTTCTTCTTCCAGATTTAAATGTATGATGTACAGTGAACCCTCGCTACAACGCGGTTCACTTTTCACGGCCTGGCTGCTTCACGGATTTGCGTCATGCATGGTGTTCTGCATTCTGATTGGCTAAACGGTCTCTTTACGCCTTCTCCCAAATGTGTGTCAATAAGGGCATGTCGGTTTATAAGGATCTTTTGGCCCAGAAGACAAAAGAGCGACAACTACCGATAACTATGTTCTTCTCTCCAATAAACACACCTGCACTGCAGGCTTTAGAAGAAAAAAAAAACACCACAGAGCAGAGTCAGGATGCAGCGGCTCCGTCAGAACAGCAGTGAAATACTGTACTGTATACGTCAGTCACTATTTTTCCTACTGTACTTTGTATTTTCTTTCATAATAATTTTTCATTTTCTTCCGTTCTGATCAGTCACGTTGGGGCGGTGCTGATCCCCGCAATATTAACCCTTCAGTTCGAATGGATGATTAAAATTATTATTTATTTATAACTATATTATTTTACAGTACAGTACAGTAGTTATTTGTAAAAAAAACAAACTAAAAAAACAACAAACGTTTATACCGTACTTTTATTTGTTAAACAAATGCTTGGGCCTGTAAAAAGTATTTGTTCCTTGATTTCAATCTTTTATGGAGTATTTCATTGTATAATAACTGTAAAAAAATAAAGGTTTCTACTTCACGGATTTGTAGTAGTGTATAGGATTTCAGGAAATCCTATACACTACTGTTTATGCTCTAAAAACATTCTAAATGACTTCGTTTCGAGTAAATTCTGGACGCTACCCACTCAGGACACTTGGAATACATTGGACGAGCAGTATGGAGGAATATTGACACGTTTTTTGTGGACTTTTATGGACCTTTCTGCCTCGGGCGCCATAGACCTCCATTATTTGAATGTCAGCAGACAGCAAGAAGCCTCCCAGATCTCCAGATGCATTTGAGATATCAAAAAATTACTCCAGAGTGTTGTTCAGCATGGGGGTGAGTAGAAAATGAAGGCTAATCATGTTTTGGGTGTACTATTCCTTTAAAAAGTCCACCAAATTAGTTACAGTGGTTACTCATAAGGCAGCGCTGCACTGTGTTTATTCCTGGACGACAAAGTTAGTCGCTTATAGTTTTTCCTTTTCGTCTGTAATTGTTCTGGGTGTTTATCATTCAAGAATGATGTAGCCAATCAGAAATCAATCCTTGGTGCTGAGATTTGCCTGGATTGCCTTGTGTAGTAAATTAGCCCCTGTTCAGTTGTAGCTGTAGAGGGTCAGAGCGTGCTCAGTGAGAGCCTCCTCCCGTCTGCATTTTCATGCAGTATTGTTTACCAAAGCCCCCCCCCCAGAGTAATCCTTATGTAATTGGTAGCTGAGGCTGCTCCTCTTCTGTAATGCTATGTTAAACGGCTCTGCAGGGCAATGGGGCCTGAAGAGACTTTCCATCTTCCACAAACCTACTGTAAAACCTTCAAAGCATTGGATGAATAGTTTTTTGTTTTTTTTTGTGCATAATTGGGGGGGGTGCTTGTACCTGGCAATGTTCTGTGCTTTTAGAAAAAAACAGATTTTTGAGAGCGAGGCTTGATGCAACCATGAATGATTAATGTGCAGGACTTGATTTGGTATGACTCAAAGAATACATCAAAGGAATGTTTCTTTGCCTTAACGTTTTTCCACTTAATAGTTTTTGAGGCGGCTCTTTTCCCATGCACAGCGGTGGATGCGTTTCAGCGCTGGCGGCTGTGGATTCACGGGGGTCGCAGGGCCGTTGCGTGTTGTTTCGGAGTCTTTAAGCATCAGTCAGACAGGATTATTGTCTGAATTACACAGAGCTGTACCCTGGCTTTTTTTTTTTATGGCTATTAGACTAGCTCACAGCACGTTAAGAGTGGGTCATTGCCCCAAAGAGAAATAAACACACCGTGCTTTTAATGGCACCCACTAGCTTCTGATTTACTGATGCCCTTCATTTGGTCACTTGTGCTTCAGCTGCCTCATAGAAGTGACTCAGTCCATGTTTCAGCAGGACGGACACCTCCTCTAACTTTGTCAGTAAAGCAGGGAAGTAGCATCCCCCCTCCTTTTTTCCCCTCTTCTTTTGGAAATGAAAGAAAACCTTCATGGCTGAAAACAGACTGCATACCTTTAGCCCACGTTTCTTTGTAGAAACTGTGAAAAAGAACCTCGATTGTGGCTGGCAAGGCATCAGGGGGTGGGCAGTCTTTCAGAAAAATGTCTAAGTGCTTTCACAATTCCTTCAGAGGGCTCACTATCCACACTGAAGGCCACATTCTGCGTTTTTATTCAGAGTCTGAATTCTGATGTTATTCTGTCAACCATTCAGTCGATTCTCTCTAGTTTTTGCACATATCTCACTAACTCTTTATTTTAGATGCTCTGAAGGTTGTTCACATAAAGGTTAGCATTTGTTTTCAGATGTTCCCTATTTTCTCTGAGGCTCGTTTCCTTCAACTTCTCCTAATGTTCTAAATTCAAAGCAGAGATAATTTTACTGATGTTTAATATAAAGGCTAATTATAGGTCAGACACCCACAACTGTAGTGCTTCTTGATGTGTTTGCTTTTCCTCACTCCAGGCAATGTTTATGACTCATCTTTACATCCAACAAAACTCACCCCTGACTCCTGAAAGAGAGGGTGGGGGGGAGCATTTCATTGTACTGCAGGATTGTGAAGGTTGAGGAGCTTTTTTTTTTAAACAGATTTTTCTATTTATATACAGGATAAAGGCTAACAAATCTTGTCCAGCTTTAATATCTAGGCATGTATAAAGAAATTTACTTCAAACTGTCACTTTTTAATTATGTCTCCAACATTTAGCCTCATCTATGTACACATTTTTCAGGGTTTTTTGTTTCACTGAACCTTTTCGTTAATTCCTTTTTTTTTTACAGTTTCCTGTCTGGCAATGTGGCAATAAAGATAATTGTCTTGATGCCAAAAAGAGCCCAACAGATTTTACAAAGAAAAATAGTTACAAAACAGACTTAGCAATGGTTATGTTGTGGCTTTGAAACTGATTTGTTTTGTTCCCTGCTTAAACAAAGTTTGTGAATTCAGTTAAATAATTGTTCAAATATATCTGTCATTTGTGTGTTTTTAGCTTTCTTCCTGTATGGGAAGCTTTTCAAAATTGGAAACATTAGTGCAGTGGTTTATGTTAAAATAAACCTTTGGGTTAAGTTGTCGCAAGCAGGTTTTTCTTGTGTTTCTTGCTAATTTGGTCTTAAATTTCTATTTCAAGTGGCATTAAAAAGTCTTAAAAAGTTTTGAATTTAACGTGCCTTTAACGAACCATAACAAAAACAAAACCCTTTTTACATCCGGCAGAAACATGGTTTGTTCTTGTGTAATGAAAGCATAGCAGCAGTTTGCAGCATTGTGGTTCATTAAGTAAGTGAGCTTTATTTATATAGAACCTTTCTCAGACAAGTGTTGCAAAGTGCCGTACAATATGAGGCATAGAATACAAAGCAGCACCGTATAAAATGTAGATAATATAAATCCAATCATAGGGACTAGGGAGTAGTCACGTTTTCAGACTGTCATGGCGCCTATGTGTGGCTTCTCTGTTTTTTTTTGATAATTTTTGCTATCATAGCAGCCCTGATCCTTTTACTTTATACTAATCGGTTCTGTGTCATCAGGTGTTAATAAATTAATTCCTCATTTAGTAGTTATTTTACAGCCTCTTATGGCCATTGTTCTCTCCCACCTGCTTGTAAAACACGATTGTTGATGTGTAAACTGTTTTGCATAGTCAACAATCTTTCTTTTCGTATTTCATAGATTATATGGCAAATTTTCCTGACTGTTCAGAAAGATTTTGATCCCTAACTATAACTGTGTTACCATGGCAACGCTAAATCTCCACAGTTTGTTTCCAGTTCTTATTGGGGGGTTCAGTTAAAGTCATAAATGACCATGTTTTTTGTTTTTTTGTTTTTTTTAATTCATTTTAATTCAGAGGACAAGAGCAGCACATTCGTTACGAGCACATCTACTTGCCGGAGGCCGCCAGCCAATCAGAGATGGACTACGCTGAGATCAAACGTCCTCGTTTGGACATGGGGTCAGACTCTCTGATGAGACCTTTGTCCCACCGGCAGCCACTACCTCTCGGAGGGGCTGAGGACATAACAAAGGTTAGTAACCTGTAGTATATAGTGTGTGTTCTCACCTTAAGGCCTGAAAAGAGCAGCTTTGTTCTAGTTTGAAAGATTTTTAAAGGATTCTTGGAAGCAATGATAAATATTTTAGATTATACTTTTCCTTTCTCCCCCTGAAATATGATAACCTATCAGTTAAAGTTATTCGGTTAATCTAGACAGGCTCTTAAAGCGAGCCAAAGGATTTCATTAGTCGGGGCAAAGGAGGATTCTGCTCTAAATCCGCGATGGCTCTCTGGAGCCGCTGTGGGGAAACCAAGAGAGTTGTGAAATGGCAATCAATAAATAATATAGCTGACCTAGATTTCCAAAGGCTAAGGATGAAACTGAGGCGAGAAGATCAAAACAACTGACTTGCTGTGCAGAGCTGCTCATTGGGAGGTGTGCCTGACACTGTGCCTTATACTGCCAGTGAATGGTGAACAGATACACCAATAACCCATGTGGGGTGGGGGTGGGGGGCTACGCTGTAAACCTCTTACATAAGTCAGGTCAGATGTAATCACTGCATGGAACAATAACACCCTACAACAATAGCCTGATAGGAAGCAACATAAAAAAAAGCTGGAAGCAACAGATCAGTTTCTGTGCTTTAGAGCCTCCAGTTATCTACGCTTCAGTTTAAACCTACTCTATTATTTATTAGATGATCTGTTGAGGAATTTCAGGGCTAACTTCTTTGGTTTTACATCCAGTAGTTTGTTTTGTTTGCATTCCTGGACTTGAAATCAGAACATGACTTAACCCTTTAAAGCCGGATCCAAGAATAAAACAAAACAAAAAATAACTTTTTTTTGGGTTTGAAGTCCTTATTTGGCTTTTTAACAAATATGTAAAAAGAAAAAACAGAAATACATTTTTGATATTAATAATTTATTACTATGCGATAAGTCAAGATTATTTTTTGTGTAGTCTTCTACTGGCTGTTATCAGGTATATCTGATTGTGTACAATAGGATTTTGAGCAAAGTTTTTACCATTAAATTATGCAAAAGGTGTCAGACGCTTGCCTCGTGAGACCATCCTGATCTCGCGAGCTTTCAAGGTTTCACTTGCAGATCAGTCTGGCTACTTTCCGTTAAAGAAAATTTGGAGCCGTTCACCAAACGAACGTCCAATCAGCGTTGGCTTTGAGGCGGGTTGAGGTGTGACGCAACGAGAAGCGCGACAGTTCAGTCTAAAGAACATGGCGGCTTCAGCCGATGAAACTAGCGTTAGCGTGGCTATCGAGCAAGTTTCGAGTATCGAGTATTTCTTCACTGAAAGAAGAGCAAAACACTGCTCTGGAGGCTTTTCTCAGAGGAAAAGATGATTTTGCTCTTCTCCCGACTGGTTTTGGCAAGAGTTTGATCAATCAATTGGCTCCTCTTCGTCGTCGCTCTGTTACGTCATATGCTTCGTTGATCTGATTGGTTTATTTGGCCCGTCTATCACCAACATAGGCCAATCAGCTAACCAGTATTTTCGCCCCTTCCCAAAATGACTTCAACGGAAGGTTTCCAAAAGGATATGCGGAGCAGATCCAGCAAATCCATCTGGCATATGATACATTTGGCATTACAGGGTTAACTTTATTTGGATTTATTTTGCTCACCCTGGCTGGGTAATCATCATAGTGTGTTTATTTTTAAATATCTTAACCTTCTTGATTACCATTGTGCCTGTTTCATTCACCCTTTTCAGTATTAGACCAGCTAGATGACGTACAGAAACATTCTTTATGATCTGTTCTTTTTTCCTTGTCAGAAGATAGTAAAGTTTTTCCAAGTGAAAATAAAAATAAAAGTGAAACATCAAGGATTTCTAATCTGTCCTTTGGTATTTTCTGGCTTGCTGAGCTTCAGCTTGGGTTAGGAGAACGATGCTTTGATTCACACTCATGGTTGTCAGATTAAACAAAATCAAAAACAACCCTCAAGCGTTTTTTTTTCTTTCTATTTTGGCATTTTTCTGTGTTTATTCGTGTCTGACTCACTGGCAACTATGGGCTTCTTAATCTAGGACAGCCGCTCAGCATCCTCTGGCATTTTCAATCACAGCAGGTCTACAAGGCTGTAATGCTGCATGCCTAGTCCAGATTAGCCCACTTACATAACCTTCATTTCAGATGTTTAAAAATAACACAGAACAAAAACCAAGCTGGATGGCTCTTTCTCTCTCTCCCTTACAAACACACATGCACTGGTGATGTCCTGATATATTTATAACATCAGAACCAACACAGTCATTCATCAGGAACTAAAGAATTCATCCCCCACTGCTAAGTCTGCCTCTACGTTGTTTTCTATTTTGTCTATTCAGTAATCAAGGTTTCTCTCAACTTTCAACAGTTTGAAGATGTTTTCTGGAGGAATAAACCAGTAAGATGTTTTTAATTGTATGATAACCCTGAGCTGAAATATAAGTTTAATTGCATAAGGTATAAAAACAGCTGACTGGCAGTGCACAGCAATAAGTGGGGGAGGGGGAGCTGTAGAGTTTGAATGATTCTGACTCTTCGTTTTGATTCCGGTTTCTATTTATTCTCGTTTATTCTTTTGAGAGGAAGGCTCATGTTTTATATGAGCTAGTAAAGCAGAGGTCAATGTGGATGAAACTGTGTTTTTTAGATCAGTTTGATTTCTAGGAACATTTAGCTTTTTATTATTACATAACCAGTGCAGGGTTATTTTGCGCTCTTTACACCACATGATTGGCTGGATGTTGCCACGGTGATGTAAAACATTGTGGCCACAATAACATAATGCAGCATTGTGTCTAATAATCAATGAAGTTTAACCTGATGGATAAAAAAACTTTTTTTTGGGGGGAGAAAGTAACTGTAAGACCATTTTCATAAAGGTTAGACCTGGGGAGCACTCTGTCTTCCTTACTTCCTGTTAAAAGGAAGTTGTTCCTCTCCACTGTCGCTACAAGCGTGCTTAGTTTGAGGGATTGCCTTCGAGTCAATGAGTCGATGCAATCAACTGGTTTTCCTTAGATAGAAAACTTTGAATTAATTTGACTGGATGTTCTGGTGAACTGGAAAGTGCCTTAAGATGACATGTGTTGTAAATCGGTGCTATATAAATAAATTGAACTGAACCTAATTGGCTAGCTTAGCTCAGTAGCTAACAGGTTAGCCTCTTTTAGCTCGGCCAGTTACCTAAATTAAGCTATACCACATTTAACTTCTTTTCAACACTGATCCACAAACGCTGGTTACACTGAACATTTTTAAACTTGCACTGAAATGAGGTCCATACATCAGATTTTAAGAAGTGTAACGGCTGCAGAAATCGGGTTTTCTTGTTGAAACTATCATTAAGACACATTTACACATCCGGTATCTGATGCTCCAGCTACTTGTATATTGTAAAGCAGTTTTATAATTTTATTTACCTGATTCTGAGGGTGTTTTTGGAGTTGGTGTCAGAGCTGGAGGAAACGGCTGTGTTGTGCCCAGGAACGTATCCAGACCAAATTTATTTCCCCAGCATTCTTCACTGCCCCTCATTTCCACTCACCCAGAGGTGGAAGTAATGATTTATTTAAGTGCACAGAAGAACGATGACATTAGGCGTAATGTTAGGCTTAAAATTATTCAACAACCATGTTATAAAAATGATGCAGGTTTTTGTTAAAACATGCAAAGGAAGGAAATTCTCTCTGTGAAAAAGGTGAATGCAGGGGGAAAGAATTCCCTCTGGGAATCTACCCGAGCAGAAAGCCGGTGAAGAGGGTCAAAGACGAGGCTCTTATTTTGACTCTGGAGTTTTTAATCATGTTGGCCTTAAATGTCCTTCGCATGATGAAATCCTGTCGCAACTGTTGCAACTAGCCGTCTAGTCATGTCTTTAACATTAAGACGTGATGTGGAATGCTGCCGCACAAACTTCTACAGATTGCTTTTTGTTCAGCAGCTTCTCCTTCTGGTTGGGGAAATTAGCAATGCAGCTAAGAATTGAAAATTAACCAGTTAAAACTGGTTCTGGTTGGCGCTGACACTCTGTTCCTATATATTCATGGATATCTGATTAAAAGAACATTTAAACCACAGGAACAAGGTGACCAATTCTATTCAATTCAGTTTATAAATACTAAATTCACAACACAAGTCATCTTGAGGCACTTTACAGTTCAATAGATCATAGCCAAATTGATACAAAGTTTTCTATCTAAGGAAAACCAGTTGATTGCACCGACTCATTGACTCAAATACAATCCCTCACACTAAGCATGCTTGTAGCGACAGTGGAGAGGAAAAACTCCCTTTTAACAGGAATAGACCTCCAGCAGAACCAGGCTCAGTGTGAGCGGCCATCTGCTGAGGCAGAATGGGGAACAAGGAGACAGAAGCAGAGGTACAAAAAGTAACTGTAAAAGGAACCACACAGCCAGGCAGACGAGCTCTGAGCCAGCTCCCATGTCAGAGGATGAAGAGAGCACATCCAGCCAGTCACAGTCAGAGAAACAGGACTACACCGAAAAACAGGCTGATCTCCAACATCTATAATCAAAGGTGTTGATGGCAGCAGCACAGCTGATATTTCTCTCCAGGATGGAATCACAGCCAAACAGGAACAGACCAGATGAAGCTAAGAAGCAGAGAGAGCATAATGTTAGAGATTGAACTAACAGATTCTGCAGAGTGGGAGAATAGAGAGAGAATGAAGCAAAAATGATGAAATAGGGGTCCCTATGTCCTCCAGCAGTCTAAGCCTATAGCAGCATAACTGTAGAGATAGCTCAGGATAACCTGAGTCACTCTAACTAGAAGCTTTATCAAATAAAAAAAGTTTTAAGCCTTGTCTTAAAAGTAGACAGGGTGTCTGCCTCACGGACTAAAACTGGTAATTGGTTCCATGGGAAAGGAGCCTGATAAGGAGGATTTTAAATTCTATTCTTGATTTAACTGGAAGCCAATGAACTGAAGGTAGGATAGGAGAGATATTTAAATTCAAAACTAACTTTCTAAGCAGCTGCTCCTTGCTTTAGCAATGGAACATTTTAAATGTCTCATAATGCTGCAACCTCTGCAGCATAATTTAATGATAAAATTAAATAGAAAATCTTCCTGTAGTCATAAATACTGCAATATAAACACTATTTAAACTGGAACAAAGTCCTCCTCGCTAATTATAGATTCTCGAAAAAAAGTTTTTTTGTTTGGAACATTTTTTCTGTTTGTTAAAAAATAAATAAATGCATTTCTACATCTGTAATGAAGACGTATATATTGACCCTCCACAGGAGCGTGGAAGTGCCATTGGGAAGCTGGAGCCCATCTCCCCTGTGAGCCCGGTCCACATGGACCCAGACTTGGATCTGGTTCCAGCTCGATTTTCCAAGGAGGAGCTGATCCAGAACATGGAGCGCGTGGACAGGGAGATCACCATGGTGGAGCAGCAGATCTGCAAGCTGCGCAAGAAGCAGGTTTGTTCTCTTGGAGGCCGTCTGGTGCTACTGCCTGATGGTTGTGTCTGGAGCAAAGAAGTAGTTTAAGATCTTTTGCAGCAACATGACAGCAGAAAAAAGTCCAAATGCTAAACATTGCTTTGATATGTAGAATTTGTGATGCCATTTACAGTGTGAGCTGGGTTTATGTGAGGAACATAAGTATTTTTACTGAACACTGTTTTTCTGCTGAACAGTTTTTTATACTAATTTGACTGTTTGCCTTCAGATTAAAGAATATCCCACTACATTAATCACACACCTTGAACCTAGTTTTACATTTTAGGACATTAAAACCTCAATCATCATTTCATATGGTCATATTTTTATGTGTCAGACCAACACAAAGTCAAGTTTGGGTATGAAGTAGAAGGAAAATGCTTCATAGTTTTTAACCTTTTCTCAAATAAAATGCATCGCAGTCAATTTCCTTTAGATGTAATTTAGTGAGAGGAGAGTTCACCTGTATGTAATTAACTCCTGCTGTTCTGTGACGACCTCAGCTTTTTGTTAAACAGTAGCGTTCAAACAGCTTCATAAAGACTAAAGAGCACAGCAGGCGGGTCGGAGAGAACGTTGTGGAGATCTTTAAAACAAGATTGGATCATAAAGCTGAACCCTAAGCTTTAAAGTTTAGGAGAATCAGGAAACAGGAGAAGCCCGGCACAACTGCGAACCCTGCCAGACACAACAGTTCACCTAAACTCACCGGTTGGACTGGCTTGATGCTTCCAACTGCATTCAGAAATTCACACAGATCCTCATTTTTTCCATATATAGCTTTTCTCTTGCTCCCTGTTGTCATACCATTATTTTCTTTACTCCACAGTAGGTGATGTAATGCCATCTCTAAGTCCAAAAAAATAGACTCAGAGAGACTTAGACTTAGACAGATGTATTTAGTCATTTTGTATACACAAGTATAAACAAAAATAAAATTCTTTTAGAACAGCTCTCTAGACAATTTCCTATTTGAAAGTGCAGCCTGGGTAAGGTAAGCAGCAGTTGTTGCTGAGCTGCTACTACTGCCTCCAGCTCCTGAAGCACTCGCTTCTCCTGGCTCAGGGTGCGGAAGAGAAGGATGATGACGATGCTGTGAGGGTGGTAGCCCCCAGGGTCGAAGAAGCAGTGGTGTCATCGACAGGTTTAACAGTGACAGACGATGCTGGAGAAGGTGTGGAAGCCAGAGGGGGCTGGGTAGAGCCCGCTGGGGATATTTCAGCATTTGGCAGGAAGCATCTAGGGTGCTCTCCTCATTTTCACCTACAGAGGGCTGTGCTTTCCCTCTAGGTGCCGAAGATTGCCTGGGAACAGTCTCAGAGGAGCCTCCATTCATGCAGAGCTCTTTGGTTTTATTGGCACGGTATAGCGTTAGCCCCTCGAGGCTAATAGCATTGTCCGGTATTGCTGGACGCAGCCAAGACTCCATCTGAATGATGGTGCAGCAGTTATATATCTGCTTTTTTGAAGAGAGTCTGAGTTGGAGATGATCCTTTTTGTTTTCCGACGAGCGGGCGTTGGAGAGCAGCATTGATGGAAGCGGTGGTCTGTGGGGATCACTCTGTAGCTTCGCAGTTAGCCCCTCTTCTCTTTCTCCGTCTCGCGCATCTCTTCCTTCGTCCGTTATTTTTTGCTGTTGTTGACATCCTTCCTCAGCACTCCGCAGCTTTTTAAACGGGGAAAAATGTCAGTATTTAAAACATCTTGTGACCGTAGCTCCAGCAGGCGTTGGCGATCACAGACGCGGGTTTGATGTCTAGTTTGTATTGTTTTAAGCGGCATATTTTGTGAAATTGCCGAGAGGAGCTGCTCTTGGCCGCTGCCTTGGAGCGCCGCCATGGTAACAGAAATGAAAAATGCAGAATAACTTGCTCCCATCAGATGCAACTTCAACTTTTTTGCCCTGGCAGCATGGTAATTGGTAAATGACTCCAGAGCACTTTACACTACAATCATTCATTTAACCATCCAACATCATGCTGTGGTAATGCTTTCTCTTAAGGAGGGACATTAAAGCTTGTCAGAGTTGATAGGAAGGTATATGGAGGTAAATCAAGGAAAATCTAAGAAGGCGGCTAAAAAAGACAGAAAACTGAAGCAAAGATTTTCTTTCTAGCAGGAAAATGCAGCCAGAGCTTCACATTAAAGTAAGTGTGTGAATGTGTTAGAGTGGCTCATTTATAATCCCCACTTCCATCTGCTTGAGGATCGTTACAAAGCTTAAGAAAAATGGATGTGTATAGTTTTTTTGTGTTATGTTGCAGTTGGTACGTATAAATGCTTCATGCAGGATGCCATTCTCAAAATCTCACCTGCGTAACCTGAGATGGTCGAAACTGTCGTTGAATAAGTCATGTAATCGAGAGCGCCACTTTATAGCCTACTGAACTCCCCTAGAACCGTGAAAAGTTGTTGTTGGGTAGCAAATCCAATCTGACCTTTACCCAGACAGACTAGTTTTTGCTTCTCTGAGGTGGGATTTAATTTAGAGATGTGAATGTAGCCTTTAATTTACAAGCAACTCCATGAAAACTCCGTCTGCTGGTCCAAAGTGGTCTGCTATCAGATTCCCAAACAACAAGGGAGACGGTTTAATTTAGTGACAGCGCAGTGATGCCAGTGGCGTGAAACCTGTAAGTAACAGGTCTAGCGCCCCAGTTTTTTGTGTATTTTGATTCTGCTGAACCATTTCATTAATATTTTTTTATGACCTCTCTTTGTCTGCTTTATTTTCATTACAAAGAAGAATAATTGAAATATACATGAAGCTCTAAATAACAGCTCCCCTCAGGGCAGAAGACGTATCCTAAACGTTTTGTTGAAACCACATGTTCCCGCGAACCCAGCAACTCCATCCCCTGAGTTGCTACCAGAAGCTGTATGACGACACCTGCTCTCATCCAGGCTACGTACTGGATAATCAGACATGCAGCCGTTACATAATACCACTTTTACATTCCTTAAAAAAAAAAAACATCTATGCTACAGAAGCGGCTTTGCTGTAATTGAGGAATAACCAGAAGAACATAACAAATCTAAATGTGGGAAAAAATCAGCTGATTTATTTTCACCACATCAAAGTTGAACAGCATGTGTGCCGATTGTGCATTGACTGGTTTTGAAGTTGGCTAATAGTTTGCAGCTAATTTCTGTGCTTGGTGTGAAACACCTGAAATGTAAACCTTCATCAAAGCCAAGCAGAGGAGCGCAGGAGCCTTGCAGACCTGGGACCAGACTATCTTCATAGGGGCATAAATCACCAGGTGCTTTGTCACCGTGCAATGCTTTATCTATTTGTTTTCATGATGACCTAATGATTCCTGCTATTATAATGTCACTATATGATTTAAATCCAGTTCACAAATCTGAGATCGATATGATGCGACATCACCTGCCCGTCTATCGCAAGTATTTAATATAGACTCCAAAAACAACAATTTTATTTACACCCTCTTACAGACAACATAGAACATTAGTATTAGTCAATTTTAATACATTTTGAATTGCGAAATATGTATCAAGGTGTATCAAAAAATACAAGTGTTGCGCCGTGACAGCTTCCAGTCCGGCCTGTGGAACTTTGCTGCACGTTTCCCCTCTCTAATCCCATTTCCTGTATGCATACTTTGAAAAATAACACAGAAAAAGGCCACTACAGATTTAATAATCCAAAAAAATAACTAATCTAATTGCCCTTCGGCAAGAAGGTCTTGGGTTTGAATCCTGTCCTTCCTGTGGTCAATTCAGTTTATTTCTATAGCACCAATTCTCAACACATGTCATCTCAAGGCACTTTACATTTCACCAGATCATCCAGTCAAATTGATTAAAAGTTTTCTATCTAAGGAAAACCAGTTGATTGCATCGACTCATTGACTCTTCAGCAATCCCTCACACTAAGCATGCTTGTAGCGACAGTGGAGAGGAAAAACTCCCTTTTAACAGGAAGAAACCTCCAGCAGAACCAGGATCAGTGTGAGTGGCCATCTGCAGAGGCCGACTGGGGTTCAAGGAGACAGAAGCAGAGACACAAAAAGAAGCAGAGATATAAAAAGCAACTGTAGAAGGCGGCCCCGTCCAGGAAACACACAGCCAGGCAGACGAGCTCTGAGCTAACTCCCATGTCAGAGGATGAAGAGAGCACACCCAGCCAGTCACAGTCAGAGAAACAGGACTACACTGGAAAACAGGCCACGAGGCAAATCTACTATAAGAAAAAGCAGAGATTGAACCAACAGATTCTGCTAAAAGATTCTGCAGAGTGGGAGAATAGAGATAGAATGAAGCAGAATGATGAAAAAAGGTCCCTATGTCCTCCAGCAGTCTAAGCCTATAGCAGCATAACTATAGAGATAGCTCAGGATAACCTGAGTCTCTCTAGCTATAAGCTTTATCAAAAAGGAAAGTTTTAAACCTACCCTTAAAAGTAGACAGTGGGTGTTCAGTTTGCATGTTCACCAGGGGTGTGCAAAATAATAAAAATAATTGTGATGATGATGCATTGTGATTCTAATTTTCGTGATCTACTGATTATTAATAAAAAAAAATGAATAAATAAAATTGCATGAATGGTTGGCGAACATCAGCCAAAAACAAGTGCAATACAACTTCCAGTCCAGTAGATGTCGCTGCAAATGTGTTGACGCACGCTGCCTTGTGTCACAAGCATTTCCGGCCGTGGGATACTGTGCCGAGTCATTAAAAAACAAAACATGGAGGAGAAAATATTGCAATGCATCGCAATAATTCGAGTATCGTGATGCATCGTGATAGAATCGCATCGTGGCCTGTGAATCGTGATTCGAATCGAATCGTGACTTCTTTGGCAATACCCACCCCTAATGTTCACCCAGTTTTTGCGAGGGTTTTCCCCAGGCAGCTCAGGCTAACCCTGCATCTGATTTAGGAATTTCATGTATGTATCATGACAAATAACTTAGCTTATTACCGGCAAGCTGAAGAAGCTCTTCACACTCTTAAATTTGCAGGTTACACAACGTATACACACGGGTTACACAACAAGCCCATTTCTCCTCATGCACGCCCTGTTTAAAAAGGGCTGTTTTCATAGCTAATACAAGCTCTCTATGTCCACATACAACAGGGACTATATAGTGGACTTTATAGCAAACTCAGATAACTGACCGTTTGACAGATGATCACTGCTTTTTGCTCTGTTGCTCACGTAACTCCTCCTCCACTGCGCGGTTTCTGCGCAATCTTTGTTATTAGTCGCTGCTGTCCAGTAGCGACAGCCTATGGCGTAAGCGGGCTGCTGTGACAGCAAATCCCATAATGCTTTGCGAGGAGAGCTCTCCGTGCAAAGCAGTCTGGAATATATATCTGCCTTTCTTTCCTTCTCATACACTTCGTAGACACTTTTTCTCTTTCGACCCTCGGCCATTTTCAAAGTAGTGAGCTTCAATGACTGTCTGAAGCCGTAGCTCACCACTTATACGCCTGAAAGTGCGCATGCACAGAAAAAGGTAGCTAATGGGACGAGTACGTAGGACAGCCTTACGTAAACATATCACCAGAATGATTGACAACTAGGAGAACCAATTATTTATATGATCCACCTCAAAATAAAGGATCGTCCTCTATACCTTTAAGTGGCTGCGCTCATTTCTATCATCATTAAGAAATGCACTTTAGGACTGACTCAATAATTGGATTAATTGATTATTGAAATTATGGTGAACTAATTCAGTATCTGACTAATATTTAGCTGGAATATAGACTCTTAATATATGCCATTAGCTTAGAGAACAATCCATGCCGAACACTAATTATACCTAAATTCTAAATAATGTACAAACATTTTGTATTCAATCTGAAAAAACTTTTTTTTAGTGAACTGTCCAGATCACTTTAAAAGGCAGTTTTAGCTTCACTTGGTTTAATTAGAGTATGAATCAGTTCATCAAATAAAAGAACAGACTGGCTTAAAAGTTGATGCCAATATCTGGTTAATATTGTAAAAGTTTATTAAAAATATTTCTGGTTTGACTTAAAGATGAAACTGTGATTTTTAGTAAATAGAAGAATATTTAGCTTCTAAAAGCTGTTAAATCAAAAGCTGCTTTCAGAGAAATTGATGATCAGAGTGGAGGCTCTGTGAAAGTTTTTCCATCCAGCTCTTGCCGAGCATTTAAACATCTGGTCTGATTAAGTGGCATAGTACAACATTTTTTAAAGAGCTCTGGAAGCTACGGAAGCCGGCAGACCAAACCAGATGAAAGTGCGCATTCAGCGTCTGCTCTGCCGATAATGCAAGCGTAGAAGAAGAAATGTGCTGTTTACCTGTGCAAAGAAAGAAACAACGAAAGAAAAATGTCTGAGGACTTCAGTGTTGAGGAAGAGCATGAGTTCTTTGCCGAGCTGAATGCGCTGGTTTGGTCTGCCGGCTTCCGTAGGCTCGTGAACGCGCTGGCGCGCGCTTTCAGGAAATACTATACACTACTGTTTATGCTCTAAAAACATTCTAATTGACTTCGTTTCGAGTAAATTCTGGATGCTACCCACTCAGGATACTTGGAATACATTGGACGAGCAGTATGGAGGGATATTGACACGTTTTTTGTGGACTTTTATGGACCTTTCTGTCTCGGGCACAATAGACCTCCATTATTTGAATGTCAGCAGACAGCAAGAAGCCTCCCAGATCTCCAGATGCATTTGAGATATCAAAAAAGTACTCCAGAGTGTTGTTCAGCATGGGGGTGAGTAGAAAATGAAGGCTAATCATGTTTTGGGTGTACTATTCCTTTAAGCGGACGGCCATGAGGTAGAGGTTCGGTTACAGTCAAGAGTGTCCGCCAAACGCTGGACGGCTGGTTTATTTTATTTCACTCTGAGGTAGGGTTTGAAGGCGATTGCTGTTTTTTCATGTCTGCTTTTGCCTGAGCAGATGCTTATCCAGGGATCTCATGGCACAAGCCATCCATCCTACTCTGCTCGTATGTGGCTGGGTCCTCAGGAGGCCACTTTAGCCACCGCTACCCCGCCGCCTTCTGAAGCCTCTGTCACGAGATGAGCGGAGGGAGTTCAGAGCGGACGTAGATGTAGATCAGCTGTTTGTGCGGCTCTCTCTGACATCCAGCCTCAGCTTACAGCTCAATACGCTCTGCTGATATTTCCAAGCCACAAATGACATCAAATTTACCCAAACATTTCCTCTGAGGGTGAGAGCTGAAAATCATTTCAGAGTATGAAAAACTGAAAGTACTTATAACTGATCTTTATATAGACAAAATAAGCATGAATGTTTGCTAAGTAAGTCATGTGGAAGCCTGCCTCACTGGCAGCGTGGCTTTAAACAGATGCTTGTTTACTTTTCCATCATAACTTTTCTCTGTGATCACTAAGACTTTGACTGCTAACGAGCCTGATGGACAGTGAGATAACAAGCAGCTCTTTCAATTAGAGATAGATACATTGACCGGTTGATGTTGTTTCCTGATATTTGCCTTTTTTGTTATTGATCAATGCATGACTTAAGATCACGTAATTCACATCCATTGCTCCCTCCTCCATTTGCTATCTGTTTTTTTCTTTGAGTTGGTCTTTCTTTTGTCTGAGTTAAGACTTGTGTAACATTTGTTATTGTCATTAAATTGTCATTATTTGTCAAAAAAAATACATAAAAAAAAAAAGTTCAGTTAACTGATTTTTTTTTTTTTTTACTCAAATCCCACATTTTTTTGGTTGCTAAATGTTACAGATGCACATTTAGAGCTGCCCGGTTGTTCCATCAGCCTTTCCCATCGTTGCAGCTCCCTGTTTGGCACTTTCCTATCTCCTTACCTCAGCCTGTGCATATGCAGGCCCTCTTGTTTTACAGTCCCTGAGTAAACATCCATGTTATTTGCTCCAAAAAGCTATCAGGAATGCATCAGTCTTCTGTTTGTCTACTTTAATTGTAATCAGATTCAGTTTTGCTGCAAAGTTTATTAACTCATTGTTTGATGTTCCAAACTTTTCTGTTTTTGTTCTCATTTGTCTTTCTTGTTTTTGTTTAAGCTCACAGCATCTTGTTCTTTTCCTTAATCACACATAATCTAAGCAGAAGCATGCAGTGTGACAGGTATAAATGCACCTGTGAATCAGGGCCACCACCAGTCTGTGGTCAAGATGATAAATCAAAGCAAAGTTTGGTGTCAGATCTCTGTGTAGTTTAATGGCTTTGTCATTTATGTGTTACTTTGGGTCTACAAATAAAATCTTTAATTGACTTTTTTTGTTTGTCTCAACGTCTGCAACGGGAGATTAATGCAATCTTTTTGTTTACGCCGCAGCAACAGCTGGAGGAGGAAGCTGCTAAGCCCCATGAACCCGAGAGGCCCATCTCGCCGCCACCCAGCGAGGCCAAACACCGCAGCCTGGTGCAGATCATCTACGATGAGAACAGAGTAAGTGGAAGATAAACATTCAAACAGGCGTGCTTAATCTGCCGTCTGCCCCTTTGACCCATATTCCTTGGTATTTCACTGTGGTTGCACTTGATCACCTTCAGAGAGACAGGGGGGGCTTTGTCAAAGTTTTTCTGAGCTGCCATGTGACACTTTGAGTGGTAGATACTGTGACTTGGAACATGCTGCGACCCGGAAAAGTAGAAGTCTGTCATTTTGTTTTCTTCTGTGTCATAAAACTAAAAGAGAAAAAAAAGAACAAGAAAGTTGTCAAAATTTATTCATGTCATACCTGACCTCCTTTAGTTGTTGTTGTTGTTGTGCAATGCAGGAATCTCTCCTAAAAGGGTATGCTACTAAAGGTCAACATCACATAACAGAAACTGACTCGCTTTTACACAACCCCTGATCTTTTCTCTCAAATGTTTCAAATGAATCAACCTTTTTATGGAAGGACACACGAAGCAGAGCCTCTTCAGGCTGCTTGGAAATGTTTGCCACAGCAGTTAAGGTGCAGAAGATAAACTATTAGGGAGCCTTGCAGTGATTCTCGGTGCTCTCAGCTCCCCCTAGTGGTTAGAAACAAATCTTATTTGGTTCAAAACTGAAATGTCCTTATTTAAACTCCACAAAGCCTCTCATTGGAAGCAAGGGATGATTTTAAATGTTCTGTCTGTATTTTAAGATGGGTACATTTGCACATTTAGGGTGAAGTGCAGTATGTAGAAAATGCCTCCAAAATGGACGATTATAGTGCAGCTCAAAGACTGTGGGTAAGTTTCACAGAACTAGAGGCCAATAAAACATATTTTGCTTCGCTGTAAGTCGCACAGAAACTGCAAGGTAACCGCTACTATGGCGTCTGAAAGCCTTTGAAAAGGAAGAGCACAGGACTTCGAGGTTATCTGTGGTCAGCAAAAACATAGCCTTTCTGTGGAAGAGTAGGACGAGGCAGAAGTTGGAGGGTGAGTCAAGCGTGCAGCCTAACCTCTGTAACATTTCCCTCTGACTTACATGATGCACCCTGGCCCATTGCCATGCGGCCTCGTCGCAGCGGTCTCACCAGGCTTAAGCTGCTTCTATTCTAGGCTAAGGCTCCTTCTTACTCACTGATTCTGCACTTCGGTTATTTCAAACAGAACCTGCAGCGCCGTTTCATCCATCACCCTCATTTTGAGCTTTCTTCATAGGAAGCATCTCATGCAATAAAATCCAAATAGGTTTGAACATTTGTTAACACACGTGGCTGTAATTACCTCAGCTTCAGCTCTCCTCCCTACACTGTCATCTGTGCCTTGTGGGTTCAGAGTCACAGGATCTTTCTGACACGCTTCAGGCCACATTTTTACTGACAGACCATCATCAGACCCCAGAGAATGCTCAGCTCATGTTCACGCTCCTTTATTTTTGGATTGTTGCCATAACAGCCATGAAGTCATGAAGAGACAAAACTCCCTATCCCTTTTCCAAGCTGTGTTTTTTTTTCTTTATTGTCATGTCTTGCCGATGTGAAAACTACGGAAGAGGATTAGGGGAAAAAAACAAAAAAGTTAACTGATTTTTACATTTTATTTCAGTTTAGTATCTGACTTTAATCTCAGAATGCTGACTTTAATCTCAGAATTCTGACTTTAATTTCAGAATTCTGACTTTAATCTCAGAATTCTGACTTTAATCTCAGAATTCTGACTTTAATTTCAGAATTCTGACTTTAATCTCAGAATGCTGACTTTAATCTCAGAATTCTGACTTTAATTTCAGAATTCTGACTTTAATCTCAGAATTCTGACTTTAATCTCAGAATACTGACTTTAATCTCAGAATGCTGACTTTAATCTCAGAATTCTGACTTTAATTTCAGAATTCTGACTTTAATCTCAGAATTCTGACTTTAATTTCAGAATTCTGACTTTAATCTCAGAATTCTGACTTTAATCTCAGAATTCTGACTTTAATCTCAGAATTCTGACTTTAATTTCAGAATTCTGACTTTAATCTCAGAATTCTGACTTTAATCTCAGAATTCTGACTTTAATTTCAGAATTCTGACTTTAATCTCAGAATGCTGACTTTAATCTCAGAATGCTGACTTTAATCTCAGAATTCTGACTTTAATCTCAGAATGCTGACTTTAATCTCAGAATGCTGACTTTAATCTCAGAATTCTGACTTTAATTTCAGAATTCTGACTTTAATTTCAGAATTCTGACTTTAATTTCAGAATTCTGACTTTAATCTCAGAATTCTGACTTTAATCTCAGAATGCTGACTTTAATTTCAGAATTCTGACTTTAATCTCAGAATGCTGACTTTAATCTCAGAATGCTGACTTTAATCTCAGAATGCTGACTTTAATCTCAGAATGCTGACTTTAATCTCAGAATGCTGACTTTAATCTCAGAATGCTGACTTTAATCTCAGAATGCTGACTTTAATCTCAGAATGCTGACTTTAATCTCAGAATGCTGACTTTAATCTCAGAATTCTGACTTTAATTTCAGAATTCTGACTTTAATTTCAGAATTCTGACTTTAATTTCAGAATTCTGACTTTAATTTCAGAATGCTGACTTTAATCTCAGAATGCTGACTTTAATCTCAGAAAGCTGACTTTAATCTCAGAATGCTGACTTTAATCTCAGAATGCTGACTTTAATCTCAGAATGCTGACTTTAATCTCAGAATTCTGACTTTAATCTCAGAATTCTGACTTTAATCTCAGAATTCTGACTTTAATCTCAGAATTCTGACTTTAATCTCAGAATTCTGACTTTAATCTCAGAATTCTGACTTTAATTTCAGAATGCTGACTTTAATTTCAGAATGCTGACTTTAATCTCAGAATGCTTACTTTAATTTCAGAATTCTGACTTTAATCTCAGAATGCTGACTTTAATCTCAGAATGCTGACTTTAATCTCCGAATGCTGACTTTAATCTCCGAATGCTGACTTTAATCTCCGAATGCTGACTTTAATCTCCGAATGCTGACTTTAATCTCAGAATGCTGACTTTAATCTCCGAATGCTGACTTTAATCTCCGAATTCTGACTTTAATTTCAGAATTCTGACTTTAATTTCAGAATTCTGACTTTAATCTCAGAATTCTGACTTTAATTTCAGAATGCTGACTTTAATCTCAGAATGCTGACTTTAATCTCAGAATGCTGACTTTAATCTCAGAATGCTGACTTTAATCTCAGAATGCTGACTTTAATTTCAGAATTCTGACTTTAATCTCAGAATGCTGACTTTAATCTCAGAATGCTGACTTTAATCTCAGAATTCTGACTTTAATCTCAGAATGCTGACTTTAATCTCAGAATGCTGACTTTAATCTCAGAATGCTGACTTTAATCTCAGAATGCTGACTTTAATCTCAGAATGCTGACTTTAATCTCAGAATGCTGACTTTAATTTCAGAATTCTGACTTTAATTTCAGAATTCTGACTTTAATTTCAGAATTCTGACTTTAATCTCAGAATGCTGACTTTAATCTCAGAATGCTGACTTTAATCTCAGAAAGCTGACTTTAATCTCAGAATGCTGACTTTAATCTCAGAATGCTGACTTTAATCTCAGAATGCTGACTTTAATCTCAGAATGCTGACTTTAATCTCAGAATTCTGACTTTAATCTCAGAATTCTGACTTTAATCTCAGAATTCTGACTTTAATCTCAGAATTCTGACTTTAATTTCAGAATGCTGACTTTAATTTCAGAATGCTGACTTTAATCTCAGAATGCTTACTTTAATTTCAGAATTCTGACTTTAATCTCAGAATGCTGACTTTAATCTCAGAATGCTGACTTTAATCTCAGAATGCTGACTTTAATCTCCGAATGCTGACTTTAATCTCCGAATGCTGACTTTAATCTCCGAATGCTGACTTTAATCTCCGAATGCTGACTTTAATTTCAGAATTCTGACTTTAATTTCAGAATTCTGACTTTAATTTCAGAATTCTGACTTTAATTTCAGAATTCTGACTTTAATCTCAGAATTCTGACTTTAATTTCAGAATTCTGACTTTAATTTCAGAATGCTGACTTTAATCTCAGAATGCTGACTTTAATTTCAGAATTCTGACTTTAATTTCAGAATTCTGACTTTAATTTCAGAATTCTGACTTTAATTTCAGAATTCTGACTTTAATTTCAGAATGCTGACTTTAATCTCAGAATGCTGACTTTAATCTCAGAATGCTGACTTTAATCTCAGAATGCTGACTTTAATCTCAGAATGCTGACTTTAATTTCAGAATGCTGACTTTAATCTCAGAATGCTGACTTTAATCTCAGAATGCTGACTTTAATCTCAGAATGCTGACTTTAATCTCAGAATGCTGACTTTAATCTCAGAATGCTGACTTTAATCTCAGAAAGCTGACTTTAATCTCAGAATGCTGACTTTAATCTCAGAATGCTGACTTTAATCTCAGAATGCTGACTTTAATCTCAGAATGCTGACTTTAATCTCAGAATTCTGACTTTAATCTCAGAATTCTGACTTTAATCTCAGAATTCTGACTTTAATCTCAGAATTCTGACTTTAATCTCAGAATTCTGACTTTAATCTCAGAATTCTGACTTTAATCTCAGAATTCTGACTTTAATTTCAGAATGCTGACTTTAATTTCAGAATGCTGACTTTAATCTCAGAATGCTTACTTTAATTTCAGAATTCTGACTTTAATCTCAGAATGCTGACTTTAATCTCAGAATGCTGACTTTAATCTCCGAATGCTGACTTTAATCTCCGAATGCTGACTTTAATCTCCGAATGCTGACTTTAATCTCAGAATGCTGACTTTAATCTCAGAATGCTGACTTTAATCTCCGAATGCTGACTTTAATTTCAGAATTCTGACTTTAATTTCAGAATTCTGACTTTAATTTCAGAATTCTGACTTTAATCTCAGAATTCTGACTTTAATTTCAGAATGCTGACTTTAATCTCAGAATGCTGACTTTAATCTCAGAATGCTGACTTTAATCTCAGAATGCTGACTTTAATCTCAGAATGCTGACTTTAATTTCAGAATTCTGACTTTAATCTCAGAATGCTGACTTTAATCTCAGAATGCTGACTTTAATCTCAGAATTCTGACTTTAATCTCAGAATGCTGACTTTAATCTCAGAATGCTGACTTTAATCTCAGAATGCTGACTTTAATCTCAGAATGCTGACTTTAATCTCAGAATTCTGACTTTAATTTCAGAATGCTGACTTTAATTTCAGAATGCTGACTTTAATCTCAGAATGCTTACTTTAATTTCAGAATGCTGACTTTAATCTCAGAATGCTGACTTTAATCTCAGAATGCTGACTTTAATCTCCGAATGCTGACTTTAATCTCCGAATGCTGACTTTAATCTCCGAATGCTGACTTTAATCTCCGAATGCTGACTTTAATTTCAGAATTCTGACTTTAATTTCAGAATTCTGACTTTAATTTCAGAATTCTGACTTTAATTTCAGAATTCTGACTTTAATCTCAGAATTCTGACTTTAATTTCAGAATTCTGACTTTAATTTCAGAATGCTGACTTTAATCTCAGAATGCTGACTTTAATCTCAGAATGCTGACTTTAATCTCAGAATGCTGACTTTAATTTCAGAATTCTGACTTTAATTTCAGAATTCTGACTTTAATTTCAGAATTCTGACTTTAATTTCAGAATTCTGACTTTAATTTCAGAATTCTGACTTTAATTTCAGAATGCTGACTTTAATCTCAGAATGCTGACTTTAATCTCAGAATGCTGACTTTAATCTCAGAATGCTGACTTTAATTTCAGAATGCTGACTTTAATCTCAGAATGCTGACTTTAATCTCAGAATGCTGACTTTAATCTCAGAATGCTGACTTTAATCTCAGAATGCTGACTTTAATCTCAGAATGCTGACTTTAATCTCAGAATGCTGACTTTAATCTCAGAATGCTAACTTTAATCTCAGAATGCTGACTTTAATCTCAGAATGCTGACTTTAATCTCAGAATGCTGACTTTAATCTCAGAATGCTGACTTTAATCTCAGAATGCTGACTTTAATCTCAGAATGCTGACTTTAATCTCAGAATGCTAACTTTAATCTCAGAATGCTGACTTTAATCTCAGAATGCTGACTTTAATCTCAGAATGCTGACTTTAATCTCCGAATGCTGACTTTAATCTCCGAATGCTGACTTTAATCTCCGAATGCTGACTTTAATTTCAGAATTCTGACTTTAATTTCAGAATTCTGACTTTAATTTCAGAATTCTGACTTTAATTTCAGAATTCTGACTTTAATCTCAGAATGCTGACTTTAATCTCAGAATGCTGACTTTAATCTCAGAATGCTGACTTTAATTTCAGAATTCTGACTTTAATTTCAGAATTCTGACTTTAATTTCAGAATTCTGACTTTAATTTCAGAATTCTGACTTTAATTTCAGAATGCTGACTTTAATCTCAGAATGCTGACTTTAATCTCAGAATGCTGACTTTAATCTCAGAATGCTGACTTTAATCTCAGAATGCTGACTTTAATTTCAGAATGCTGACTTTAATCTCAGAATGCTGACTTTAATCTCAGAATGCTGACTTTAATCTCAGAATGCTGACTTTAATCTCAGAATGCTGACTTTAATCTCAGAATGCTGACTTTAATCTCAGAATGCTAACTTTAATCTCAGAATGCTGACTTTAATCTCAGAATGCTGACTTTAATCTCAGAATGCTGACTTTAATCTCAGAATGCTGACTTTAATCTCAGAATGCTGACTTTAATCTCAGAATGCTGACTTTAATCTCCGAATGCTGATTTTAATCTCAGAATGCTGACTGAATTCTGATAATAAAAAAGTCAGAATTCTAACTTTTTTCCCCATGTTAAACTGAAATAAAATTTAAAAATCAGTTAACTTTTTTTTTTTTTTTCAGTGGCCCTAATCCTCTTCCGTAGAAAACAGCGCAGTTGTTTCTTGCTTTTTTTTTTCTTTCTTTGTTTTGTTCCCAGGAATCCCCTCGGTGGGAGTTTGGCTTTAAAACCACTTGGGGAAACCGCAGAATTATTTCCAGAAATTTGGCTGGAGTTTAATGAAGCTGGATCATGTGACCTGGGGGAGTTGTCTTGTTGCTCTTAACTTTAAGGAGCAAATACACCAAGGGGAGCATGAGTGAAATGTAAAACTGAGCCTACAAACAGAATGATGATGGTGAAGCTTCAACATAATGTCTTTAATTTCAGAGACACAATATGAGTTTTTCTTCCAAAGCTGCCCCAGTACACCCCCCCCCCCCCCCCCCCCCCCTCCACTGCCAGCTCTCAGAGGGAGGATAAACGTCTCCTGTAAATAATTGCTGCTCATTAAGTGCTGCTGTTGTGAGCGTGCTCTCTGAGGCAATCCTCTGCAGCCTGTTACACCTCCTCACTGATGAGGAAGCAGCATGGAAATGCATTTGCATTTAATTGCTATGTACAACAGGTACATTGTGCAAAGCTTTGGTTCCTTTTTTGTTCTCTTTGAGAGAGGATGCACGCAGCGATAATTTAAAAGGTTTTTTTCTTCTTCCTGTTTGACCTACTTCTGAGCTAATAGTCAATGAGGTACAGGTAGATGATTTGGTGCTAATATAACTCCCTGTTTTCATTGTTTCACAGCACTAAAGTGTTTCTTAAAATAAAAAAAAAAACATCTTTCAGAGTATTTAGTCTACAGATGCTCAGTGTTACCTCTGGACTCCTATTGGCCCTAAGAAAGATCTTGTTTTTTGTGGTCCTAATAAGTTAGATGCACTTTGAAAGAAAGAAAAAATGTAATTAGCCTCTTTAAAATAAAACAAAAGTATTTGCCTTTAATCGACTAATTTAGATTTATTTTTTAGACGGAGGGTTTGTCTAATTATCATCCATATTTTTTTGAAGAAGCGACCATTCTCATAGTCAGAGCCAAGTGATTTCAGAATTATGATTTTCATGTAATATTGTAATTTTATTTTTCCAATGTTTCACTTTTTAAGACCTTGTTTGTCCAGACTCCATTGTTGCAGGACGTCACTGTAACCTTTGTGTGAAAAGATTCCACGTTTGGATCTGTATATTATCTGTAACTCTCTCCTTTATGTTTCTGTGGCGACAAACCCAAATTAAGCGTTTATCTAAACATCTAGAGATCCTGTTTAGCTCATAAAAGCCAATTTATGCTTCTGACGCTTAGCCTCTGCAACCGTCAAATCTGTCTCTGCCTTCCGAGCAGAGGTTCTGCAACCGTCGTCGCGCACCTCAAAAAGAGTCCTGACTACGTATTGGACAGTCGCAAACCCATGCAGACCTCGAACGGAAGTGCGCAGACAAAAAGCAGCTGTGATTGGTCCTTGGTATGCCTTTCCAGCTGTCTGTGTGGTCGTCCTTCTCGATTCGGTGCCGGGGCGCGCCATTTTTAAAAACTCAGGGACAACTACGATGAAAGGTTAACCGGTCTTTCTGCCAACTCCATTAACAGAACCTGTTCCTCTTCGTTGTCTAGCAACTCTAGATCCATCTCCGTTACCGTGATACACTATATTGCCAAAAGTATTTGCTCACCTGCCTTGACTCACATATGAGCTTAAGTGACATCCCGTTCCTAATCCATAGGGTTCAATATGACGTCGGTCCACCCTTTGCAGCTAGAACAGCTTCAACTCTTCTGGGAAGGCTGTCCACAAGGTTTAGGAGTGTGTTTATGGGAATTTTTGACCATTCTTCCAGAAGCGCATTTGTGAGGTTGCACACTGATGTTGGACGAGAAGGCCTGGCTCTCAGTCTCCGCTCTAATTCATCCCAAAGGTGTTCTATCGGGTTGAGGTCAGGACTCTGTGCAGGCCAGTCAAGTTCATCCACACCAGACTCTGTCATCCATGTCTTTATGGACCTTGCTTTGTGCACTGGTGCACAGTCATGTTGGAAGAGGAAGGGGCCAGCTCCAAACTGTTCCCACAAAGTTGGGAGCATGGAATTGTCCAAAATGTCTTGGGATGCTGAAGCATTCAGAGTTCCTTTCACTGGAACTAAGGGGCCAAGCCCAGCTCCTGAAAAACAACCCCACACCATAATCCCCCCTCCACCAAACTTTACACTTGGCACAATGCAGTCAGACAAGTACCGTTCTCCTGGCAACCGCCAAACCCAGACCCGTCCATCAGATTGCCAGATGGAGAAGCGCGATTCGTCACTCCAGAGAACGCGTCTCCACTGCTCTAGAGTCCAGTGGCGGCGTGCTTTACACCACCGCATCCGACGCTTTGCATTGCACTTGGTGATGTATGGCTTGGATGCAGCTGCTCGACCATGGAAACCCATTCCATGAAGCTCTCTGCGCACTGTTCTTGAGCTAATCTGAAGGCCACATGAAGTTTGGAGGTCTGTAGTGATTGACTCTGCAGAAAGTTGGCGACCTCTTCGCACTATGCGCGTCAGCATCCGCTGACCCCGCTCCGTCAGTTTACGTGGCCTACCACTTCGTGGCTGAGTTGCTGTCGTTCCCAAACACTTCCATTTTCTTATAATACAGCTGACAGTTGACTGTGGAATATTTAGGAGCGAGGAAATTTCACGACTGGATTTGTTGCACAGGTGGCATCCTATCACAGTTCCACGCTGGAATTCACTGAGCTCCTGAGAGCGACCCATTCTTTCACAAATGTTTGTAAAAACAGTCTGCATGCCTAGGTGCTTGAATTTATACACCTGTGGCCATGGAAGTGATTGGAACACCTGATTCCAATAATTTGGATGGGTGAGCAAATACTTTTGGCAATATAGTGTATCTTGCAGATGCGTCATTATTCCTTTGAAAATAATCACTCCCGCCGCCGAAGTTCTTGTGACCATCCACCGAGGTTCTCACGAGTTCTCGATTAGCCCCCCCCTCCCTTGCGCTTTGACAAGACACTGCTGTGCATTCCTAGAAATTCCAGACAGACGGTGCAGAAGAATACCAGCAAAACTGGTTCGCGACCAGACCCAAGCAACATTTGATGTGTGCGTTTGCAGAAGCATAATCTGCCTTAAAAACCACCATTATCGACAGGATAAACTCCTGCAAAGAAAAGATTATCACTGTGGAACAACATGAAGAGGATTTGCAAACGTTGTGGGAGATTTTGTTTTCTATTTAGAAGTAATAATCAAAAAAGGTTAAAGGAATAGTACACCCAAAACATGATTAGCCTTCATTTTCTACTCACCCCCATGCTGAACAACACTCTGGAGTACTTTTTTGATATCTCAAATGCATCTGGAGATCTGGGAGGCTTCTTGCTGTCTGCTGACATTCAAATAATGGAGGTCTATGGTGCCCGAGGCAGAAAGGTCCATAAAAGTCCACAAAAACGTGTCAATATTCCTCCATACTGCTCGTCCAATGTATTCCAAGTGTCCTGAGTGGGTAGCATCCAGAATTTACTCGAAACGAAGTCATTTAGAATGTTTTTAGAGCATAAACAGTAGTGTATAGGATTTCCTGAAAGCGCGCACCTGCGCGATCACGACGCTACGGAAGCCGGCAGACCAAACCAGATGAAAGTGCGCATTCAGCGTCTGCTCTTCCAATAATGCAAGCGTAGAAGAAGAAATGTGCCGTTTACCTGTGCAAAGAAAGAAACAACGAAAGAAAAATGTCTGAGGACTTCAGTGTTGAGGAAGAGCATGAGTTCTTTGCCGAGCTGAATGCGCTGGTTTGGTCTGCCGGCTTCCGTAGCGTCGTGAACGCGCCGGTGCGCGCTTTCAGGAAATCCTATACACTACTGTTTATGCTCTAAAAACATTCTAAATGACTTCGTTTCGAGTAAATTCTGGATGCTACCCACTCAGGACACTTGGAATACATTGGACGAGCAGTATGGAGGAATATTGACACCGTTTTTGTGGACTTTTATGGACCTTTCTGTCTCAGGCACCATAGACCTCCATTATTTGAATGTCAGCAGACAGCAAGAAGCCTCCCAGATCTCCAGATGCATTTGAGATATCAAAAAAGTACTCCAGAGTGTTGTTCAGCATGGGGGGGAGTAGAAAATGAAGGCTAATCATGTTTTGGGTGTACTATTCCTTTAAGGTGTTATACCTTTTACCTCAAAAGTATGTTTTCAGGATATCCCTTGCTAGGGCTGGGTAAAGAAATCGATTTAATCGAATTTGGATCGATTCCTGTACATTTTTGTAAAATCGATGTCTAGAGAATGAGATCGATTAGTTTTTTTTAGTGACGCGCATGACTTTCACATTTTAATTTAAATGAGCAGCCAGACAGCTGCAAATATAGCCAACAGGTTGACTGAAGACATTAACAAATGGGGGCTGACCAGCAAACACCCTGTAGTTGTTACAGACAACGCTGCAAATATGGTTTGTGCATTGAAGATAATGCAGCTCATGCATGTCTGCTCTTTTCCCGCTGTGTCACGTCTGCTCGCTCGAGTGAGGCGTCACTTTTTCACTTTTCACAAACAAGTTTGCACTTTTGAGACAGTT
The DNA here is from genome assembly GCF_016077235.1 of Cyprinodon tularosa. Taxonomy (NCBI): domain Eukaryota; kingdom Metazoa; phylum Chordata; class Actinopteri; order Cyprinodontiformes; family Cyprinodontidae; genus Cyprinodon; species Cyprinodon tularosa. The sequence goes on from NW_024037893.1 coordinate 4,088,599, forward strand.
TTGTTCACATCTCAGGTTTAAACTGTCTGATTTACAAGTTTGCACCTTGTGATTAATATGACAGGAAAAAATAAAATACATGAGTATTTTGAAACACAGTTGAACCACTTTCTTATTGTAAAAACCGATCGAATCAAAATGAATCGATTTAGAACTGTATGAATCAAAATCGAATCGATTCAGGACTTGGGCGAAAATACCCAGCCCTATTCCTTGCCATTAATGTTTTTCAGATTTTTTGAGTAAATCTGTTTTCTGCTTTAAAAACGCAGCATTAGACCAAATAGTCTTGTGAAAAATAAAGGCAGATGCTTTAATAAGACCCAGAGTAGTCTGTCACAGTTATGGCCTTTAGGGTTTCACTACGATGACATCTGTACGCGGTGACTGAAGGAGAAGAGTAGAGTGGGAATATTTAGGAATGGTTTGGAAAGCTGTATACACATTTGTCTGGTGGAGCTAAATATTTATGCAAGAAGGAGCGAAGCTGCAGAGATGACCCAGCTTTCAACACAGAGGACTTTCTTTCCTGTCGCCTTCATGGTCAAACATCTCTGTTTTCCAGCTCCCCCCCTCTTCCTCTCCCACTTTTTCTGCTATACTCCCACTTGCTTTCATGCCTCCCTGCTTTTTCTCTCCAACCTTTTTCTTCTCAGAGGAGGTGAGTAATCTCTTTTTTTTTTTTTTTCTCTGGAGAGAGAGCGCTGAGGCCATGCTGGAGTTAAAAGCTCTAATAATAGGCAGCGGGTCCAGCTCTCCATCTATCCAGTCCGTCCACCTTCGTAGCAATTGGTGCCTCGCTTTGGTGATCTAGTGAGCATGTTCCCGGCGTTGCCGTGGTGACGGCGGCTTGCTAATGTACTACTTCTGTTTGTCTTTTTCTCATCAGAAAAAGGCAGAAGAGGCTCACAGGGTACTGGAGGGGCTGGGACCCAGAGTGGAACTGGTGAGTTTTTATTTGATGTCCACTTTTTGTCTCTCGTCTCCTTACATTTTTAAACATAAAGAAGTAAATCTGTAAAGCTTTATATTCAGTGTAACATCAGATTGAAATGGATCCAGTGATTTAATTTTATTAGCTCCAGAGTCCTTCCTCGCTACTCAATGGTGATAACACTTTTAAATATATGGAGTGAAAAGTTTAAGTCGATAATCTAGGGTTTTAATGTTTGGTCATTTTGTAATCTGCTGAATGTTTGTTCTGTTCTATCATCCCAGCCTCTGTACAACCAGCCATCCGACACCAAACAGTACCATGAGAACATCAAGATGTAAGTCCGACTCCACGTTGGTCTTGGCTTGTCTCCATTTGCAATATTTGTTTCCTTTGGCCACTTAAGTAGGTCAGAAGTCTATCAGATTAGCGCTGATCTAGGACAGGTTCATTTGAATTTGAATATTTGATCAGTATCTGATGACCTCCGACTGTAACATTACAGTTAGACAATGGCTGTCTTGATTGCATAAGGTTTTCCATCAAACATCAAACCTCCTGCTGTCTTTGAAGGGGTAGCACGGAGATTGTTGTAATCAGTTTTCTCTTTGTGAAGCATAAAATAATGCAGCATTTCCATCTCCCTCACATGTTGTTAATCAGTTTGAAAATATTTGTGGTACAATAGGGCAGGGATTCTCAACCGTACGCAGATTCCTAGCGCTCAGCAAGGGCACTGCAAGGGGTACAAGAAAATATATTATTTCTTAGGTAGTAAAATATCTGGAACAGAATCTGTTTTGTTTTGTCTGGACCCAACTGAAAAGTTCGCTTTTGTTTGAGTTCACCTTCAGCTTTGACACACATCCAAACCAAGCAGAGGAACAAGTAAAGAAAAGCCTCATATCTGCTGTTTTTCACACTGGGCTATCGGAGCTCATTAAAGCAGCTGACGTGTTTTTATGAAAACAAAATCAAACTAATAAAGTCTGACTATAGATTTTGTTCCCAATTCATCAATGTAAATGTGATTATAATTAAGTTACTCAAAGGAACTCTAGTTTTATAAATACAGGTTTGCAATATGATTTTATTTTGTATTCATTTCGATTCCTTACCAGCCTCCAGGCGACATTTTTTGATTTTGTTTTGTTTTTTTGAGATGGAAGATGAGTAAAATAAAAAAGTTTTTATTTTATAATCAGTTATTGTACGTTCCACTTTTGGACAATCATTAATACTTTGAGGGGAACTCGTGTTAAAACAAAATGCCCAAATAGGTTAACAAGTAAAAAAAAGTTTGAGAAACACGACTGTAAGGTGTGAAAACAAATGAAGCATCACCTTTTACCAGTACGGTAATGTTTGACGCCAAGAGTTGGTTTGTTAAGCAGCCAACAGCAGAGTGGCTACACAAGCACACAGCCTGACTTCTGTTTTTTGAATTGAGACGGCTTCCTGGATGGGAATCGAAACGTCTTCAAACTTGGAAAACAAATTCCAGTGGATTGTTTTTTAACTTTTTTAAAACTTTTTTGGAATGACAATGACCTGGATGACAGTCTTCGCCAGTTTATCTGTTTGATTTTTTTTTTTTTATGTATTATTATTAATACATGAAGAATAAAACAGCAGAGCAATAAAATCTTTTTTGCAAAAAATATGTAAAAATTTGCAACAGATAGCTTGTTACGGTTATGGCTGTGATATTAGAATATAGTTTTTACATATGCATAGATATACGTACAGATATATATACAGAACAGCTATATGTGTATATATTTAATCTCTTTTTATTCTTATTTTTTATCTTTATTATATTGTATAGTTGGATGTGTGTATATATTATATAAAACTGTAACTGGATCGTGTAACAAAAGTAATTTCCCTCTGGGATTATTAAAGTATTTCTGATTCTGATTTGGAAAACCTTATTAAAATTGTCCGCCTTTATTGTCTCGGTCCAAATACAGACACCTGTAAAACGACTTTTGTAAAAATAAAATTACTGATTGAACTTCCTAAGTATTACATATCATACTTTACATATACCTAAGGACGCAAATTAAAATAGTTTCTTGTCTTCAAAAAAATAACTTTTTAAAACTTATTTTTATAAAACAGTGCTAAAAAAAAACCCCTATATTTCCTCTGTTGCTCACAGTGTTTGTAAAGAATTTTTATTGAGTTGGTCTAGTTTTGTTCAGAATTAAAAGACTAAACAGAAGTCCGGGAGCAGTTGACTACTTTTAGAGGTCTTATATTCACAACATAAAGTTGCAAAAAAAATTGAAATGGAGCTTAAAAATGTAAAATCTAATGAAGAAAGTGGAGCTGGTTGACAAGTTCATTTGTATCTTTGCTTCTGTCTCCTTTATCCCATCAGCCTCAGCAGATGGCCGCTCACACTGAGCCTGGTTCTGCTGGAGGTTTCTTCCTGTTAAAAGGGAGTTTTTCCTCTCCACTATCGCCACAAGCATGCTTAGTGTAAAGGATTGCCTTCGAGTCGATGCAATCAGTTGGTTTTCCTTTGAAACTTTTGAGTTAATTGGACTGTATAATCTGGTTGAATTGTAAAGTGCCCTGAGATGAAGAATTGGTGCTATATAAATAAACTGAATTGAACTGAATGAAGGTGGAATGGATGGGGGGATTGCTTTGCATCTCAGAATCTGATCCATTATCAGTAATGTTTCCCAGCCCTCCCGTCTTCATCCGTGTTTGCATCAGTGTTTTTCTATTAACTAATAACTAAACAGATCCTCCTTTTACTTTGGAGTTCTGTCTTTTTTTTTTTTTTTTTTTTTTTTTTTTTTTTTTTTTTTTTTTTTTTTTTTTTTGTAGCTGTTGCCTCATACCATTATTCAGTGTGTATAGAGATAAGGAGCCACTTTAGAGAAAGTAAAAACTATAATGTATGGATATAAATTACAGATACAGAGAAAAACTATCACATTACTATATCGAAATCTGTTTCCTTAGTTACTTGACTCCTCTCTTACTTTTTCTTCATCTGGTTCTACCCACTACTGCATCTTGATCAGCAAAACATTGCTTTAATTTTGGCATTTTAGGGAAGCTGGCCTCTAGCTAGGAAAAAAACAAATATAATATGGGTATACAGAGCTTTTATGCCTGCTAACTGATCCATATTCTGGCAAACATTCATCCATGCACTCCTCTACAGTTGTGTTTTTTGTATAAACTATTATACTCAAATAAAAACTACTATTTGACTTATTGCTTAGTTATTGTTTAAGTTAATGCTTTATATTTTACTAGGCATAATTGACAATATAACAAATGAACATTTGATAATGATGGATCCTGTTATGCACATTTGTTTTAATATTTGTGTTAATATTATAATTTAGTCTCCTATTTTTACTCACACTGCAAAAACAACCTAGAAACAAGTAAAAATTTCTTAAATTAACTGTATTTGTCCTTAATTTGAGTAGGTAAATGAGATGGTTTGCCAAAAGAATCAGCATTTTTACTCTTAAAAACAGATAATTAGATAAAATGCACTTGAAATAAAACAATGCAATTGTGTTTTCTTATTTTAATTGTAAATTGTCTTGTTCCATTGGCAAAATGTCTCTTTTACCTCCTCAATCCAAGAACAAATGCACTTATTTTAAGTAGATCTACTTTTTTCAGTGCAGGTTTATCATATATTTGGGTTTTTTCTACATGCTGATGACTTCAGTTGTTGGCAGTCCAACAGCTGATGCACATGTTTATTTCAGTTTAAATGTCAGCTTACAGTAGTTTTTTCTTAGCAACACTAAGCACCTCCTTGGTTGTCAGTTGACTCGATATTGCCTATATCTTGTCCCTCCTGGATTTGTACATGCCACTGTGTCCTTGAGCAAGACATTGATCAATTTCCGATGTTGTTTTCAAGAGCTGAGAGAAGTTTTCCCACAGTTCACGCTGCATTCGAGTGAAAAAAAGAAAAGAAAAAAGCTGGTTAATTGCTCAATCGGAACTCATCACTTAGGACTTATTCATGTTTCTCTGGAAAACTTGTGGGAATAATCATATTTCAACAGGCTGTTCAATGTCCAATCATCCCCCCCCCCCCTTTAGTGTGAAATTCTCAACATCTCACTCACTCAGGCTCTGCAGCTGGGATGTAATTAGGTCCGTAGGGCTCCATCATTAGGCTGTGTGATAATAATTGGGTGTGGGCCATTGAAGCCCCGTTTTCTCCTGATTTCTCTTACCTCAGCAGCTCTGCTAATGTTGCTGCGTGATTATGTGTTTGGATTGTTAACAAACATGCTGGAAATTGATATTTAGATTTTAATGCAGTTAAATGTTGATTTAGTGACTGAGAATTTAGATAGTTAAAGAATTGTGATATGAATGGCTCTTTTTCATGTATTTATGACCTTTTAAGATATAACCTGAGGCAGCAGAAACTTTCCCGTTTGGACCACAGAGCTCGACCCCAGCTTGTGATTTTTATTGCCAGTCACAGCTGCAGGGTTAACAATACAGCACTTTTTCAGTCATTTATAATTGAAGTTATGGGCCCTAAATAACATGATTTATGTCTCAGTGTTATTAACTAAACCAAGTGTCCACTGGGTTTACAGCATGCTCTTTAAGATGATGGTTGATTTTAGGAATAATTGTGGAAATAATCTCTGAAATAAGTGTCTAAGTGATCAGTAAAAGCATTGCTGTAAAAATCTTTTGAAGCACTTTTAAACATGACTACATGTTGTGGTTGTGGTGTGCTGTGTCTGAGGGGTGCAAACATCCTGCAATTAGATAAATGCACTAGGGGTGGAACGGTTCACAAAATCCACGGTTCGGTTCACTGTTTCGTGGTCATGGTTTTCGGTTCGGTATATATGTTGCTTGTTAGCCTGACATGTTGATCATGTTGCTGTTAGCATAAACAAAACGTGTTGCACAATGCTTGCACACTGTTGCACTTTTATCCACAATTTTCTTTCCGCCGTCATCGTAGGTCACTCTAAATGCACAGTGGTCCCATACAGCAGGCCTATAAAGTGCTGCTGGCGTGTCTTCCAACTCCTTTTCTTTCCCACTCGCCATACACACAAGATTCTGTTTTTCTCAGCTACACCCGGCTACGCTGCTTCGCTTCTTCTTCTTCTTGTTTACTACTGGTGATTGGCTTTGGTCGCAGTACCGCCACCTTCTGCTCTGGAGTGTGAACGCTTCGCCTATGAGAAAAAGGAGCAGCGCATGAACCGAGCGCAACACACGCAAACCGAACCGAGACAGTCGAACCGTTTAGAGTGGTCCTAAGATAAAGAGGATGTTCTAAGCCATGTAGTTGGAGGTAGTGATAAAAATTATAACACAAAAAAACAAAACAAAGTGTGTGCTTTAACTTGCATAAGTGTAATGAATGAAAAGATGAAATGAAATATGATCAAGGGCATATCCTAAGAAGGCCTGCATGTCTTTAAATGCGTTCACACGTATGAATATTTGCTTTGTTGAATCGAGGGAGAAAAAGGAATCTGTCGCGAGAAGTATTTCAGAATTGGAATACTTCTTTATATATTTATTTACAGCATATTTATTTATTTGCAGGATATTTGCTTCTCTATTTCCCATGATAAATGTTTTACAAAATGTATCCTTTGTATGTGTTTTTTTGTGTTTGAAGTACTTCGTGTATTTCTAGCCTGTTTGCATCTCTCAGCCAGTGTGCGGCTGAACTGAACTGAACTCAACCCTGCCAAATATTTAACTGCAACAAGAATGACCTGTGCAAGCAGTTCCTTTGTCTTCCTGCCAATAATTTATGATATTAACCTTTGGGAATGATCACACTTGAGTCTGTAACTGATCATTTTATTTGTTCATAAATACTTTAAATAGTAAACTCCGCATCCTCACTAATAGTACATGTTTTACCACATCTTCTTGTTGTGAATTCAATTTTAGTTCTTCTAAACTAGTCTGACTAACAGAAAATGTGCTCAAATTGTAGGATTTAGAACATATTTGAAAGTATATAAAATACAAAAAACAAAAGAGTTACCTACTGGCATAGAAAGTTTTAATGTCATAGAAAGTAAATTGAACACTAGTTTCCTCCTCAGTCAGTGAAGTTATAAATCTAACTTGAGTAATAGGTAGTATTACTTCAGATTACTTGTTTTAAATAATGTTTTAAGTAATGCCAAAATACGTTTTTAGGTTTGCTCAAGTAATTGTAACCAGTCTCTACCCACATTTCCCTTTTATATGTTCATCTAAAGTTCATCGTCTGACAAAAAAAACACATGAAAGTTTTAGCCATTAACCAATAAATGAGATCATCTTTGTTTAGCTTTTGAGGATTTTTGCCCTGAGAAACATTCGAAGGTTGCTTCAAGGTTTGCTTTCACCGCTGACACTGCAGCTTTGGCACGGTGGCATACCACAAGATCTTCCTGACCTATTAACTGCACACTGCTGTCTTCGCTCCTTTTGATCTCTGCACCTTTTGATCAGTATTATTGCCTCAAAGCAATTAACTGAAATCCTCTTTCACTCCGTCTTTGTGTGCGCGTTATTAAATACCAGCTTGTCGGTTTGACCGAGCACAATTAGCATCTTTGTTGTGTTAACCCGTTTGATAAGTTTGGCGTTGATCCCGGCAGGCAGCGATGACTACCAGTGTCTCTGAGCCCCATCCTATTCATGTCTTGCACACACAGTCGGCTCATGAAAAACAGGCCGGTATCCCTGCTTTATGCACACACTTTACGAGGGCAAATCGGAGCTTTAGATTCCAGCTTTTGCTGGTTGAGCAAGATTGAGCAAAACCACTGGAGAACATCTGTCAGAAGCGTGCATGTAATGAATCTTTCAGCTATGGTGTTTTTGAGCGTTACGTCTGATTACAGCGTTCTCCGATATCTCAGAAAGGGCTCAGCCTGATGGAGCAGGACAAAGGAAACCTTTTTCTTGGATAACGGGGCTCCTAATCGTCTTTTTTCCACCCTGTGTCTGACAATACCATCTCTGTCTGATCAGCTTGATCCGGGTTTTTGTTTTGTTTTTTTGCTTAACATTGGATTTTCTCACATTAAACACGTGTACAGGTGCTGGTCATAAAATTAGAATATCATGAAAAAGTAGATTGATTTCAGTAATTCCATTTAAAAAGTGAAACTTGTATATTATATTCATACATTACATACAAACTCATATATTTCAGATGTTTATTTTGTTTAATTTTGATGATTACAAATGACAACAAATGAAAATCTCAAATTCATCATATCAGAAAATTAGAATATTACTGAAGACCAATAAAAACAAAGGATTTATAGAAATGTTGGCCAACTGAAAAGTATGAACATGAAAAGTATGAGCATGTACAGCACTCACTATTTAGTTGGGCCTCCTTTGGCCTGTATTACTGCAGCAATGCGGCGTGGCATGGAGTCGATCAGTCTGTGGCACTGCTCAGGTGTTATGATAGCCCAGGTTGCTCTAATAGTGGCTTTTAGCTCTTCTGAATTGTTGGGTCTGGTGTATTGAATCTTCTTCTTCACAATACCCCATAGATTTTCTATGGAGTTAAGGTCAGGAGAGTTTGCTGGCCAATTAAGAACAGGGATACCATGGTCCTTCAACCAGGTACTGGTAGCTTTGGCACTGTGTGCAGGTGCCAAGTCCTGTTGGAAAATGAAATCTGCATCTCCAAAAAGTTGGTCAGCTGCAGGAAGCATGAAGTGCTCTAAAACTTCCTGGTATGTGGCTGCGTTGACCCTGGACCTCAGAAAACACAATGGACCAACACCAGCAGATGACATGGCACCCCAAACCATCACTGACTGTGGAAACTTTACACTGGACTTCAAGCAACGTGGATGAAGTGCCTCTCTTCTTTTCCTCCAGACTCTGGGACCTTGATTTCCAAAGGAAATGCAAAATTTACTTTCATCAGAGAACATGACTTTGGACCACTCACCAGCAGTCCAGTCCTGTTTCTCTTTAGCCCAGGCAAGACGCTTCTGACGCTGTCTGTGGTTCAAGAGTGGCTTGACACAAGGAATGCGACAGCAGAAACCCATGTCTTTCATACGTCTGTGTGTGGTGGTTCTTGAAGCACTCACTCCAGCTGCAGTCCACTCTTTGTGAATCTCCCCCACATTTTTGAATGGGTTTTGTTTCACAATCCTATCCAGGGTGCGGTTATCTCTCTTGCTTGTACACTTTTTTCGACCACATCTTTTCCTTCCCTTCGCCTCTCTATTAATGTGCTTGGACACTGAGCTCTGTGAACAGCCAGCCTCTTTAGCGATGACCTTTTGTGTCTTGCCCTCCTTGTGCAAGGTGTCGATGGTCGTCTTTTGGACAACTGTCAAGTCAGCAGTCTTCCCCATGATTGTGTAGCCTATAGAACTAGACTGAAAGACCATTTAAAGGCTTTTGCAGGTGGTTTGAGTTAATTAGCTGATTAGAGTGTGGCACCAGGGGCCATCAATTTTGAACCTTTTCACAATATTCTAATTTTCTGATATGATGAATTTGAGATTTTCATTTGTTGTCATTTGTAATCATCAAAATTAAACAAAATAAACATCTGAAATATATGAGTTTGTATGTAATGTATGAATATAATATACAAGTTTCACTTTTTAAATGGAATTACTGAAATCAATCTACTTTTTCATGATATTCTAATTTTATGACCAGCACCTGGAAGATCTGGATGTGATTTTTTAAGAAATGCAGAGATTGACCTTTAAAGATGAAAAAAGCCATCTTTTCTTATTACCTTGCATCACACTGGAAAAAATCTAAATCTTTTCTTAAAATAAATGCATTTGTTCTTGCAGGGTTCCCGCGGGTCCTTAAAAAGTCTTAAAAGGCATTGAATTCTTCAAAATAAAACTAAGGCCTTAATTGGTATTAAAATGTCTTAAATCAGTCTTTCGTAGGTCTTAATTTTTAAAACATCATAAATAGGATACTTTTTATTATGATTTATTTTTGTGATCTAAGTAAAACATTAAAATTGACCTTTTGTTTTTACAAAAGGTCAATTTTATTAATTGAGTTAATTGAGTTAAATAACTGCATACAATTATTGGTTCCGTCCCGATAGCGGAACCAATAAAAGCGTTGAGATGCGCCATTCACTTTTTGTCTGGAAAATATGAGCAAGTGTAAATGTAACGATAATTGTCTCCAGCCAAGAGTTTTCTCCATGGCTAAAACCAGGGAACATGCATGAGGCTCAGTGGATTTAGTGCAAGAAGTCATTCAAGCTCAGAACGATGGGAATTAAGGCAGTGGAGTCACACATGCGAACCACGAAACACAAAGCGTCAAAATGGAGTTACAGAGAAACATGCCGTATTTCTCAGTTTTGTTCCACCCTTGTCTCTGCAACGCCTCCACTTATCACCAAATCAAACATACTAAGAAAACAATACAAAGAAAAATAGCTGCAAAAAAGACTTAGCACTGGTTATGTTGCGGCTTTAAAACTGATTTGTTTTGTTCCCTGCTAAAACAAAGTTTGTGAATTCAGTTAAATAATTGTTCAAATATATCTGTCATTTGTGTGTTTTTAGCTTTCTTCCTGTATGGGAAGCTTTTCAAAATTTTAGACATTAGTGCAGTGGTTTATGTTAAAATAAACCTTTGGGTTAATTTGTCGCAAGCGGGTTTTTCTTGTGTTTCTTGTAAATTTGGTCTTAAATTTTTATTTCAAGTGGCATTAAAAAGTCTTAAAAAGTCTTGAATTTAACTTGCCTTATGCTGTAGGAACCCTGTCTTGGATTGAGGAGGTAAAAGAGCAATTTTTCCAATAGAACAAGACAATTTACATTTAAAATAAGAAAACTCAATTGTCTTATTTCAAGTGCACGTTATCTAATTATTTTAAGAGTAAAAATACTCATTCCTTTTGCAAACTATCTCATTTACCTACTCAAATTAAGAATAAATACACTTAATTTAAGAAGTTTGTTATTTTTAGATTGTTTTTCCAGTGCATTAATGTTATATTATTTGTCAGTTCTCTTACCAACCTCTAGATAACGGCTGTTTTAGCGGCGTGTCCTTGCCTCCGTCCAGAGGGAACCACCGGCTCAGCCGAAGTGTCTAACTTAGACTAAGATTACATTAATCAGTAGAGAGCATGACCTTACAAGTGACAGATTAAGTGTCAGGAATAAAACTCTGTCTTGCTGCAAAGAAAGAGATGAACCGAGCAGCTGCCTAAGGAGATTACTGGCCTTGACCTTTATTTGAAGCTGTGGGTCTGGCTGTTCCCAACACAGACGAGTTTTATAAGTTTGGCTCCCTTTGCTATCCCTTCCGCCCAGAAGCAAGATTGAGTTTATCGAGCGTCTGCGCTCAAAAGACAGGCATTTTTTCCCCCCCGTTTATGTGAAGGTGTAATATAAGGTTTTCTTATTTACTATTCAGTCTGTAAAGAAGGGGGTTGGGAAGGTTTCAAGGGTAGAAAATAAACCAAGCCTGTTTCTATTTTTTCAGGGAAAAACCAGAACATGGAAATGGCTTCATTGGCGTTTTCTGTGCAAAATCCAACATCAGTCAGAAACAAATGTAATCATAGATTGTATATGAAAATCAGATAAGTTATGACCTGTCCAATTTGTTTAAGTAATTTCTAATCAAAAGGCTTAAATTAAATGAAAGCAATTATAAAAACTTGTATTTGATTCTTGTCCACTTTTGTTCTGAATTGGACCGACTATACTTATTTATATCTGTCTGTCTGTGTATATGTGTATATAGATTTAAACACATCATTGGTATTTATGTTAATTTCTATTTGATCACTTATAATTACAACAGTAAGATTATTCTCAGGCTGTATCTCTACCCATGTTACATCTCTTTATCCCACTTTTCCTCATTCTTTGCAAAATGGCCTAATTGTTTTTGACTGGTTCGTTTTAACACTTGTTTTGATCTAAACTAGCGTTTCTTAACCCTGATGCTCGGGGTCCACTGCCCTTCATGTTTTAGATCTGTCTCTGCTCTACCACGCCTGTTTCAAATATTTGCATTACCTCCTCAGCAGCCATGAAATGTTGCAAAAACCTTTTGATCACTTTTCTACTCAGGTCAGGTGCTTAGAGGCAGGGAAACACGTAAAACATGTTGGTCAGTGGTCCCTGAAGACCAGGGTTAGGAAACCCTGACCTAAACAAGCTGCTGTAACTCTAGATCTATATTTATAGCCACTTTGAGTCTTTCTCAGTCTTCTAAATTTGTGCTTAGTATCATCTAGGGCTGGGTAATAATGCCAAAACACATATATGTATGTAAATGAAATGAAGGCCTCTGAATGACAACAAAATTTTAAAAACTTCTACAACTTTAATTTAATTCAGTTTATTTCTATGGCGCCAATTCACAACACGTCATCTTTACAGTTCACCAGATCATAGCCAAATTGATTTAAAGTTTTCTATCTGAGGAAAACCATTTGATAGCATGGACTCATCTGCAATCCCTCACACTAAGCATGCTTGTAGCGACAGTGGAGAGGAAAAACTCCCTTTTAACAGGAAGAAACCTCCAGCAGAACCAGGCTCAGTGTGAGCGGCCATCTCCTGAGGCCGACAGAAGGAGACAGAAGCAGAGATGCAAAAAGCAACCGTAAAAGGCGGCCCGTCTTGGAAACACATACATTACATTTGAGAAATATATGCTTTGAACTTCCCAGTTTTATATAGATTCGTGCATTTTCTTTTTCAGTCAGTGCTTTCAGAGGGATTTAAAATTTTTTATAGATGCTGGAGATCAACCTGTTTTCCAGTGTAGTCCTGTTTCTCTGACTGTGATTAACTGGATGTGCTCTCTTCATCGTCTGACATGGGAGTTGGCTCGGAGCTCGTCTGTCTGGCTGTGTGTTTCCTGGACTGGGCCGCCTTTTATAGTTTACTTTTGCATCTCTGCTTCTGTCTCCTTGAACCCCAGTCGGCCTCAGCAGATGGCCGCTCACACTGAGCCTGGTTCTGCAGGAGGTTTCCTCCTGTTAAAAGGGAGTTTTTCCTCTCTACTGTCGCTACAAGCATGCTTAGTGTGAGAGATTGCCTTCGAGTCAATGAGTCGATGCATTTAACTGGTTTTCCTTAGATAGAAAACTTTTAATCAATTTGACTGGATGAACTGGTGAACTGTAACAAGCCTTGAGATGACATGTGATGTGAATTGGCGCTATAAAAGTAAACTGAATTGAGTTAAATTAGACCAAAACTGTGCATTTTGTATTGGTTAATTACTGAGAGGCATCATAGTAAAAGTGGCTAAATACAAAATCAACCAAGACTTAAAAAAAAAAAAAACCCTCCAAAACTGCATCCTCCTGTGATTGACATAATGGCAGTCCAACCACTGGATGTCCGATAAACTTCTTCATGGTGGTTTATTCCTGTTTTTCTTGCTTTATCAATGCAGAAACCACGCCATGAGGAAGAAGCTCATCCTGTATTTCAAAAGGAGAAATCACGCTCGTAAGCAGTGGGTAAGTAGAAAACTCCTGGTGTGACTCAGCCAGAGAGAGATGACTAGTGTGAAACGGGGCCAGCTGCTCCTCGAAGCGAGTGGCCATTTTAGACCTGCCAAGGAGGGAAAATGAGGCTCTGTTGGTGATCTGTTGTCTGTGTTTGCTTTAAGCCGCGGGGGAAACCACAGCTGCAGAAAACAAGTAGAAAAGATCTCTGCGGCTGAAATAGTTTGATGTCTTCTGGATTCATTCTTTCTGCCAAACACTGCAGTGACCATGTGGTGCATTTGTTGTTTTTCTGTTTTTTTTCCTGGCAGTGTTTGTGGAAACAAAAGCCAAAGTAAAAAGATTTTTGTGAATCAGGCTGTTCTGTCAAATTTGCATATCGGCTAACTCATATTGGAAGCGAGAAAGAATCAAACTCTGTGACATGTTGGTGTCTGCCTCACGTATCTTCCCTCATAGTGTGTCTAAGTGGGGGAGGTAGTCTCGCATGCAGAGTTATCGCCCTGTAGTTTAACAAGCCCGCTGAGGGTCTGGTCTCCACCAGGGTTAATAGGTTGCTTCATGGAGGAAGAAAAGCTACGCCTTGCCGTCTGCTAGAGCTCCAAATCATGTCTCTGCATAGAACATTTGGCATGTCAAAATCATTAAATCTGGAGTGCAATCAGTTATTGCACTCCAGATTTAATGACCCCTCAGTCCTGCATGTTTCATTCAGAAGAAATGTTACAGTTCTGCAGAGATCCTTTTCTTTCTCTGAACTCCCAGGAACAGAAGTTTTGCCAGCGCTATGACCAGCTGATGGAGGCCTGGGAGAAGAAGGTGGAGCGCATTGAAAACAACCCGCGGCGCCGGGCTAAGGAGAGCAAGGTGCGGGAGTACTACGAGAAACAGTTCCCAGAGATCCGCAAGCAGAGGGAGATGCAGGAACGGATGCAGAGGTGGGATGAACACAGCAGACTGGATGTGCTTTGAAACCAGCTCCGTTTTAGAGGATGGCTGGGATAAACTTTGTCTCTCTGCGTCTGCAGCCGTGTCGGGCAGCGAGGAGGCGGACTGACCTCATCTGCAGCCCGAAGCGAACACGAAGTCTCCGAAATCATTGATGGGATATCAGAGCATGAGGTGAGCCCTTTCTGTTAAAATTGGTCGGCCCCCCCCTCCCCAAATTGCCCTTTGGCAACTCTTTGGGTGACCTGCAAGTCTGCAACAGTAGGAAATTTCCAGGTAAGCTTTGTTCTCAATGCTAACCTGCCTTTTCCGTCTTTGGAAATATGCTCAGGCATTCCAGATCAATATAAGGGGCTGGAATTAGGTGCAGTTTCGGATTCTGTCCTCTCTGTCAAAGACCTAACTTATCTTTGTTTTAAAGTTTCCAAGTTTTGGACACCAAAGACTGTCCAGCTGTAAAGGTTCCACGCCAGCAGCTTTGATTTCATCAGTAATAGATTCATTGAACAAATATTGTTTTCCTTTTTAAATAAATGTTTCTCAATAAGCAAATGTTTGAATTAAGGAAAAAGGGTCATTTTGAGTGCATTATAAATGGCTTAAACATGTAAAAATAAAAACCATACCTCTTAAGGAGTTTTTGAGGGAGCATATTCATAAAGGTGCTTTCTTAAAGCAAAAAGTTATATACATATATTTATACAGCTTTGACTCAGAGTCAATTCTCAGAGTATTAATGTTATAATTTATAGTCTGTATACTCATTTAATGATTATTTAATAGTGGTTTGGTAAAAACGGCTGCACATTGGAGCAGTGAGTAGCACTGCTACCTTTCAGCAAGAAGTTTTGGAGTTCGATTCCCTGCCCGGGGACTTTCTGCATCGAGTTATGTTTCCCTGAGCATGCATGGGTTCTCTCAAGGTACTCCGGCTTCCTCCCACAGTCCAAAAACATGACTGTTAGGTTACCATATTTTCACGACTATAAGGCGCACATAAACGTCTTTTTTTCCCCTCAAAATGTGCGGCGCGCCCTATGGTGCGGTGCGCCCTATGTGTGTTGTAACTGCGGACTTTTGAGACCCCCTCATTGAGGAGATGATGAAAGAGTGGCTGAATGTAAGGAGACCAGGTGTTTTTTTTCCACTCATCACTATTGCTGTTATTCTGTGACTCCGCGCGTGCCCATCTCACAGCTGTGTGACCTGTAGGTTAGGGTTAGGGTTGCTGTTATTCAACTGCTCAACATCGGTGTGAACCGGACGCAGCAGAGAACCAATCAGAGAAGCTGATCTGGGAGCTGACAGCGAGACAGACACATCGCTCTGATGACATATGATATTAAAGCAAATGAAAGGGCTGGATGGATGAGGAGATGATGAAAGCGTGGCTGAGGGAGGTGTATGTGAGGAGACCAGGTGGTTTTTTCCACACATCACCATCGCTGTTAATCTGTGACTCCATGCGTGCCCATCTCACAGCCGATGTGAGAAACAAGGTGAAACGAATGAAGGACAGAGGAACTTCAACCCCTCGACATCGGTGTGAACCGGCCGTTCAAAGTAAGGCTGCGAGCGGCGTGGGAGCGATGGATGACAGACGGAGACCACAGTTTCAGGATAAGTGGAAGGCAGCGCCGGGCAAATTACGCCACCGTTTGCGGATGGATTGTAGATGCTTGGGCTAACGTGTTTGCTGGCTCTGTTGTTCAAGCTTTCGCAAAAGCCGGCATCATTTCCAAGGAGCCGCGCTGCACGGAAAGTGACTCTGACAGCGAAGAAGGGGAAATTGGCATGTCTGATTTAGCGCAGCTGTTTAATTCAGAAACAGAGGATGAGGACTTTGATGGGTTTGATTAATACTTTGTAATAAATACATGAATAAAGCACAAACATACTCAGTTTTGCTCCCGCTCTATTTTTCTACCTGAAAACTTAATTCAACAGCAGCCTCTGGGCGGGTCTCCTCCTCTTCACCGTGGTGGCTGGCAGGTGTTTTTTCATCTAAATAATCTAAATCTTGCAGCTATATTTGCTGTGATCAGTGGGAATAAAGTAGTTTTAATATGATTTTAAGTGAGAAAGGCCACCTGAAAACTTCATAATTGCAGTCAGTTCATCCAGATTATCTATTTCTGTCGGAGGCGCTCAGACCCCCACATACCAACGGTGCACCGACAGCAGAAATCCCTTCATCAGCAGCCTCTGGGCCTGTTCGCCTCCGGGTTCACCGCGGTGGCTGGCAGGTGTTTTTCATCTAAATAATTTAAACTGCAGGCACCAGGATACCGGTAATAAAAGTTTCAGGATTTTAATTTACCGTATTTTCACGACCATAAGGCGCACCGGACTAAAAGGCGCAGTCTCAGTTATGTGTCCCATTTCTGTATTTAACACACACATAAGGCGCACCGGACTATAGGGCGCGTTTTTTATATACAGGTACATGTCCTCTCAGGTGGATTTTCCCACTTAAAAACATATTAAAACTACTTTATTCCCACTGATCACAGCAAATAAAGCTGCAAGGGGTATTTATTACAAAGTATTATTCAAACCTGGGAACCGGCCGTGAGAGACACATCGCTGATGACACAGGGCTGTGATTTACTCCTCTGATACAGTTTATTGACGCATAAATTAACTTAAAACATAGGCAGGATAATAATCTGGATGAACTGACTGCAATGATAAAATTTTCAGGTGGACTTTCTCACTTAAAAAGATTTAGATTATTTAGATGAAAAAACACCTGCTGAGGTGAGCCCGGATGCGCCGCGGCCCAGAGGCTGCTGTTGAATTAAGTTTTCAGGTAGAAAAATAGAGCGGGAGCAAAACTGAGTATGATTGTGCTTTATTCAAGTATTTATTACAGAGTATTAATCAAACCCCTCAAAGACCTCATCCTCTGTTTCTGAATTAAACAGCTGCGCTAAATCCGACATGCCAGTTTCCCCTTCTTCTTCGCTGTCAGAGTCACTTTCCGTGCCGGGCGGCTCCTTGGAAATAATGCCGGCTTTTGCGAAAGCTGGAACAACAGTCCCAGCAGAAACGTTAGTCCAAGCATCTACAATCCATCCGCAAACGGTGGCGTAACTTGCCCGGCGCTGCCTTCCACTTTTAGTGAAACTGTGCTCTCCGTCTGTCATCCATCGCTCCCACGCCGCTCGCAGCCTTACTTTGAACGGCCGGTTCACACCGATGTCGAGCGGTTGAAGTTCCTTTGTCAGACCTCCCGGAATAACAGCAAGCACAGCGTTCATTTCTTTGACCTTTATATTCACATCGGCTGTGAGATGGGCACGCATGGAGTCACAAATGAACAGAGATGATGATGCGTGGAAAAAACCACCTGGTCTCCTTACATACAGGTGCTGGTCATAAAATTAGAATATCATGAAAAAGTAGATTGATTTCAGTAATTCCATTTAAAAAGTGAAACTTGTATATTATATTCATACATTACATACAAACTCATATATTTCAGATGTTTATTTTGTTTAATTTTGATGATTACAAATGACAACAAATGAAAATCTCAAATTCATCATATCAGAAAATTAGAATATTGTGAAAAGGTTCAAAATTGATGGCCCCTGGTGCCACACTCTAATCAGCTAATTAACTCAAACCACCTGCAAAAGCCTTTAAATGGTCTTTCAGTCTAGTTCTATAGGCTACACAATCATGGGGAAGACTGCTGACTTGACAGTTGTCCAAAAGACGACCATCGACACCTTGCACAAGGAGGGCAAGACACAAAAGGTCATCGCTAAAGAGGCTGGCTGTTCACAGAGCTCAGTGTCCAAGCACATTAATAGAGAGGCGAAGGGAAGGAAAAGATGTGGTCGAAAAAAGTGTACAAGCAAGAGAGATAACCGCACCCTGGAGAGGATTGTGAAACAAAACCCATTCAAAAATGTGGGGGAGATTCACAAAGAGTGGACTGCAGCTGGAGTGAGTGCTTCAAGAACCACCACACACAGACGTATGAAAGACATGGGTTTCTGCTGTCGCATTCCTTGTGTCAAGCCACTCTTGAACCACAGACAGCGTCAGAAGCGTCTTGCCTGGGCTAAAGAGAAACAGGACTGGACTGCTGGTGAGTGGTCCAAAGTCATGTTCTCTGATGAAAGTAAATTTTGCATTTCCTTTGGAAATCAAGGTCCCAGAGTCTGGAGGAAAAGAAGAGAGGCACTTCATCCACGTTGCTTGAAGTCCAGTGTAAAGTTTCCACAGTCAGTGATGGTTTGGGGTGCCATGTCATCTGCTGGTGTTGGTCCATTGTGTTTTCTGAGGTCCAGGGTCAACGCAGCCACATACCAGGAAGTTTTAGAGCACTTCATGCTTCCTGCAGCTGACCAACTTTTTGGAGATGCAGATTTCATTTTCCAACAGGACTTGGCACCTGCACACAGTGCCAAAGCTACCAGTACCTGGTTGAAGGACCATGGTATCCCTGTTCTTAATTGGCCAGCAAACTCTCCTGACCTTAACCCCATAGAAAATCTATGGGGTATTGTGAAGAAGATGCAATACACCAGACCCAACAATTCAGAAGAGCTAAAAGCCACTATTAGAGCAACCTGGGCTATCATAACACCTGAGCAGTGCCACAGACTGATCGACTCCATGCCACGCCGCATTGCTGCAGTAATACAGGCCAAAGGAGGCCAAACTAAATACTGAGTGCTGTACATGCTCATACTTTTCATGTTCATACTTTTCAGTTGGCCAACATTTCTATAAATCCTTTGTTTTTATTGGTCTTCAGTAATATTCTAATTTTCTGATATGATGAATTTGAGATTTTCATTTGTTGTCATTTGTAATCATCAAAATTAAACAAAATAAACATCTGAAATATATGAGTTTGTATGTAATGTATGAATATAATATACAAGTTTCACTTTTTAAATGGAATTACTGAAATCAATCTAATTTTTCATGATATTCTAATTTTATGACCAGCACCTGTACACCTCCCTCAGCCATGCTTTCATCATCTCCTCGTCCATCCAGCCTTTTTCATTCGCCTTAATAACAACTCCAGCTGGAGTTGAAACGCTGGCCCCACTCGTTCTTTGCTCCACGATCCACCTCTCCAGTCTTTCCTCCAACTCGGGCCACCTCGCCTTATGTCCGCGGAAACTCAGCTGCGTCTTCTTCACCAGTCGGAGTTCGTTTTCCAGCTTCCTCCACTTGCGAACCATTGATTCATTTATATCGAATTCTCTCGCAGCTGCTCGATTTCCATGTTCCTCTGCGTAGCTGATAGCCTTCAGTTTAAACTGGGCTTCATAGGCGTGTCTCTTTGCCATTTCCAGGGTTGTTAAGACAACAATGTTCTGCATAAAGCACATACCTGTTCTTTTATACACAAGCCACGCCCACACTTCCCCCTTTAAGGTTCTCACATACTCATGGTGGTCTCAACAACGTCCGCAGATAGGGCGCACCGCACCAAAGGGCGCACCCCACATTTTGAGGGAAAAAAAAGACGTTTAGGTGCGCCTTATAGTCGTGAAAATACGGTAATTTAGGAGTGATCACAGCGCTGTGTCATCTGCGATGTGTCTGTCTCACAGCCAGCTCCCAGGTTTGATTAATACTTTGTAATAAATACATGAAAAAAGCACAGCCATACTCAGTTTTGCGCCCGCTCTATTTTTAAATACGCAGTAGAGGTATTTAAAGGTAGTAGAGGACATGTACCTGTATATAAAAAACGCGCCCTATAGTCCGGTGCGCCTTATGTGTGTGTTAAATACAGAAATGGCACACAAAACTGAGACTGCGCCTTTTAGTATGGTGCGCCTTATGGTCGTGAAAATACGGTAATTAATTTCTCTAAATTCTCCTTGGGTGTGAGTGTGTGTGAATGGTTGTTTGTCCTGTTTGTCTCTGTGTTGCCCTGAGATGGACTG
Source organism: Cyprinodon tularosa (assembly GCF_016077235.1). NCBI lineage: Eukaryota > Metazoa > Chordata > Actinopteri > Cyprinodontiformes > Cyprinodontidae > Cyprinodon > Cyprinodon tularosa. The sequence goes on from NW_024037893.1 coordinate 4,108,898, forward strand.
GCAACCTGTCCAGGGTGTACCCCTGGTTCGGTTAAAAATTAATACATTTTTTGCAAATGAATAGATTTAACTCTAAAAGGCTCTTAAACTTCCTATTGGTATAAAAGTATTACATAATTGAGGTGTTAAACCAAATAACCAAAAGTTTTCTTTTAGTCTCCAGAAGTATTTTATTCAGGAAACAGGAGAGTTTTGTTGTGGGATTCGTCTAATCCACAGCTGTCAAACTGGTTCCAGAAAGGGCCGTGTGGCTGCAGGTTTTCTTTCTAACCAAACATTAGCACACCAGACTCCATTCATCTCATCAAGTCATCATGTTCAGATTGGACTCCTTTGACTAGATGACTGGAGTCTGGTGTGCTATTGCTTGGCTGGAAAGAAAATCTGCAGCCACACGGCCCTTTCTGGAACCACTTTGACACCCATGGTCTAATCACTCATTGTCCCTCTAGAAACCGGGTCCCAATCAGATTGTAGGGATAGAACTTGTAAGGGGGCGGTGCTTATGAATCTATTGACGGTGTAGCTACCAGATCTGCTCCGGCCGTGCGCATGCAATTGATGTTACGCTACATGATTGGCTGAACATTGCCACATGGTGTAAAACTTAGTGGTTGCCCAGACAAAGACAAAAACATCATGCGGCGCCGAGTCGGGAGCATCTGTAGTGTAAGCGTGTCCAATGACCGATGAAGTTTTACCTTGACTATAAAAAAAACTGAGAAAAATCTGTTTATGGTGAACAAAGTAACTGTTAGATCATGATATAAAGGGAGAGCGCTGGGTAGCACTGTGGCTAGCTGTGCTCCGTAGCTAACAGGTTAGCCTCTTTCAGCTCGGTCAGTTAGCCATATTAAGCTACAGTACTTTTAACATTAAACCGTTAGCTTTCTATAAGAAGACTAACTTTTTTGTCTAAAATCTCTATGAAAGTTATTTTTGAGATGTTCCATTTGTCCTTCCTGTCCTCAGATCTTAATAAAAAGAATAAAAATAAGCTGAGACTTGTTTTGTAACATTGTTAAATGGCAGAGCTCAGTCTGTCTTAGAACACAGTCATTTTCTTCAAGACTGAGAATAATTTGTTTTCTTCTTTCGGCTACGGGTGCAATACAGTTCGTCCGATTGGAGTTGCCATATATTGACGTCATAAGAAGGGGCGGGACCCCGAGCAGATCTGGAACCTACAACGGCTCATTATCTTCTTTTAACTTTAAATTATAACACGTCAGTTTTATCTGCCTGCACAGCACTTTGATTGATAGATCCTTACAATTTCTTTATCGTTATTAAACCAGGTAACTTGTTTTTTTTGTTTTTTTTAAATAAAAAATAAAACACAAGAATAAAGTAAAATAACCTGATTTCAGTGGCTACATTAATATATGAATTATTTTATGAATACATGGACTTTAACTCTTAATCTTCAGATTTTTATTTACTATTTATAAAGCCTGGTATAAATAAAATTAATAAAAAGGGTTTTTATTTGCATTAAAACAATCCTTGTTGCCGACCAGCCTTTTGCATGTTTCCACTTCTATTTAGAAAATGTATCTTTGATGATTTGTTCAAGGGTTAAAGGTTGGAAGGCCTCCTTTCCATCACCCCAATCATTAGTTCCCATGTAGACCAATCCAAAACGTTAATGTTACTACCATCCGGGAAAAAAAACAAGTTTATTAAAGATGGCTGTTAACTTAGATTTGCCAGTGGTGTGAATAATTTTAAGTTTAACTACAGATATGTGTGCATGTGTTCAAAATCTCAAGAAAAAATAACAAGAACATAAAACTGTGTCTGGCAGAACTGGGGAATTTGAAACTGAAAGAGTTTGGCAACTCAGATTTGCAAATGTTGTCATGATTCAGTCCTGAGAGAAAAAGCCATTGATGTAAAGAGCTTTAACATATCTGAAGGTTTCAGATTTAAAAAATGTTGGAGGAATTTTATGCGGCCAATTGGACCTAAGCGGGGCATCACTGTAATGTTCCTCCAAAGCATTGATATCGATCACAGTGCATTTCATAACCTACTTAGTCAGCAAAGTAGAGCAGGTAGAGGCTTGTTTTTAACTCCATCAAATTAAACTGTGCAATATTAATACATGGCTACACAAAAAACACTTTTATTTAAAGGTTTAACCACATTGTGCCAAAAATAAAGTTTTGGACAACAATCACAAGGCTCTCTTTGTGAATTAAGAGCAATTCAAAGGCAGCCAGTCTTGATCTCCTAGAGGGATGTTGTTCTAAAGCTAGAATAGATAACAGCGCTCCTCTCCCATGGATGCATTCGTTTTCAAACATGTCTTTGTAAGCAGAATTCGTTTCTCTTTTAGGACCAGTCTGTTGACTTGAGGATTTTTGCTTTCTCTTTCTCGTCTCATCCACGTGCAGAACACAGAGAAGCAAATGCGTCAGCTGGCGGTCATCCCTCCTATGCTGTTCGACGCCGAGCAGCAGCGCATCAAGTTCATCAACATGAACGGACTGATGGACGACCCAATGAAGGTTTACAAGGACCGGCAGGTTATGAACATGTGGAGCGAGCAGGAGAGGGACACTTTCCGGGAGAAGTGAGCAAAGCAGTCTTTTTCTTCTAAATTCTGTTTACTGGTCAAACTGGGGAAATGCCACACGAGTCTCGTTATGCTCCTTACACAAAGTGCTTGGCAGCTGACCTTAAGCCACAAAATTTAAAGTGTTATTCCCTGTGATATCTGAGTAGCTGATAAAGGGTCAGTGAGTTGTTTCTTTTTTGCTAAGGAAGTGAATCTTCCCCTTTCGTGAGAACTGAGAGGAGGTTTGGAGCTGCAAATCAAATCAGGACCACACAGTAAAACTGGTGACTTTTAAGTTACCCACACAAAGAGCTTTAGTTTCCTCTTCAGGTCACACTCACCCCAAACAAACACTCGCTGTGACCAGCGCATGTCAGCTGGGGTGTTTCCCGCTGCATCTAAGATGATTTAAATGTCTAATCATTTACAAAACTCAGTCATTTTTCTCTGATCAGCTTTTTTTTCCCCTCTTAAAGGTTCATCCAGCATCCTAAAAACTTTGGCCTGATAGCTTCATTTCTAGAGAGAAAGGTATGATTCTTCTTCTTTTTTTTGGCCCTTTTCTTCCGTTGTTGTTTTAGAGTAAGTTTGTGCTCAGAGGAAGTGAAATGTCATCTCACATTTGCATTTCAGACGGTGGCAGAGTGTGTGCTCTTTTACTACCTGACCAAAAAGAATGAAAACTACAAGAACATAGTGCGAAGGAACCGGCGCCGAGGGAGATCCCTGGTAATATTTTACTCTTGAAAGTTCAGCCTGAGGAGTGTGGTCATGTTTACTTTAGGGTCTGCGTACCACTACAGCTGGTGAGCTAAAAGCTAAGCAGCTACTAGCTTATTGCAGTTCTGGTTACTCTCAATTCTTAAACACATTTTCTAAGATCTAGCAGCGTTTATGTTCCTCTTTTTTTTCTATAGACTGAAAGCTGGATGTATGTCTGTAGAGGAAGAGCGTTAAAAAACGATTTCCTGCCATAAATGTTTTGATTTGAACGTTTTAAGGGAGTTGGAGCAAAGATTAGGATCAGTTTTGGATGTCGGGCTGAAAAACGTACTTTCAATCACATCCAGCCGTTTAGATCATGATGGAAAAATGTAAACGTTATGTATTGAGCTTCAGCGCTTTGCAACACGAACTATCAGTGTCTTTTATCAGGATTTCTATGTGATAGACCAACATAGTGTCATGCATAGTTGTATATTGGAGGAAAAAAATATTTCCCCTCAAAAAAACTTTATAGAACCCCGTTTTGCAGCTAATCTTTAGCTGCTCCAATGTTTTAGCTTCAGGGTCTCAAGACAGCTTTTCTTTGCAGAAACATTCAGAGGTTTGGTCAAAGTTGATCAGAGGATGGATGGAAGAAAAATAATCCTAGAAGAAAAATAACTTTCGTTCTCAGCCACCCTTTACTCTGACGCCCCTAAATTTAATTTAGTTGCAATTCAGTTTATTTCTATAGTGCCAATTCACAACACGTCATCTCAAGGCACTTTACAGTTCACCAGATCATCAAGTCAAATTGATTGAAAACTTTTCTATCTAAGAAAAACCAGTTGATTGCATTGATTCATTGACTCTTCTGCAATCCGTCACTCTAAGCATGCTTGTAGCAACAGTGGAGAGGAAAAACTCCCTTTTAACAGGAAGAAGCGTCTAGCAGAACCAGGCTCAGTGTGAGCGGCCACCTGCCGCGACAGAAGCAGAGATACAAAAGGCAACTGTAAAAGGCGGCAGCGTCCAATACCGTATTTTTCGGACTATACATCGCTCCGGAGCCAAAAAACGCATTCTGAAGACGAAAAAAACATATTTACGTCGCACCGGTTTAAAAGTCCCACCTTTTTTGAAAGGTTATTCTATGCATGGGATCCGTTTTCTGATAACTGCTGCATGGTAGGCTACTACTCAAAGACTGTATTGTTTTATTTCATGAACGAGCATCTGAGAAGCAGTGATAATCATTCAGACCACTATATCATATCAAGACCACAACACTATAGATGAACAATATAGTTTATCTTGAAAGAATAAACAGGCCCATTTTAAAAACTCTAAACATTGTCATTGTTGCAATGCCAATTTGCAACGCACCAGAGTACAAGTCGCACGGCCAGCCAAACCATGAAAAAAGTGCGACTTATAGTCAGAAAAATACGGGAATTGTTTCAAGTCATTACGATCTAATGGCCAAAAGTGATTTTTCCATCAAAAGCAAAAATATTTTTACTCTGAAACTCCAGTTTAATAATAATCCAAAGCTTTTCACATAATTTAGCTAAAATTGATACAAATCTCATTATCACTAAGTCATGAAACGTTCTAAAGATGTGAAATTCACCAACTCACTCAAATGTTTATTTTTCCTTCTCGTTTAAGTCCCAGTCACATTCAGAGAAACAGGACTACACTGAAAAAACAGGCCGATCTCCAACATCTATAAACAAAGGTGTTGATGGCAGCAGCACAGCTGATATTATATTATAAATATAATCCTTAATAAACAAACACTTTAAGATATAATCTATTAGGAAATAAGGTGCTGAATCATTTTCCATCAGCTTTGCGTTGTTTAGATGGTTCTCGCAGGGTCCCAATAAAATGCGTAGGAGTTATAACTCTGCATTTTACATAAACTATCCTCATGAAACTGTCTTCAAATAAATGTTTAATGTTCTTTAGGAGGATATAAACTAATTAGAGCTCATTCAAACCCTTTCCATTATTTTTCCTCATAAGGGCCTACATAAGAATTTTACCCCATTTACACTACCCTTGAAAAACTATGTTGAGACCGGTCCGACTCAGTAACTGAGATAACTTATCGTGTGTAAATGGAAAGCAAACTGAACTGAACCGAGCTAGACACAACCGGACCAAGATAACTGCAGACCAGTTCCAGAGGTGGGCTCAGGTCGGTTTTTTCCTGGCTCGGTTCTCTGATAACAAGAGCGCATGAGCAGAACGTGTCATCTCCGTCTGGCTGCGCATCGCGATTCACACTCCATTCCAGTAGTTGGCGGTAATGCCCCTCCGGAAATTCAATTCAATTCAGTTTATTTATATAGCGCCAAATTCACAACACATGTCATCTCAAGGCACTTTACAGTTCAACCATATCATACAGTCAAATTGATACAAAGTTTTCTATCTAAGGAAAACCAGTTGATTGCATTGACTCATTGACTCAAATACAATCCCCCACACTAAGCATGCTTGTAGCGACAGTGGAGAGGAAAAACTCCCTTTTAACAGGAAGAAACCTCCAGCAGAACCAGGCTCAGTGTGAGCGGCCATCTGCCGAGGCCGACTGGGGTTCAAGGAGACAGAAGCAGAGATACAAAAAGCAGCTGTAAAAGGCGGCCCCGTCCAGGAAACACACAGCCAGGCAGACGAGCTCCAAGGCAGCTCCCATGCCAGAAGAAGGAAACAGAAGAAGAACAGCTTCTTCTTAAACTATAAACAACAATCGAAATCTTGGCCGTTTCTCAATTCACGAGAACGGGAGTATGTACTCGCATTCTCGTCAAGTCCGTTCTTGGCGAGAACGCAGGAAGATCGGACTTGACGAGAACGCGAGCACGCAAGCACGTATGTGTATTGGAGCAGAAGCGTACTCGTGACTTCATCACAGGCAGCGTTGTTTAGCATTTCTTTAACAGTCAAAACTATTTATTCCCTACACAAAACATTTTGAAAACAATATTTTTAATTTCTAAAGCTTAAAAAACATTTAAAAAAATGACCGAACCGCAAAAAACCACCATCAGAACGAGCGGTAGTTCACACATAACTAGACCGAGAGAAGTGCACTACAGACGGGGAAAATTTAGCCCTGGCTGCGGTTACCCTCGGAGGTCTGCTGGTCACTCTAGTCCGCTCAACGTCTGACTTTTTTTTTTAAATTTCGCACTAACTCTGTAAACAGACCACACAGGGAGGCTTAAATGTATAATGTTATCGCCTCAAACGATTTCAAAACGTACTTTTGAAGAACAACAGCGGCAGAAAAGGGAATGTTTAACTTAACACTGTGAGCGCTGTCTGGAATCAAGCTGCGGCCGCGGGGCATTCTGGGGAAGCGGTCAGTCTGAAGAACGCACAAGTCTGCTCTGATGCATGCTCGATAAAGAGGGCGGGGTGAGAACAACATCCGGGGATTTGATGCGTTCTCGATCTGGCGTTCTTGAGAATTGGAACGGTACTCGGGCTGAGGCTGATGACGTGCCACGAGTACACGAGCACACGAGAACGCTCAACAACGCATATTGAGAAACGCCCCTTCTCCACGCAACATTTTAAATAATGGCATTTTAAATAATAACAAAGGAAGTACAGCAATAATAATGAAGCCTAACTTTCTGAATGTGACGGACGACGCCTTTTTGATTTGCTCGATTCCCTCCTTCTTCGTCGTCTTCTTCTTGTGTTTTATGGCGGTTGGCAAACAACTTTAGGCGCATTACCGCCACCAACTGCTTGATTTCCTCCTTCAATACTAGCAGTAATACCGCACATCGTCACTAGGAGGCGAGGAGTCGAGGAACCGAGATAGCGTGATGTGTAAACGGTCGTCAGAACCGAGCTCGGCCTGGTTAACTGATCCAAACTCAGACCGGTCTCGGCATGGATCGGTTTTGCAAGGGTAGTGTAAATGGGGAATTTAATTTGTGTGTTTGTGACATAGGCAACATTAGCAGTTTGCTATGGCTCCTTCACCAACTATAGCAACCCAACGTGAACAGTTAGATGGTAAAAATTAATTTAAGTGTGAGATCTTCTACATGTTTTGAAAAAGAAAATGTACTTCTGTTAAAAACCAGTCAGTTGGGCCAATTATTATTTTTTTTTAATTAGTCCATCAGACCTAAACTTTGGGAGGGGCTAGTGAAATGACCCGTTTCCTGAGCACGCAATGTCTCCTGGTCTCTCTTAATGAGCCCTGCTCATAACTTGGAGGTTCGCTCCCCCTGTTTAGTGCAGCGGCTCGCAGCGTGAGCTCGCAGGGACAGAACCGAACACCTACAGCGGAGGAAGTGAAAGTGCGTCGCTTTACATTCTACAAAGATGGGGTCTGAAAAGTTTGTCCTTCTTCATGATATGTCACCACATCAACCCTGGGGAGATTATATGCGGGTTCATGTTTCTCTTTGTGGTTGATGGAGTTAGGAGACCATGTGACGGATTTGCCCTCCTAGAAGGCTTGATGTTCCCTTACCAAGATGGAGCTTTGAATTATGTCTTATCTTTACAGGGTTACAGTGAATTTCTATTTCTTTGATTAGAAGAAGCAGCTAATGCTAAAATAGCAATTAAAGTAGAAGGTTTGAAAGATGTGAATGTACTTTAAAGAACTGTTGAAAGTTTTTGGTCTGACTGTGTGGCTGTAGTAGCATGAACTCTAACCCTGATAGCCCAGACGGGCAGGAAGCTGGAAAGGAAGTGGTTCTGGGTGCAGTTATACAGCAGAAATGCTCCGCTATAATTTCGGAACTTTCATATCCTGTTTTGTTTAACATCTTGTGACAATTTGTAGATTTTTTTATTTTTTTTTCTGAAGGTTAGTGGATTTTTTAATGTGTGAATCAAAGTGAAACTAAGATTCACCATATCAGATAAAACTTAAAAATGACTCATGGGAAGTTATCACCTCTTAATAACAGTTGACAAGAGTTTATGACGTGTAAAGGTAAATCATTTGATTTTCACTGAGAAATGGAGTGTTTGGAAAAAAAACTATCACCTTAAACGTTGATGTGCCTTTAAGTTTGCTCATCTTTAAAGAGATATGGTTGATGGAAAATCTGGAATTAGCAGAAGATCTTCCAGTGATGGAGGATGGTTCAAGGTGCTGGTGTTACAGATTCGTTAAGAAAACCTGTTAGCAGCGGGACTAATCAAGGAAAGGCTTCAGTTTATTACGTGGCATTAATATCATGTCACGTAGTCTGATTAGTCCATATCTATTCTGTTTATGAGTGATGGTCTCATCAGGGCAAAAATAGCTTCAAAAGTAGATTCATTTCTATTCAATTCAGTTTATTTCTATAGCGCCAATTCACAACATATGTCATCTGAAGGCACTTTACAGTTCACCAGATCATCCAGTCAAATTGATTCAAAGTTTCTATATAAGGAAAACCAGTTGATTGCATCGACTCATCTGCAATCTCTCACACTAACCATGCTTGTAGCGACAGTGGAGAGGAAAAACTCCCTTTTAACAGGAAGAAGCGTCTAGCAGAACCAGGCTCAGTGTGAGCGGCCATCTGCTGCGACAGAAGCAGAGATACAAAAGGCAACTGTAAAAGGCAACACCGTCCAATACCGTATTTTTCGGACTACACATTGCTCCGGAGCCAAAAAACGCATTATGAAGACGGAAAAACATATTTACGTCGCACCGGACTAAAAGTCCCACCTTTTTGAAAGATTATTCTATGCATGGAATTCGTGTTCTGATAACTGCTGCATGGTAGGCTACTACTCAAAGACCGCATTGTTTTATTTCATGAACGAGCATCTGAGAAGCAGTGATAATCATTCAGACCACTATATGACATCAAGACCACAACACTAGAGATGAACAATATAGTTTATCTTGAAAGAAGAAATAGGCAAATTTTAAAGTCCAATGGCCAGCCAAACCATGAAAAAAGTGTGACTTATAGTCCAAAAAATACGGTAATTGTTTCAAGTCATTACGATCTAATGGCCAAAAGTGATTTTTCCATCAAAAGCAAAAATATTTTTACTCTGAAAACTCCAGTTTAAATAATAATCCAAAGCTTTTCACATAATTTAGCTAAAATTGATACAAATCTCATTATCACTCAGTCATGAAGCGTTCTAAAGATGTGAATTTCACCAACTCACTCCAATGTTTATTGTTCCTGCTCGTTTAATTACAGCAACAACAGCAGCAGCAGCAGCAGCAACAACAGCAGCAGCAACAGCAACAGCAGCAGCAGCAGCAACAAGTGACCCGGAACAGCCAGGAGGACAAGGAGAAGGAGGAGAAGGAGAAGGAGGGGGAGAGAGATGAGGAGAAAAATGAAGCAGAGGACAAGGAGGATGGAATGAAGTGAGCTGCTTTTAAAACTCTCCTGAATGAAAACCGTTTCTGTGGGATTCCTCATGTGGGAGCTCACCGACCGCTGTTAGGAAGCCAATTTGAATAACAAATTATTTTTTTTTACCACTTCAATCAAAAGGTAGGATCATAAAACAACTGCTTTGGCAGGGCTGAACATTAATTAGTGATTCAGAAGTTCGAGCTCCGCGTGGCAGTAATATATTGGAGGATACTGCTGTTGAAAGCAGCAGAGAATGCTCGCTGGGCACATTAAAATGATTTGCTGAAGTCATTAAGAGCAGATTTGTTGTGCGTACGGTTTGTTGCCAATAGAGCATCTGTAACCTGATGCTAATGCTGTAATAATTCATGTTGTTTGAGGGGAGTGAATGAATTAGATTATTGTCCACTATCTTCATGCCGTAACTCGCTATCAGGACATTGACAGTTCCCTCATTAGGCATAACATTATGACCACGGCGTCATTCGAAGCAGGTTGGACTGATTGGGCGGGAAGTGAGGCCAGATTTTTTTCTTTTTAGTTTAGAGCTTGTTTTTATTTGTTTTTGTGGCATTATGCGGGAGTTTGTGCGTCGCTGGCTGGGCTGACAGGTGGATGCAGTGATCAACGAGCAAATGTTTTCTGGCTCGCTTCCTGCAAGGGATGCAAAACAACAGATGGAATATGGCCACTCTCTGTTGCCTGAGAAGATCTTAAATGTCTTTGTCTGCATTTAGGCTGTTTATGATGTCAGCTGAGGCTACGTGCTACGGTTGTTTCAAGCAGTGCCAGCTCATATTTATAAGCAGCTGGGCTGGAAAAGCTGATGATGATGATGATGGTGATAAACCATTGCCTCCTCTTCTCAGGCAAAAGCCTTGGGACTTTGTGGCTCTTTGCACACCCTGCTGCCTGCCTGTCACCTCTGGCACAGCTGGCCTGCCTATATTTAGAGAGCTATTAGCTCCCCCCCTGGCAAGATTAATGGAGTGGGAGGAAGATGAATGGAAGAGCTGGAGGTTGAAGCTTTGTCGCCATCTCTTCCACACCGTTCTGCTGACACACAAATTATCCTGAAAATAGAGGGAATGAAAGAGCAATGTAGGCAAATCTTACTCCATCACAATTTGTCCCCCAGATTTTATCGCTTTTTCAAACCAAAAATGCAGTAAAGCAGAGAAACGTCGCCGGGGCCTGTTACCTGTTTGACTAGATCTGTTATTTCAGAAGCTAAATTCTAAATATAGATGCATATTTTTCAGCTGTGGCTTCAGGCTTTAGAGTTTAGCTCCATTCTCAAGGAAGTTGTAGATTTTATTTTGTTCCACTGTTTGCTTGAGGATAAACGTGATCATTTGAGTTAATGACTGAACAAATCAATAAAACAGTTTAAATGTGTCTCTGGAATAGAGCTGGCTGATGTGAACTACATAATGGGTGATATTATAACTTTCCTTTGCTGTCTTTCTCGGTTAACTCAATGGCTGTGATTACTTAGCACAGCCAACATAGCATCACAAGCACAAATAAGAATATATACATTTAGATTCTGCAGGATACAAGAGTCCCGTGAAGAAGTATGAGTTTTAAAGCTAAGCAACTCATAGTGTGTGGGGGGTGGTGGCCTAGTGCTTAGAGCATAGAACTTCCTGAGGTTGGGAGTTCGAAACCCAGTCCCACAGACTGCCACTCTGGGTCCCCTAGAAAAAAACCCTTAACCCCACACTGCTCCCCGGGCGCCGCACGATGGCAGCTCGCTGCTCCCCAAGGGGATGGGTTAATGCATGGAGCGAATTTCGTTGCTCTGTTCTTGTGACAGTGGAATGATAATAAATCGCTGGGGAAAAAAAAAAAATACAGGTAGTAACTTTTAATGATATTCTCTAAATTTGTCAATGACCGAATGGAAAAAATTATTAAAGATGGAACATAAAAAGTTCTAAGAATTGACCCAGTTTCCGGGGCTTTTAATCATCATTGTTTAATTTATGGTTTATGCAATAGATCAAAATCCTTACCATGAATGGAAACCTTCGACGTTAAAAGATACGATAAATGCCCAAGCCTAGTCTGGACCATCGTCATCTGGTTGCTTTGATTTTGGAAGTAAGGGCTGGTTATCCTCCCGCAGCAGTGTGTCGCAGTGAGCTTGTTGCAGATACTTTTGATTTATGCCCCATTTTGAAGCGTGGTCTGCGCCACAACGCAAGAGGGACAATCAAAGAACTAGCTGTGGGTCTAGATACGGCCGAGGCGGTGAGGAAGTGGGGACAAGTTTGTGCGACAACAGAGGGACATGAGGGCGAAACAGAGCGGGGATCAAGGTGGAGAAAGGATCCCAGCGTTCTTGCGCACCTCGCTCTTCTAGCTGGTCCATCTTCATGAGTCGTTTTCCACAATGGTGGTCATACAAACAAAACAAGCCGGTAAGGTACCACCTACAATTTTGGAGAATTGCAGCAGAGTGTCTGCAGGAGTGGTGGGGGCGTATCTGCGTCAACTGCGACACGCATGCAGACGACCTGGTTTCTGAGTATAAATGAGCCTTAACCCCACACTGCTCCCCGGACGCCGCGCGATGGCAGCCCACTGCTCCCCAAGGGGATGCGTTATGTGCAGAGAGTGTGTAATGACAATATAATGCTGACATTTTTTTTTATGATATTTTTTTTTTTTTTTATACTTTTATTTTTATAGGCAAGGCATTAAGAACAAGTTCTTATTTACAATGACGGCCTGGAAAGTGGAGTAGTAACCACTTATGAAAAGGAAAGTAGGGTGCAATGACAATTAAATTAATTAAATAACACGTCGAACACATATATTCTTAGAATTCACCCGGTTTCCAGAGTTTTTAATCATCTTTGTTGTCTTATTTATGGTTTACGCAATAGATCAAAATTATAACCATGAATGGAAACCTTTAAGGATAAAAAATATGATAAATGCCCAAGCTTAGTCTGGGCTATTGTCATCCAGTTGATTTAATTTTGGAAGTAGTTTGGTCTCTTTAGCATTCTGTCATATTACCTGGCAGCAAAACAACCCCACAGCATCAGGCTACCACCGCCGTGTTTAACCTAAACTCCTCCAAACAGGCATTATGACTAAACCTGATAATCTTTGACATGTTTGACAGTGACCTTTGTTCTGTATTGAATGAGTTTTCCCTTTTTATCATAAGTTATAGTTTGATTCAGAGGGTCACCAACTTGTATGTGAATATCTCCCCATAACTGTGAGAATAACGGTTAACCTTAAAATACGAATTATTTCTGACCCTCTGTGTTTGGTAAACGCAGGGATGACACGTCTGGAGAGGATGCAGAGGACAAGGAGCCCACAGTGGCCTTCAAGGGAAGACGAACAGCAAACAGTCAGGGGCGCCGCAAAGGCCGCGACACGCGCTCCATGAACAGCGAGGGAGAGGAGACCACCACGCCACCGCTAAACAACGAGCTAGGTCAGTCCCAGATGGTCCGCTTCCATTTTTCATGCTGTTTCTACTAAAAAAACAGACTGCTGTTTAAAAAAATGGATTCAGGTAAACATGAACTGCTAAAGAAAGGCACTTTGAATAAGACTTCTAAATTCTTAAATTAAAATTTGTAACTGGATGTCAAACATATCTATTTTTAATATGATGAAGGAAAATTTGGTGGATTAACAATTAAAATAAAAACTGCCATCTGAATGGAGCAGAGTGACCGTAGATCCCCTTATAGCGTCCTGCCCTGAACCACCAGAGTGTACTGTTGTTCTGTCCTCTTTATTTCCCTTATCTCTAAACTCATTTACGAACAGAACGTGCAAAGTTAGCATATTTCAAAATAAATCTCTGTAAAGTGCTCCCCCCCGTCGTTAATGACAGACTTTATCAGCAGTGTTGGATTTCCTGTTCTCCCCCCCAGATGGTAATTTTTTTTTTTTTGGTACACTAACACTTGCTGCAGGCTGGTGGAGGATCTGTGATGTTTCAGCAGTTGTGTGCATGCCGCAGTCGTTCCCGCATCACAGGGATTCCCCAGGTGACAAGGGGCCGTGGGGACTGGTGATTCAGTCCCACCCCCTACTACTGCTGGGTGTCCTGCCAGCAGTGTTGCCAGCCGGCTCACTGTACCCTTGATGAGTCCATCTAGAGGACGTAGAAGTGCAGGCTCCAGCCGTCCTGACAGGCTGGCTCGTGGCCCGCGCAGCGAACGCAGCCAGTTGTTATGTCTATAATCATTAACTGACTTCTCTCCTTGGATTTCCTGCTCCCTCCATCTATAAAAAAAAAAAAAAAGAAATAATGCTTAGCAACCAAAGCTGCAGTGGCAAGAAGCACAAGCTGCCCTCCACCACCCCCTCCCTCCCATCCTTTTATTGTTTTTTTTTTTCGATTCATTTCTCTGCTTCCTTTCCTAATGTCAGTCACTCCCTAACTGACTCTATGACAACTGCCCAGTCCCCCGCCTCCTCCCGCCTTCTCTAACTTGCTGCTTCTCTATTTTTTTTTGACAGCCAATCTGGAAATGAATGAGAGCTCTCGCTGGACTGAAGAAGAGATGGAAACAGCCAAAAAAGGTAAAGCAGATAAAACTTTCTTTCTCTTGTTGGGTGTAGCTTGGTCAGTCTTTTTGTGCATTGTAACGCTGTTTTCAAATGTTACGGTCTGCGGAGTGTTTAAAAGCATCGCCGACTTATGCGGGTGTGACTTCCTGTTGGAGAGGCGGCAGCTGCCACGTGCTGCTAGGTTGTGTCTGTGCATGTATTTCTCAGTCTGCCTGGAAGGCGTTTGCCGCTCTTTGGAGCCGTTTCCCTTCCTCTGTAGGTCAAGGCAGCTTCTCTTTTATCAGGAAGGCTGTAAAGTCTGTCCCTTATCAGTGAGCCCCTGCAAATGCAGCAGTCATTAACCCGGGCTGTTTATTGTCCCTGACTGAAGATTACCCAAAAGCCTATGGCTGATTTGCAGAGGTCACTGCCATGGTGCCTGTTTGGCAAGGCTCTAGCTCTCTGTGTGAGTGTATCTGAAAGTATTTGATATGTATATTGCTTGAACCTCGGTTACTGATTAATTGAGCTTCACAGATTCACTGAGCTCTTCTGCAAAACACTCTTTTACTTTTACTTATTTCATGTGGGATCTTTATTATAATTTCCTTCAAATGTGTTTTTAATATTTAATACTATTTTGTAATTATTTCAATCTTGGCTTTTTGCATGACCAACTTTCCATCTGGGGCTGAAACAATTGGATTAAAATGACTATTGAAATAATCGTCAACTAATTTAGTGACCAATTGATCTTTAACTTGAGTATAGATACTGTAAAACATGCCTTTAGCTGCAAGAGCAACACGCTTAGAGCAATATTTATGTCAAAATTATAAAAAAAATATGTAAATATTTTGGATTTAGGAAAAGAAAATGTTTTTGACAGTCAATATGCTCTATCCAGAACTCCTCAAGTGGAAAAGTTTTAGCTTCGCCTGGTTTATTTGTAAAAAATCTTCTTTTGCTATCAGATTATCAATCGAATATTCAAAAGAACAATTAAAGATTAATCGTTTTGCAAAATACTCATTAGTTGCAGCCCTATTTCCATCCCTCTCAGTGTAATAAATATGTCTTTATTATCTTGAGATGCACCAGTTATAATTTCTTTGTAAAGTTGAGACCTGCAGATATAACTTTTAGCTGAATTCACTTTCGCTTTGATAACTATATTTAATGTAGAAAAGCAATCAAGTAAAGATTAATTGATTATTTTTGAAAATGAAGACAAAATGATCACAGAAACCCTTCACAGTATTTGTGTATTTATTGCAGATATAATTATTCAAACGGCAGTCTCTGTGTATATTCTGTGGGGATTAAAGAACTGTAATCTGTTTTTGAGAAATAAAAGATTTCCAACATTTTCAGGTTTTAACAAAGAAAGAGGTTGGATATTAAATCTTAAAGGTAGGACTGTCCTGTTCCGATATTGGATATGGGTCCAATATTGGTCTAAAAACTAACTTCTGATTATATCGGCCTGCATTAAAATCAAATCAGTTTATGTCTATAGCGTCAATTCACAACACGTCATCTCAAGGCTCTTTACAGTTCACCAGATCATCCAGTCAGATTGATTCAAAGTTTTCTATCTAAGGAAAACCAATAGGGGGTTTTCAGGTGACGTCACGCTCACGTGACTACTCAGCGCGTCCGCCATATTGGGTGGCAGCCTTAAGCAGTATTGACAGTGAAAAATGGTGAAATCGTGTGTAATTGTTGGTTGCACGGCCCGTGGAGGTGGAGATCAACGCTCTTTCTATCGCATACCAGCCGTAATCGTGAATCAATGTGAAAAAACAAAACAGCTATCTGAACAACGCCGTCACCTATGGCTGACACGGATATCCAGGTCCGATTTGGACGGTGTGAAGCTGGAATACGCCAGAGTCTGCAGTGCTCACTTTGTCACAGGTAATTAACTGTCAAGCATTTAAAACATGTAAGAATATATTAATAATAGGGCTAGGGCGTCATGACGTATTACTTTCCGTGGCCGCAATGTTGACAGTTTCCGCCGCCGCTACTCAGACTACTGCCTATGACTACCGCGTACTGGACTCCCTCTCTCAGCCGTGTTTTAATTTGATTAATTTCATCTTAACTTGATTTCAACCAGCGGGAAAAGGCTCAAATATCTGAGAAACCCGGAGGGTTCAGGGAGGTTTGGCAGTTAACGTTACTAACCTAACCTTTGAAAAACATAGCAGCTAGTTAAAAGTACATTACATGCCTGAGTGGTTATTAGCACTAACGGTTAGCACTGTTTGCTGGCTTTATGAGCTGCAGCTCCTGAACCCATCCATTCGTAAACTGCACATGAGACTCCAAGGACTTGTAGCTTTGGAACTGTTCGCGCACCGCCGGCCGTTAGCCACCTAGCATAGCGAGCCCTGCGACGGATTTTTTACATTTTTACCATCTTATTAAAACTCAACCGTCCACGTATGATGGCGATTTCCTTCATGTACATCACTTCGACATCTCGTACCCAACCAGATGGGAACTGGTTGTGAGCCTCTAGACCCTTATACACTCTCATTTCCTCAAGAGTGTGCAGAGGGTTTTCACTGAACACCGGGTAATGAACTATGTCACCGTGCTCTACATTTGGCCAATCATCTGGATTAGTGCTAAACAAGGCACCGTGGAGGGCATAGGGGTCCATATGGTCGATCACGGAACATTTCCTCAGACAGGTTCCATGATCTGGTGGCTCTAGCGTGCTGGCGTACTTATCCATTCGCGACATGATATATATGATATACGATAATATGCCACCCAAGATGGCGGACCAGAAGCTGGCCAGTGACGTCACTGAAAACCCCCTATTGATTGCATCGACTCAATGACTTGAAGACAATCTCTAACACCAAGCGTAGTGACAGTAGAGAGGAAAAACTCCCTTTTAACAGGAAGAAACCTCCAGCAGAACTAGTTCTGGTATCAGCGGCCATTTGCCGAGGCCGACTGGATGGGATATTTTTCAAGGTTAAAGAAAACAAAAGCGGAGATACAAAAAGCAACTGTAAAAGCCAGTCATCCAGCCAGTCACAGAGAAACAGGACTACACTGAAAAACAGGCCGATCTCCAACATCTATAAACAAAGGTGTTCATTAAAATCTCCAATACTGTCATGCTGATAGAAACTCTGCTTCCGTTTTAACTTTCCGTAGCCCATTGGGTCAGAAGTTCTCATACCTGTTGTTGTTGACTATTGTTCAGTAATATTACTTCATTAAGCCTTTCCTAATATTCTAAGGTACAAAGTAATTAATTAAAGGCTGTATGATCCATGCTGATATCGTATCGGGTCAATACCTGTATTGGTGAATTCTAAAGCTACAATATTGGCATCGTATCAAAAATGAAAAAGTTGCATCAGGACACCCCTACCTAAAGGGATTTATGAGTAGTTGAAAACAGCCTACATGTGCTCCTATTAACTTAAAAAGTCCATGACACAAACTCATAATTGCAATATGTTGGTGAAGATCCAGGTTATGGTCATTACAAAAAAAGAAAATTCAAAAGGGGTGGGCCCCTTCGTCCATTTCAAGTTGCATGTTTCCTAAACAAAAACAAGGTTTTGATGGGCTACTGTATAAAACTTAGAACTCAACGCTATTCCTGGCACTTTGAATTGGAAAAGCTTCCTGGATGGTAGGCAAAATGTCTTCAAACTTGGAAACAAAGTCTAGTGGATGGTTTTTAACTTTCTTTGGCATAATTGCGATATAGTGTTATATAGAGTGCTTTAGTTGCAGACTGAACGGTCAGGACGGGATCAAGCTGAAATCTTCTGCTTCCCATCGCCTCTTGATTTCTTGGTGCTATTTTGTCCTTCATATGGGGCTTTTAATATTGAACTAGAGTCTGGAATCGCTCTCTATTGTTTAAGGCAGCAGCTATTTTGGGGGTTTGTGTGTACCGTAGCTTCTATTGTGGCCTCTGACTGCTTCTTGTCATTATTTCTCCATGTCCTCCATTTGAAATCTGGAGGAAAAGAAATTACAGTCCACAAATGAAACCGACTTTACATCTGCTTAGCTTTAGGTAGCGTCTCCTGGGAACCGCCGTTTTCTTCCTGAGTTACGAGGTCATTTTGCGATAACTGCCGCTGGCCTTGCTTGAACACGGTCCTGTGTAGTAATCCTGGTTAATGTCTTCAGTTCCATTCTCCTGCTGTGGGATTATTGGGGCACTCCATCCCAGAGGATTAGCCTGGCAGCTCAACCGAAGCAGAGCTTCTATGAAGGGCTTATGTAACCGCAAACACAGGACTCCAGCTACAGTTCAGTCGAGCTGACGAGAAGGAGCTGCTCTGGATGTTTTTCCTCCGTTCCTATGACCATCCTCTAACCTGCCTCAAGGGGTAGCCTCATTTCCCAAACAGTACCACCCTCCTTTATGCGTTTCTGTACAGTTCTCCAAGCTTCATGCGTTTATTTTTTGAAAGAAGCTTAGGTGTCCTGATGCTATTGTATTTATCCCCTTGAGCTAACTAGATCTGAATAATGACATTACAGTTCTTGGCAGAACATCGGCACTCCATTGTGTTGTTGCCAGCCAGTTTAGCCTTAAGCGATGACTCTGCCACTCTACTCAGATGGTGGAGGGATCAGACTTTTCCTGGCTGGCTCTGATTTCAAACTTGCAAGGCTGAGATTTTGGCAGATTGATTTGTTTTCCTTAGGACTATTGTGCATAAGAGACTCATCTTCTTTAATAGATGTATGTATGAGAATACATCAAAACTTTAATTTTTTTCCCCCTTTTTTTAACTCATAAAATGACTTTGGAGTACATGTTGTTGGGTTTGTTAAATGCAAATAGAAGGAATTGATAGTTTTGACACATTTCCTGAAATGGAGCCAGGTTGGTGTGTACTTTAGCTGCCTGTGAAGGTGGAACCGGCCTATTTGATTTATGCATCTTGGTTTTAAATCACTTTAAACCCTCCCTTTATGTTCAAGCTAAGGTTGTGTTTGCGTGCTCCTGGGTCATGTTTAAGCCTTCATGTTATCTTTTCAAAGTTTTGCTCTCTTGCAGAGACAAAAAAAGTTTCCTTTTGCATAGCTTTTTAATCTATCTGGTTTCTCTGACTTCATTTTAAACATTTTATTAATACAGAAAATGGCCATTGTAGAGTATTTATCCACCCGCTTTGTCTTCCACACCAGCGGATTGTGATTAGCCCTACCTGTTAGCACTTAGGGATGGTTTCTTCACCGGTTGGACTAAGGTCCAAGTTTAAAGAGTGCTTTAGTTGCAGATTGGACGGTCAGGACGGGATCAAGCTGAAAATCTTCTGCTTCCCATCGCCTCTTGATTTCTTGGTGCTATTTTGTCCTTCATATTGGGCTTTTAATAGATGTATGTATGAGAATACATCAAAACTTTAAGTTTTTTTCCCCCCTTTTTTAACTCATAAAATGACTTTGGAGTACATGTTGTTGGGTTTGTTAAATGCAAATAGAAGGAATTGATAGTTTTGACACATTTCCTGAAATGGAGCCAGGTTTGTTTGTACTTTAGCTGCCCGTGAAGGTGGAACCGGCCTATTTGATTTATGCATCTTGGTTTTGAATCACTTTAAACCCTCCCTTTATGTACAAGCTAAGGTTATGTTTGCGTGCTCCTGGGCCATGTTGTCTGCTGGGTGTCACATTTGGCTTTTAGAGGCTGGGGTGGGTGCTTATGTAAATTCCTGAATCTGCCGGGTTTTGCAGGAGCATCAGGTAGAGAAGGCTGTGTTATCTCCTCTTTCTTTATTGCTCCTTGGTCCTCCCTCTCTCGCTCCAGTCTCTGCGTTGGAAGATGGCAGCGGCCCAGATTGGCAAGAGCTGTGGAAGATTTGGCAAACACCTCTCCCCCCAGTCTCTCTCTCTCGCTCTCACTCACTCGCTCTGTGTTGTTATAAACTGGAGTGGTCAGATTCAAGATGAAAAGCAGGTCAGTCAGGAAAAATGTGAAAGCCTTTCTGCTTTCTCATGGTATCAACATCAACTCCTTTCTCTCCCGCCTGTGAGCCCCTCTCCTCTTTCCAAGCTTATTCTCCACTTCTGTATCCTTTCCTTTCCCTTTCTCCATTGTCTCTGTGGCCGGGCTCCCTCTCTATCTCTTTCCTCTCCCTTGCCGCTCTCTGTTTACTCTTGGATTGCCTGAATGTGTGTTTGTGTCTGTGTGCAAGAGTATTAACAAGAGAGACGGAGGGAGGGAGTGGGGAGTTCTAGGGAGTTTGTACTCACTCATGCGTTTGCGTCCGTTTTGGAGAGTGTGTGCGTGCGTGCTGCCGTGCCTGCTGGCAGAGTTAGGCAAGGGGCGGGACAGACTGACGGAAAGAGAGAGGGAGGGAGGGAAAAAAAGATAGGAGAGATCAGATGAGGGAGAGAAAGGCTGAGTGCAGAGCGCCGCCCCACAGTCCCACTTTCCTGTGGAAGTCTTCTCAGACGACCGCCATTGGGGGAGAGGCGCAGCACAGATCAGCGCAGCGGCACTCACCGGAGCGCTGGGAGGAAGAAAGGGAAATAAGAAGTAGGCTCGGAGCATGTGCCATTTCCAAGCATGTCAACCTGACACCGGCTCAAGTTTCCAGCCAGCTGGCAGGAGGAGCGCCGTGACCGAGCTGTTTTCATCTTCTCCGCTCTGGATCGGAAGGCCCAGCCCAAAAAGAGCTTCCAAGCGGGAGCTCTAAAGATCCAGGCTTCTGATAAGCGTCACTCGGGCGCTGAGCCACAAACAGACGACTGAAGTCAGACACAGGCATGTGACAGACAGGAACAACAACTTTCTGGCCGCACCAGGTGTTGATTGGACTTTCTTTGGGAGGGGCTAACGGAGATGGAGGGTTGTGATTGGGTGTAAAGCCACCACCTGTTTCAGTAAGCCTGCTCCTCATTGGATGTTTGTGCCATGTGTGCTCCTGCATCAGCTAAGTTTCTGAGTTAAGCAGAGCTGATTTGTATTGTGTGTTAATTCAACAATGTATGGCTTGCTGTCAGGGCTAAGCAGTCTTTCCCTCTGTGTAGGATCAACATCTCTTAGTGTTTTAGCTTTAATGCATGCTGCAGAGTTTGTCTCCCTCGGTTAAATATGCATATTTGGTCACTAATGGTGCCTCGGAGCATGTTGGGTAACGAGGTACTTATAGGGCAATGAAATCCCCCTCCCTCTTCTCCATTTGTGGGACGGCTGTAAAAAGGTTCATGTGTGTTTGTCACATGTTTTGGTCCTCATGGCGAGAATCAGAAAAACTAGCTTGATTTCTGCTCTATAGGCTGTTCTAGCAATGCCTGCTAGCAAAGAAACAGCTTTTTAATCTGAAGGATAATCTTCAGTAAGTGGCTGATATACATCAGAAACTCAGGCTTGAACACATGCTTGTTTTCAACATCAGTCCGTAGAAAAGCTTCAATATAAATGTTGACTTTAAGTAGTTTTTTTTTTTTCTTTTGCTCTATTCAAATTCCTCTGCTGACGGAATGGAAAAACATTTTATGGATTTATAAAGTTTTGTGCAGCAATGCACAGATAAGAATCTTGAGGACAATTTCTAATCCCTGGTTTTTGTTACTATCTAACCATTTGACACCTACGTTGGTTGATTTTGGTTTCTCTTTAAAGTTAATATAGTAACAAGATAACAAAACAGTTCAGAATATTCTGTAGGGGGATGTCACACTGGGTGTATAAAAGCGAGAGAAGGGTTGTACTAATTTAGAACAGATATAAAATGATTATGGAGCTGGCTTTATGGTCATATGCTGGGAGTGACTAGTGTGGAAACCGTACCTGCAGCAGATGGCTCTGTGATTGTATTCTAGAGCTGGGTTATCCAGCCCTGAAGAGGCCCTGCTAAAGCTATTTCTGCCGTTTGATCGAAGCGTGTTTGGGAAAATAATGCATCTGAGTTTTGCAGGACAGCAGCAGCCGAGCTGCAGTTCTTAAACCCCTGTCCTGGAAAATGTAGACCTTTACTTAAACTTAGAGATGTCCTAAAAATAGCCAACTTTTATTATAGTATCGAAATTATATACTTAGCAGCGATAAGTGTAGCCTTCCTGTTATCTCATCGACTCTCTCGTTCTTCTGTAGTCTGGATAAACTACAGACATGCAGAACGTCTCTTTATGCATTTGGAAATGGCTCATTTCTACTAAAAATATCCCATCTTGTTTCTTCTTTACTCAGTAACCACGTCCCCACTGAAGTGCGTTGTCTGTGTATCCTGTGGGCAGGTTCTGTGTCACTTTGCAACGTTCAGGTCTATGCAATACCATTTCAACCAGTTTTTTCTCATGACATTAAACTTTTTCATTAAGCATTTCATGAACCTTGAAGGTAAATAATGCAAAGATCATAAAAGGCCATCTGAAAAGTATTTTTACTCCAACCTCATTTACTGAGCTGTGATTTTTCTTTATACTCAACTTTGAATGTGACTCCAGATCCACTCGAACAAAGTTTTGTGACTTCCTGCTATTAGAGGTTATTTATTAGAGTTGCATAACCATTTTCCATGCCGTAAACTCTCAGAAGGACATAGACAGGGACTTTAAACCATCAGCTCTAGAAGCAAAATAACAGAAAAGTTAAAACCAGGTCAAACCAGGCGAGTCTTGTTGGAGTCCATCGATGTTTTGGAGTTTTTGGCTGGGTGTTCAAATGTTAAACTGATCCCCCCAACAGACGGCTTATCTCTGTTTAGTTTAGATACGCTTTTTAGCAAGCAAAAATAATGTGGGAGACTCTTGTTTTATTTATTTATTCCAAACAAGCAGTAGTCCAACATTTAGTTTAGCTGTTATTCATAATCTCATTGCCGATTTGCTTCATTTAGCGTCAGCGACTGTGGAAGCGAATTGTAAAAATCTGCCTTTCCCTCTCATGCAGCTTCCTCTAGCCTCACCAGCTCCATTAAGCGATGAGATGCAGGGACCTCTGAACCCCCTTAGCCAAGGTTATCCCAAGATGTGCTGGCTCTGTGCCTGTTAATAACACCCCCACCCCGACAACCTTTCAAGAATCTGTCCCGTTGCCAAGACCTGTCAGGCTGGCACAGGAAACAAGTGGGTGGTGTAAACTAAGCCTCTTACAACACACACAGTTAATGAGCTGCCTTTGGCTAGCTGCAGACTCTAGGAGAGGGGGGGGGTACTGGAGCAAAATTCTGCACGGTCTTTCTCACTGGGGCTTGCACGCTGTGACTGCTCGCCATAGCTCTTCTTTTAGCTGCTATAGAGCGGGATTGTTGATGTGTGTGCGTAAGGGGAGCTTGTGTGCTTCCTGACAGGTTGATCTATCACAGCTCGGGCCCAGCGGGTGCCTGTTGACTCTTGTGTAAGACACAATCATGTGCTTGGCTGGCTAAAGGACTTGGGTTTCTTGGAATTGGGTCACATCAAAGTCCGTTATAAATATGACACAAAGTCACCTGAGAGGGAAGAGTTACTGATGTGTCCGGCGTGAGTGATGGTCCACCTACCGCAGCGCGCCCTTATCGTTCACACTACGCTGTGTGTTTACGAGGTTTCAGCCAACTGCTCTTGATGCAGCTGATGTATTACATAAAACTAGTCCAGTGTGTGTTTTGAGCTTCTTGGTGGGATGGTTTTGCCTTTTGATGAAGATAATCTATTTGCTATAATTGGCTCCTTTAGCTGCTGTTCTTCACAGAATCGTGATAAAAGCCTTCTTTGCCATGTCTCTTTTTTTTATCGCCTACTAATTCCCATCACCCTTGTCGGTTCCAGGTCTTCTCCAGTATGGTAGAAATTGGTCCGCCATCTCCAAGATGGTGGGATCAAAAACCGTGTCACAGTGCAAAAACTTCTACTTCAATTACAAGAAGAGGCAGAAACTGGACGAGATTCTGCAGCAGCATAAAATGAAATCAGTAAGCGAGTCTTACCTGCTTCACATAATGCTGACGCTTGTGCTTTGCTGTGTCTCCTGGGCTTTCCTGTGAACCATGTTTGTGTTTTAACTCAGGAGAAAGAGCGAAAGGCCCGTCGGAGGGGAAAAGCCTCGCAGAACGAAGAGGCCAGCGCTCAGTATCCAGCGGAGGAGGAGGACAACGAAGGCTCAGGAGGCAGCTGCAATGAAGAGGAGGCTCCTGAAGATGGAGAAGGTATAGCAGTACTTTAGATTTGGAATATTAATGCTAAAATGTCATCCCAGTGCTAAAATGATGAAAAAAGAGGGTTGTGTTTAGTTGTAATCAAAAAAATCAAAGTTTCCTTACAAAATGCACATGTTTTGACTTCCTTCATTAGGGCAAAATAGAAAGGTATATTTCAATCCTCATTTAAAATAATAATGATAATGATTTATAATTGGCAAACTGCTGGGTGCATTAAGGTTTCCATTTTTTCTGGTCTCTTAGTGAGCTTTAACCATGCTCAGGACTGCGCACCAATCTAGCGTCTCTTAGCATTGATCCGGATCATTTTGTCGTAGCTAATCTGTAAACAGGTAGCATTAGCTCATCTCTAAAAGTTTACTACATCAGTGTTGGAGAAGCGGGAGCTTTACTGACCTTTTTAATTTTTTCTCAGACATCAGTGTCTAGGTGTTAGCTTGTAGCATTAGCACAGGTAGCACGAAGCAACCATAAGCATTTCTTTTCTCCCTCAGTCGGCCTGAAAGGGAAAGTTCCTTTGAAATATGCTTTTGTTGGCCTTGTCGGCTAAAAAGAGTCAAACATGTTTGTTTGTTTTAATGAACCCATCATGTCAGCTGAAGGTAACAGTTACAGCAGCAGCTTATTCTCTTAGTCTGTTAGCATTGTAGGAGGGTACTGACTGTCTCTGATATCACAGCGCTGCTGCATGAAGAGGTCTGAAAATGTGACCAATCTCAGTCAGGCTCTTTAAATAATTAGTTTTGCTATCAAATATTTTGGAAAAAAAAACCCAACAAAAATGTTATCATAAACTAAAGACCGTTGATCTCAGTAGACCCCAAGTTAAACTCTTTCTGCTTTTACACTTCATTCTACGTATTTTTGATTTTTGCTAAGTTCATCATTGATTCTGTGATATCTGGGATCTTTCTGCTGCTTAATTCGACAAAAGCTTCATGCAAACTGTTCATCTGTCCTTCTCTGCCTTTACAGCAGGGTTCCTTTAGGTAAAGAGAAGCTGACAGCAGAAAAAACAAATCTTTGGAGATCCCCTTCCAACACTGCAGAGATGGCAGATTGTCTTCCGAATTAACAACTCGGAGACACTCAATTAAATGTGTTCAAGAACTCAGACTTGCTGAGTGTTGATTGCTAGTAAAGTTTAATTTACCAGCTAAACCTAGTGAGCACATCTCCGTGGGAACTTTATAGGCGTGCAATACATGTCAACTTTGGTTTATAGAAACATGCTCTATGTGGTGCGTTTCAGCAAAGTGGTGAATCCTTAGATCACATCCATCATTTTGGTTGGTTTTATGTTGCTCCTTTATTTTTTGGTGAAACTTATGGAAGCCCGTTTCCGCCACTCTGTAAAAAAATAAAAAATAAAAAAATCTCATTATAATGAAATAGTATCTCATTATATTGAGTTACTATCTCATTATAATAAGATATTATTTCATTATATTGAGTTAGCATCTCATTATATTGAGATATTTCATTATATTGAGTTAGCATCTCATTATATTGAGATATTTCATTATATTGAGATATTATTTCATTATATTTAGTTAGCATCTCATTATATTGAGTTAGCATCTCATTATATTGAGTTAGCATCTCATTATATTGAGTTAGCATCTCATTATATTGAGTTAGAATCTCATTATATTGAGTTAGCATCTCATTATATTGAGTTAGCATCTCATTATATTGAGTTAGAATCTCATTATATTGAGTTACTATCTCATTATAATAAGATATTATTTCATTATATTGAGTTAGCATCTCATTATATTGAGTTAGCATCTCATTATATTGAGTTAGCATCTTATTATATTGAGTTACTATCTCATTATAATAAGATATTATTTCATTATATTGAGTTAGCATCTCATTATAATAAGATATTATTTCATTATATTGAGTTAGCATCTCATTATTTTGAGTTAGCATCTCATATTGAGTTACTATCTCATTATAATAAGATATTATTTCATTATATTGAGTTAGCATCTCATTATATTGAGTTAGCATCTCATTATGTTGAGTTAGCATCTCATTATATTGAGTTACTATCTCATTATAATAAGATTTTATTTCATTATATTGAGTTAGCATCTCATTATTTTGAGTTAGCATCTCATATTGAGTTACTATCTCATTATATTGAGTTACTATCTCATTATAATAAGATATTATTTCATTATATTGAGTTAGCATCTCATTATATTGAGATATTATTTCATTATATTGAGTTAGCATCTCATTATATTGAGTTAGCATCTCATTATATTGAGTTAGCATCTTATTATATTGAGTTATTATCTCATTATAATAAGATATTATTTCATTATATTGAGTTAGCATCTCATTATATTGAGTTAGCATCTCATTATTTTGAGTTAGCATCTCATATTGAGTTACTATCTCATTATAATAAGATATTATTTCATTATATTGAGTTAGAATCTCATTATATTGAGTTAGCATCTCATTATATTGAGTTGCTATCTCATTATAAGATATTATTTCATTATATTGAGTTAGCATCTCATTATTTTGAGTTAGCATCTCATATTGAGTTACTATCTCATTATAATAAGATATTATTTCATTATATTGAGTTAGAATCTCATTATAATGAAATAGTATCTCATTATATTGAGTTACTATCTCATTATAAGATATTATTTCATTATATTGAGTTAGCATCTCATTATATTGAGTTAGCATCTCATTATATTGAGTTAGCATCTCATTATATTGAGATATTTCATTATATTGAGTTAGCATCTCATTATATTGAGATATTATTTCATTATATTTAGTTAGCATCTCATTATATTGAGTTAGCATCTCATTATATTGAGTTAGCATCTCATTATATTGAGTTACTATCTCATTATAATAAGATATTATTTCATTATATTGAGTTAGCATCTCATTATATTGAGATATTATTTCATTATATTGAGTTAGCATCTCATTATATTGAGTTAGCATCTTATTATATTGAGTTACTATCTCATTATAATAAGATATTATTTCATTATATTGAGTTAGCATCTCATTATATTGAGTTAGCATCTCATTATATTGAGTTAGCATCTCATTATATTGAGTTAGCATCTCATTATATTGAGTTAGCATCTCATTATATTGAGTTACTATCTCATTATAATAAGATTTTATTTCATTATATTGAGTTAGCATCTCATTATTTTGAGTTAGCATCTCATATTGAGTTACTATCTCATTATAATAAGATATTATTTCATTATATTGAGTTAGCATCTCATTATATTGAGTTAGCATCTCATTATGTTGAGTTAGCATCTCATTATATTGAGTTACTATCTCATTATATTGAGTTAGCATCTCATTATAATAAGATATTATTTCATTATATTGAGTTAGCATCTCATTATTTTGAGTTAGCATCTCATTATATTGAGTTACTATCTCATTATAATAAGATATTATTTCATTATATTGAGTTAGCATCTCATTATATTGAGATATTATTTCATTATATTGAGTTAGCATCTCATTATATTGAGATATTATTTCATTATATTGAGTTAGCATCTCATTATATTGAGTTAGCATCTTATTATATTGAGTTACTATCTCATTATAATAAGATATTATTTCATTATATTGAGTTAGCATCTCATTATATTGAGTTAGCATCTCATTATATTGAGTTACTATCTCATTATAATAAGATTTTATTTCATTATATTGAGTTAGCATCTCATTATTTTGAGTTAGCATCTCGTATTGAGTTACTATCTCATTATAATAAGATATTATTTCATTATATTGAGTTAGCATCTCATTATATTGAGTTAGCATCTCATTATGTTGAGTTAGCATCTCATTATATTGAGTTACTATCTCATTATAAGATATTATTTCATTATATTGAGTTAGCATCTCATTATTTTGAGTTAGCATCTCATATTGAGTTACTATCTCATTATAATAAGATATTATTTCATTATATTGAGTTAGAATCTCATTATAATGAAATAGTATCTCATTATATTGAGTTACTATCTCATTATAAGATATTATTTCATTATATTGAGTTAGCATCTCATTATATTGAGTTAGCATCTCATTATATTGAGTTAGCATCTCATTATATTGAGTTAGCATCTCATTATATTGAGATATTTCATTATATTGAGTTAGCATCTCATTATATTGAGATATTATTTCATTATATTGTGTTAGCATCTCATTATATTGAGTTAGCATCTTATTATATTGAGTTACTATCTCATTATAATAAGATATTATTTCATTATATTGAGTTAGCATCTCATTATATTGAGTTAGCATCTCATTATATTGAGTTAGCATCTCATTATATTGAGTTAGCATCTCATTATATTGAGTTACTATCTCATTATAATAAGATTTTATTTCATTATATTGAGTTAGCATCTCATTATTTTGAGTTAGCATCTCATATTGAGTTACTATCTCATTATAATAAGATATTATTTCATTATATTGAGTTAGCATCTCATTATATTGAGTTAGCATCTCATTATGTTGAGTTAGCATCTCATTATGTTGAGTTACTATCTCATTATATTGAGTTACTATCTCATTATAATAAGATATTATTTCATTATATTGAGTTAGCATCTCATTATAATAAGATATTATTTCATTATATTGAGTTAGCATCTCATTATTTTGAGTTAGCATCTCATATTGAGTTACTATCTCATTATAATAAGATATTATTTCATTATATTGAGTTAGAATCTCATTATATTGAGTTAGCATCTCATTATATTGAGTTGCTATCTCATTATAAGATATTATTTCATTATATTGAGTTAGCATCTCATTATTTTGAGTTAGCATCTCATTATTTTGAGTTAGCATCTCATATTGAGTTACTATCTCATTATAATAAGATATTATTTCATTATATTGAGTTAGCATCTCATTATATTGAGTTAGCATCTCATTATATTGAGTTACTATCTCATTATAAGATATTATTTCATTATATTGAGTTAGCATCTCATTATATTGAGTTAGCATCTCATTATATTGAGTTAGTATCTCATTATTTTCAGTTACTATCTCATTATAATGAGATAATTTTTTTTTATTTTTCACAGAGATGCGGAAACGGGCTTCCATAGAAACCTGTTTATTTAGAAAACTGGTTTTGTTAAATATCTGGTCTAGCTGATGGAGAAGAATTAAGGTCAGTGGGACAAAAGAATGATTATCAGTGTAGATCCTGATCCGTAGATATTTTTGCATCTCTCAGGTGGTGCAAACAACAGCTCGGACACAGAGAGCCTGCCCTCGCCACACTCCTCTGAGGACAGCAAGGCTAAAGAGGAAGGGACCAGCAGGCCAAAGGGCAGCTCCAACCCTGAGGAGAGGGAGGACAATCAGCCAGGAACAGGTCAGCCTGGGGAGGAGAAGCCTCCTGTCAAGGAAGAGGCTGAATCGGCTATAAAGCAGGAGATAAAGACAGAAACAGGGGAGCCCAACAAAGAAGAGCCACAGTCGGTACCAACAAACGATGCCGCGGATAAAAAACCTCCAAGAGTGGAGAAGGAGGAAGCTAAAACCTCCACGAAGAGCTCAAAAAAGGAGCACGTGACCAAAGCAGGTCCACATGGGGACAGCGACTCCAGCGCCACTTGCAGTGCTGATGAGGCGGAGGAGACGGATAATGCAGATAAGAAAAGGTGAGTCGTTTCTGATGTTTTAAGAAGATGGATCGGATAACACTTGAAATTCTGGCGGCTGATTTGACACATGTCTCTCTGGGTGTCCTGCTCCTTTGGTCTACCGCAGCAAACACCAGCAAACAAAGCAGTGAGGGTTTTGAAGAGGTATTAGTTGCCTAGGTACACTGTAAGGCAGGGAAACCATATTTGTCCAGCCACTTGTATGTGTGCCACAGGTTGCTGCTTTCCATCAGCCAAGGATTTTATTTCCACTTCGAATGAATGAAAAATATATTTACCGTGATGTATGATGTGTGTGTGCTGTGGGGGGGTATGAGTCTGTGAATGAGGCCAGAACAAATGGGTGTCAAAGTTCGTGGGAGGAATGATTAGTCCTGTTAACGCCGTGTTTGTTCACTTTTTCTTTTTTGTTTTTTTTCCATGACAGCAGACTGCGTGTACTGGCAGAGCTGAGGGAAATGTTGCCCTCTCTGCCAAAGCAAACAATAGAACGGGGGGGGAATATGTGTGTGTGGATGTGTGTGTTTGCCTTAGTAATCTTGTGCTGTGTGCTTCAAAGTGTGTCTTTGAGTCAGAGTTTGTTGTGTTTTTAGCATGTGTTGTACACACGCGAGTTATTCTTGTACATCTTCGCCACGGTCTTGCGTTGCATACCTTAGTTACCGCTGTGGGATGAGTATTGAGTAGGATTTTAGCGCCATATGAAGCCTATCAGAGCCAGAGCAAGTTGTTTACATGCTCCTAATAATTTCTGGATTATTATCTTATTGTTCATTTATTTGGACCCTTCTTGATAATAAAGTTAAAAACCATAACTTACAGGTGCTGGTCATAAAATTAGAATATCATGAAAAAGTAGATTGATTTCAGTAATTCCATTTAAAAAGTGAAACTTGTATATTATATTCATACATTACATACAAACTCATATATTTCAGATGTTTATTTTGTTTAATTTTGATGATTACAAATGACAACAAATGAAAATCTCAAATTCATCATATCAGAAAATTAGAATATTACTGAAGACCAATAAAAACAAAGGATTTATAGAAATGTTGGCCAACTGAAAAGTATGAACATGAAAAGTATGAGCATGTACAGCACTCAGTATTTAGTTGGGCCTCCTTTGGCCTGTATTACTGCAGCAATGCGGCGTGGCATGGAGTCGATCAGTCTGTGGCACTGCTCAGGTGTTATGATAGCCCAGGTTGCTCTAATAGTGGCTTTTAGCTCTTCTGAATTGTTGGGTCTGGTGTATTGCATCTTCTTCTTCACAATACCCCATAGATTTTCTATGGGGTTAAGGTCAGGAGAGTTTGCTGGCCAATTAAGAACAGGGATACCATGGTCCTTCAACCAGGTACTGGTAGCTTTGGCACTGTGTGCAGGTGCCAAGTCCTGTTGGAAAATGAAATCTGCATCTCCAAAAAGTTGGTCAGCTGCAGGAAGCATGAAGTGCTCTAAAACTTCCTGGTATGTGGCTGCGTTGACCCTGGACCTCAGAAAACACAATGGACCAACACCAGCAGATGACATGGCACCCCAAACCATCACTGACTGTGGAAACTTTACACTGGACTTCAAGCAACGTGGATGAAGTGCCTCTCTTCTTTTCCTCCAGACTCTGGGACCTTGATTTCCAAAGGAAATGCAAAATTTACTTTCATCAGAGAACATGACTTTGGACCACTCACCAGCAGTCCAGTCCTGTTTCTCTTTAGACGCTTCTGACGCTGTCTGTGGTTCAAGAGTGGCTTGACACAAGGAATGCGACAGCAGAAACCCATGTCTTTCATACGTCTGTGTGTGGTGGTTCTTGAAGCACTCACTCCAGCTGCAGTCCACTCTTTGTGAATCTCCCCCACATTTTTGAAGGGGTTTTGTTTCACAATCCTCTCCAGGGTGCGGTTATCTCTCTTGCTTGTACACTTTTTTCGACCACATCTTTTCCTTCCCTTCGCCTCTCTATTAATGTGCTTGGACACTGAGCTCTGTGAACAGCCAGCCTCTTTAGCGATGACCTTTTGTGTCTTGCCCTCCTTGTGCAAGGTGTCGATGGTCGTCTTTTGGACAACTGTCAAGTCAGCAGTCTTCCCCATGATTGTGTAGCCTATAGAACTAGACTGAAAGACCATTTAAAGGCTTTTGCAGGTGGTTTGAGTTAATTAGCTGATTAGAGTGTGGCACCAGGGGCCATCAATTTTGAACCTTTTCACAATATTCTAATTTTCTGATATGATGAATTTGAGATTTTCATTTGTTGTCATTTGTAATCATCAAAATTAAACAAAATAAACATCTGAAATATGAGTTTGTATGTAATGTATGAATATAATATACAAGTTTCACTTTTTAAATGGAATTACTGAAATCAATCTACTTTTTCATGATATTCTAATTTTATGACCAGCACCTGTATCTCGGCTTGTATGGTTCTAGTGTAGTTCTGGCTGAATGGATCTTGATCTGGCCCATAATTATTATTGTATTCATTCCATTTCTGAATACAAATATTGGTCAGAAATGACAGCTGATTAAACAGTTGGGGTTTTTAAAGCTGTTTTGTTTTCATCCATTTGTAAACCATCAATGTGTTGATTATATTTTATTACAATTTGTGGCTTAAAAAACATTTTAACTCTGGGAGAAAAAAAGCATTTATGGATGGATGGATGGATGGATTTATTTATTTAGATCCAGGTGAAGCCAAACAATATTTACAGACTAAGATTTTTTCCTTTTAAATTCTAAAAAGCTCATATCTTTTAGCTTAATTACTGTTCCGAGTGGGTTGATCTTTCAGCAGAGGGACCTTCTTGGAGTCTAAATACTAGTTAAAGTCGTAGGGTAATCATATTTATATGTCAAATCATTCTGGCTTAAACATGTAAATGAATGTACTCTTTATCAGACTATATTGTGCCAAAATTTAGAAAATTTCTATATATATATATATATATATAAAAAATCCTGTCTTAAAATCAGTTTTTTTATTTTTATTTATTTAATGCAGGTCAGTTAGTTATAGATCAGCCTGAAAGTCCTAAATTCAGCCAATCATGTCAACGGTCATCTGTCAATCTTTTTTTTTGGTCATAGCATCTTGATTCACATGTCGCAGCTAATATACGCTACGGTTTAAATAAGAAATCAGAATTATTTCCTTTCCCATTGAGTTCCGTCCCAGTGTTCACGGGGATGGACGTCTGTGTCTTCGGCAGGCATAGAGCTAACAGAACTGGCAGCGTTGTGAGGCAAGGGCTCAAACATGTACGGCTGAAAGCCTTCTACACCAAACCAAGCTTCTGCCGCCCTGGCGTCCTCTTCCACAACATCTTCGTCCCCGCTTTCCTCCTCTAAATAAAAAATGGATGACGGAGGAGACTCATCCACGACCTCCGACACTAAACTCTCCTCCTCTTGCATGTTTCCTCTGTCCATAGCGTTCCTTGACAGTGTCGTTTCTAAGTCACCAATTTAGTGCTACTTGGTCCCAATGGAATTTCCCATTGGGAACCTACTAGCACTAAGTTGCTAACTGGTTAGCAAGATGCTTCGGAGACACCGGCTACAACCAAACATGCTTCCGAACCTACCGCCACAACAATCCAGCCCCCTTGATAATCGACTAATCACATTCACTTTATTTGCTCGTGTAAAGACGTGCACCACCCGGGAGAATTTGGAAATGCAATGATAGGAATGGCTGCTTCCATACGAATTTAACGATTCAACATTTCAACATTACAGCCCAAATCTGTTATCATACTGCAACTGAAGCAACCTGTCTAGTCTGTGGGGTTTTTAAGGTGGAAAATGATGATAAAATAGTCTAAAAGGTTCCCAGTCAACAGAAATGATTACCAGAGCTGCATGTTTTCCATCCTCTCTGCTGCCATCATTCATAGGCAGAGACCATACTTCACTCTATGTAAATTAAATCCTGTATATAACATGGGGAAACAAAGTCATAAATATATGGTTATGTCTTATTGTTCTTCAATTTTTATTTGTGACTATAGCCATTAGCATCACTGCGTATAACAGCTGTCCCTCTGTGAATAGCTAATAAATATGAATATTTTCTACCTGGCTTAAAAGCCTTGCAACATTTGTGAATCCTTCGTTTCCATAAGGGATGAAAGTACAGCAGCTTGTTCAATCGATTTATTTCTGTGGTTTACAGAAGCTCTCATCTCCCCAGTAGAGCTGCAACGGTTGCCTGGAGTTACCTCCTAAATTCTTGCTACTGCAACAGTTTGACAGTTTTCCCCTCTTTACTCGTTGGTACAACAGAAATAAGAAATAGCTGTTTGTTTCCTAAAGTCATGCTGACATACTGGCAGTCCTCTAAACAGCAGCTGGACTAAACACCCCCCCCCCCCCCCCCCTTAAAGCTTATGTCTCAGCTTTAAGTAATCAGGCAGGTTTGACCAAAAAATACGTAGTTATATATTTATCCATTTAAAATCTCTGATGATATTAAATCCTTTCTCTATTGATAATTTACATCAGCATTTCTAAATACACATTTGGAGTATACTCCATAAATTGCAGGATCTTCTTTACTTTATCTTTGCCAGAAGATTTAAACTTTAAAAGCCTTGCCCTCATAATTTGGAAGTTAATTTATTTATAAAGAAAATATAAATGCTGCTTAAGCTAATTCAAATGAAATTAAAAGTAAAATAAGTAGCCAACCTTATCACTGTCTGTAACCTACTAACACGGTAAGGAAAGCATCAGATGAGCTACCTGAGAAACTAATATTACGTTTCCCCACTTTAAAACCAAACAAACATGGTCGCTCATCCTGCTGATCAGCTCTGTTCACTGCCATCGATGACTCCAATCCCGGCGCATGCGCGCTTCATTTGCAGTCTGGACGCTGAGGGTAAACATCCTGCTGTTCTGACTGCAGCGCTGAGAGGGACTCCTGCTGGAGAGGGAGAACGGGGTTGGGATGGGGGAGGCGCCCCACGGCAGCAGCTGCCAACGGCGGCGGATGAAGCATTAATCGCGTGACACAACTAATCGATGATGAAATTCATTGCCAACGCTTTTAAAAGTCGATTTTTATCGATTTTATCGATTCGTTGTTGCAGCCATAATATATATATATATATATATATATATATATATATATATATATATATATATATATATATATAGTTTTTTTTACAGTTTTACTTTTTTCAGTTTCTTTTTTTCAAATTTCTTTTTTCCAGATAATTTTTCAAACTGCATTCTTTTAAATTTTATTCGACAATAACATTCTCTGCACCTCAAGACCAATAAAAACAGTCACTCTTGAGGCGCACATTGACCAATGAAAATGTTTTTGTTAACGTCGTTGCAGACGATACAAATGCATCTTCACTCCTCATTCTAGAGCAGGGGTCGCAATCTATGGTTCCAGAGCTGCAAGTGGCTCTTTAGACACTGAACAAAGGCTCTTCATCACTTCTTAAAAAATAAATAAAAAATGCGTGTTTTAGCATTTTCTCCACTGTCCACACGAAGTCAAACCCTGGCCTAAACGCACAAATTTTTCACCAAACCAGCCTCTCATCCACACGAAGCCGGCGTTTCGGGGGTCTGTAAACGGTCTTTTTTTTTTATTCAGCCTTCAGAGTGGGAAGATTTTGAAACGCCGTTTTCGCGTTTCCATCTTTAAGCTCTAACAGCATTTTTTTTTTTTTTACACGCATGCGTCATAGCGTCGCCTCTAAACACGCATGCGCGACACAGTATCACAACAACAATGGCGCCGTACTGTGTTGAATGGTTGCTGCTCATGCTACTCACCCTGCTGTCGGGCTTACAACAGAATCTTCTTCTTCTGGAATATCTCCAGGAAGAACAGAGCAATATCGACGACATAGTTCAGCACCTGAATTTGACTGAACCACGAAAATGGACCCGCAGGGCACCATGTATAAATATTAGTGCGCATGCCCAACATTTCGTCGCCTATTTTTACTTTGGCACCACAGCGCCACTTACAGGCCTGGCATACATTTTGCAGCGTTTTCATGTATTCGTGTGGACGATCACATTTATTTTACGTCTCCGTTTTTACGACAAACGTTCTGGAAAATATTAGCGTTTCGTGTTGACGGGGCCTTATTGTATTCAATTTCATAAAACGGAAATATTTTTTAAGTAGAAAAACTTTTTTCAACATGATTTCCAAAAAATATCAGCAGCCCATTGAAAAATGCATTTATTCTGGTTTGGCAAGTTTTTTCGGCTTTAATTTAAAACCTAAAATTTTAAATGGTACAATGATGTTCAAAAAGGACAAATCTGGGGCGCGCTTTGGTGGTGCAGTGGTTAGTGCACCCGACCCATGCATGGAGGCCTTATTAGTCCTCGACTCGGGCGACCCGGGTTTGAATCTGGCCTGTGGTCCTTTTCCGCAGGTCTCTCCTCCTCTCTCATACCCCTTTCCTGTCAGCCTACTATCCGTAAAAACAAACCACTAGTGCAGTAAAAACAAACAAACAAACAAAAATTCTTTTGAGGTTCATATTTCCTGAAATCTTTTTCTTTAT
The DNA here is from genome assembly GCF_016077235.1 of Cyprinodon tularosa. Classification (NCBI taxonomy): domain Eukaryota; kingdom Metazoa; phylum Chordata; class Actinopteri; order Cyprinodontiformes; family Cyprinodontidae; genus Cyprinodon; species Cyprinodon tularosa. The sequence goes on from NW_024037893.1 coordinate 4,145,501, forward strand.
GTAAAAAAAAAAAAAAATTAAAAAAATCATGCAATATTTTGTGGCTCTAAACGAGTTTTATTCACTAGATACAAGTTGAAAATGGCTCTTTGGTCTGTAAAGGTTGCAGACCCCTGCTCTATAGGATATCCCACCCCAGAAGTGAACAGGATGTCTATTTGAAAAGAATGCACTTTGTAAAACTAAGTCTGAAAAAGATAAGAAATAAAGTAAATACAATTTGATATAAGAAAAGAATGAAATATGAAAAAAGTGTAAAAAAATATTAAATATTTAAAAAAAAAACTGCAACGTTTTTCTCAAAGCCTTTTTTGATCCAAGAAGTTTTTCAAAGTTTTGATTTCTAGATTTCTTACATTTTTCTTTAAATTTTAATTTTTCTGTTTGCAACAATAATGGAACATAATTCCCTCCATAGAATTCCCTCTGACCCAAACTTAGGCTGAGAGTAGAATCCATTAATACTTTGCTACATCAGAGTACATATAAACTTCATTATTTGAAACTCGGAGCAAACTCTTCTATCATGGTGCTTGGATTCACCAAAGCCTTTATTCCTAATTTGGCTTCAGACGTCCAAAACAAACAGCATCAGGCACTTTGTGGACATTTTAAACGATGATGGTCGTCATCTGTTTGCATGCACAGTAAACAGGAAACGTTGGATCCTCCGTCAGCCTCCTATTACTTTCTGTCTGTGCGTTTTACAGGATGACGTCTCCACGGCCCAGCCTGCTCAACTTCTCCCACGATGGGGTCATCTCGTCTCTGCAGAAGCCCATGGATCTGAAGCAGCTCAAACAGAGGGCTGCAGCTATCCCGCCTATTGTGAGTTGGTCTTCAGAGTTCTAGTGTGTATTTTCGTTTTATGTGCATGAACAGATGAGAGACTGTTGGTAAATCTCAGCCTTTGCTGCTTTGGGGTAGAAAAAAAAGAAGCTTTGACACAGGTTGTGTTCTGTAACTAAAAACAGCTCACTTCATCTCTGCAGTCATATCTGCTCTGTCCCCATTTCTAAACTAAAAGTGAAAAAAAAAATGGGACAGCAGGTGAAAATGTGAAGTCATATTTGTTTAAGATAAGGCAGCCAGATGGGCGATGATGGAGTAGATTACTTTGTGGAGCAGAAAGAAGATGCCAAGGATTAGGGAAACTTTAGCTCGTCAAGAAATAAGAGCTGAGTTTTTTTCCTATCGTGTTGATCAGATACTGTAAGCAGCCCCACCATATGGCAGCGCTCGCTAGGAGCTGGCTTGTGTTATGTGACTGGCATGTATGTAACTGTCTTGTTTCTGTGTTTCGGTTATGTGAAGATGCCAGAGGCCTCTGTGCAGGGCACGCAGCGGAGTGAGAGTGGGAAAGCAGCGCAGCCCCCCCACGCCTGGGCACTGTACCAGGAGCAGATCACCATGGCTCATGGGGAGTCCTCTCAGGAAGTCAAACAGCAGCAGCCTTCAGGCCAGGCAGGCAAACAGCAGCCTTATACCCCTCAGGCAGACCGAGAGCAAGAAGGTCTCCTCACCAGCAGCCCTCTGGTTCGCCCTCGAAGCCCCTCCGCCAGCCAAAAAGACGGTACAAAAAACCAAGCATTGCATTTCCATTATATTTTTAGAATGAACATTATTAATCATCTGCTCCAATTGGGCTGTGATGTGAGATTCTTATAGTATATATTTATATTTATTTTTTTTAATGGTTTTTATTCTGTGTTTTGATTTTGTTTCTGCAGTTGTTTTTAATTTTCGTACGGTGACCTTGAGTGTCCACAAAGGCGGCTTTTAAATAAAATGTTATATTATTAGTATGTTAACCTTGTAGGAAAGCAGCAGAGGTTCACACTGTCGACATGGAAAAACTGGCAAACAAAAATCTATAGCATTATTTCCTACCTTTTTCTTTTTCAGAAGGCTTTAACTTTGGATAAAAAATGATGAAGAACCAATAGGAATATAATATAATATACAGTATCTACATTCATTTTTGTTGGTCTTTTAATGCCGAAACAGATTTTAGGATCAATTGGGATCAAAGAATAAATTATATTTATAATGGATCTTTATTTTTTTTCTCTGCTCTTTATTGTATTTAACTCCAAAAATCACTGTTGGCTGTTTTTTGTTTTTTTTTTTGTTTTTTGGGCATCTGTTCCTGTAACCAGCCTGCAGACAGTGCTTAACATACATGCTGCTCTTAAGTAAGAAAAGTGTTACCTTAAAGAAACAACTGCAACAAATCAATCATAGACAATTTTTCCTAAAGTAAATCTAATTTCCCACGATTTTACCAAATATGTAAGATAATTTTCCATTGGATTAAAATCATGTAATTATAACTCTATTATCTTATTTCAAGGTCATAATAATATAATTTTTGTTTGAAATATTAGGCATTTTTATCAGCTCAAATTAAGGGATGATAAACGTTATTTTAAGATGGTTTTACTTATTTTTAGTTTAGTTTTGTACTACTTGACTAAGGGTGGGATTTTTGTTTTTATGGAAATAGCATTTGCATTGCTTAGAGGTGTCTGTTATATGTAATGCCCTTATTTAAGCCAGCTTACTGGCAGTACACAGCAAAAGAATGTAGGACAATAATTCATGCAACAAGATTGCGCTGCATCTCAAAAAAAGGATTTTAAACTGATAAACTGAAAAAAGTGCTTATTTGAGGTATTCATACAGTCATTTATAAATGTGTAAAAATGCTTAATAGAGAATAACTAGGAAGTAGAGGAGTGTTAAAGTCCTGCTCCACATCCAGCTCTGTGGCATTTGAACTACTTTCACTAAGTAGGTCTTTTTCTAGAGGGTCTGACCTTGAGTTTGTTCTTCAGAGTTTAGGGTCTTTATCGATATCTGGGACGCTCCTGGACAAGGGGGCGTGATAAATGATCTGGTAGCACCGCTGACCCAGAAGGGAATATTGTTTTATTCATTTTACAGTGAGCTTGGCGGGAGTGGTTCTCTGATGCACGGTTCAGATAAATTAAAGCATTTAACTGTACAGAGCAGCTGCATAAGCAAAGTTTCTGCAGGCTTTTGCAAAAAAGTCTTTAGTATTTTCATCTTATGCAATTATGTATGTGAATTTCTTTTTAATTTGGAATCATCTGCAAAATTTTCACCTGTAAAATTGCAGCAACAGAAAGTGTGACTTTCTGACAGTGGGCGTTACAACACCCTCCAAGTTGTGTAACCCACATAGGCTGGGTTCCCAAAAACGGTGAAAACGTTCCTCAGCGTGCAATAAACACGCTGAATTCCCACGGCAGCCCAACAACACCAGTTAAACGACAAGAGCTTCTTTGGAAGTAAGCCGTTAAAACGTTTAACTCATGTAATGAGAGCTAATGTTAATAAATCTCTGCCTGACGCGCTGGTGTGTCACATGATCAGATTGAGTGTGTCTGATTGGCTATAAGCTGCTGTACTTGCTCCAGTGCTTGTTACATCGTTGACATTAGCAAAGATGTGTATAAATAAAATAAAAAGAAGAATTTTATCTAAAAGGGAAACTGGTTTCGGTCGTAGGACAGAAGGATGGACGGAGGACTTGTTGGATTAGTCATAGTTCTTGTTTTATGTTGGTTCTAACTTCCTGCATGTATTGATGTTGCAGAAAGGTCCCGGGCGTTTTCTCCACACAGTGACGCCAAGAAGCAGGTGCTGGCCGCTGATGACCTCAGAACCTCCACCTTGGGTCGCCCGGTTCTGTCGCCATTCTCTCAGCACATGCTCCACTTCAACAGTGAGGAACCTTCTCTGTTTTGCTCCTGTTACTTTCATCCATGTAAAGAACCACAGCTGAGATTTAATGAGGTTTGTTGTCTTCCAGCGTTCCAACACCCGTCGCTCTCCGGCCTGCCGCAGGATAATGTACGGTTAGCAGCAGTGAGGCCCCTCTCAATGCCTGAGCCCCCCCCTCTTATTTCCTCCAACAAGCCAGGAGGCTCTATCACACAGGTAGATCAATTTGAAGGACAATGGAGGTGCTTATCTACTGTTATAGTTGATGTATTGTGCATTGATGACCAACTATTTGGATGTTCAGGGGACGCCTGTTCAGCTGCACAGTGCGGCCCACGGACTGGACCATACGAAGATCCCCCCCACACCAATGGGGATGTCTTGGATAGAGAAAAAAGTTGGTAAGTGAAACCCTCCGCTGTGTTTCACGTGTCTCTTCTTGTCACTGTGATCTTATTGACTCACCATTACCCAGCAGGTCCTTTCCCAGCGGTGAAGCAGGAGCAGTTGTCTCCTCACAGCTCCTCCCAGGCTGATGACCTGTCAAACCCGGGGCCGCCTCACGACAGTTCCTCTGCACGTGGTGGGTGCATGTTCCTCCTCTCCATTATCATGTAGCCACACAGATTGGACCAAGAGTTATGGTTTTATTCTTGAGTCGGGACCGGAAACGTTTGGAAAATAAAAACAATCTGAATGGTTTTGTTCACGTTTCGGCTAATGAAAAAACACCGTCAGTATATGTCAGAGGTCAGGAATTACTGGACCGGGGGTCTGGATCCGGACCCACCTGCTGGCTAATCCGGACCCAACCTGATCTAAAACTTTTTTCTTTATTCGGATCCTGCTGATTTTTTATTGATATTTGTCGACGGTATTCCTCTTCTAAAATATCATTTAGAAGTTAAATGATTGCAGGTCTCTGGCCAATCACATATAATGATCTTTTAAAAATGCCGATTCATATTTTGACTGATGCAAATTTTTATTATTTTTTTTATTATAACTGATTTCAGTTGGTATAAGATCATAAGACGCCTTCTATTTTCAATCTTATCCTACAGAAAAACATTGAACAATACCTGTGAAACATTACAAACCTCTGTCGCCCATCAGGTCCTAATTTTCGATATAAATGCAAAGTTTAGAACGTTGACAGCTGGTGATTGTCAGAAATGTTGCATTGCTAGATAAGATTGGTTTCACAGCTAAAGTATCGGCCGATCAAAGATCTAAAAGCGGAAACAAATACCCCAACACACAACTGGGGGATGTTTAACTGAAATAGAAACTTGTTATTTATCCGTCTAAAAAGGTGAGGAAATGTAAATAACACGGGTCATCATCGGCCCAAAATTTCATATCAGTGCGTCTCTAGTTTTTGCCTTAAATCAGGAAATTAATGGTTAAAAGTGATGCTTAAAATATAAAAGAAATAACCAACATTTTTATCTGTATTTGATTTGTTTTTATATATTTGTCCCTTAAGGTGCTCTTTAAAAAAGTTTAAGCTTTTAATTTTCTAGTAAATACATCATTAAGTCTTTTTTGTATTTATTAATATAAATTAAATCTCCTTTATTTGAACATTTTTAAACATTAACCTTTATCAGGTAAAATGTGCATTGGTGGGTCAAAGCTTCAGCCTCACTGCCTCTGATTGGTTCATCTCTACATATAAATACAAGCCACAGGCTCTTCGGTGCACAGATGTTTCGACTCTTTCTGCTCCGTATCATTTCTGTAGGCGTTAGAGTCTTAAGATCTTTATCTTGTGTTGCAGCCGTCCAAGGAGGAAGCATCACTAAGGGTCTACCTGGGACCAGAATACACCCGGAGTCTGCGGTGGCCTACCGGCCGGGCTCCATCACACAGGTGAGCTTATCTTTTAAAGCCCTGTTATCATGTTGTACACATCTTCATTGATTAATAGTAACAGGGATATTTTAAGCAAATTTTAAACTTATGCATTTTGCTATTTTTTTTTTTTACTTGTGTTCCCTATTATATATATATTTTTTACCATGATGAAGTCAGTGGCACTCGGTGCTGAAAGCTACAAACCTCATGGCTCTTAAATTGTGCTGACACAGTAGTAAGAGTTTTTTTTTTTTTTTTTTGACAGACAGTTGTCAGCTCTCTTCCTCTTTCTGGAAACCTCTCAACATTATCTGAAATGTGTTAAAAAGCGATCTGAAAAAGAGGGTAACCCGTTGCGTTATACTTCTAACCCCATTAGTTCCTCGACTCTGCAGCTCAGGGAAACGCTTCTGAGGTTAATGTGATTTACCAGAGAACGGAGACGTACAGTCAGCAGGAATTGAAACCAACACTGTAAAACCGTGTCAAAGTTCATGCCACAGACGCGCTGTGCCAGCCCCCCCACATCCTGATGCAGGCTTTGCCCTCTGAACACACTAGACTAAACCGCCGTCCTCAAACATGCAGAGACTTTTCTGTGTTTAACATTTGTTCTTGTGATGTAAGAGCAAAAGAAGAGAACCGGGAAGAGGTCAAACTGCAAACCGTGTGCGGCGGCTGCTGGATTGCCGCCTTGCTCTGACATAACAGCTCTGAATGGATCCGTAGCCGTAGCAACGGGTACACGCTCTGCCGCATCTGTTCCCTCTGTTATTTATCCGCGGAGCTCAGATGCTGGCTCCACCCAGTTGCCGGTGTACACGTTCCAGTTTGCCATCAAACTGGCACAGGTAGAGGAAAACAAGAGAAAAGGGAATGTTTGTCTTATTTGGCTTGACGCTGGACGGGTTGATAGGTGGAGGACCGTGATTAAGGTTTCTGAGGACTGTTTTAGTCCTTACTATCTGGTAAACAGACACCCATCCCCTCGCCCCCTCTTTTGGTAAACACTTCTTGGAAAAGCTGCAGCCGTTGGATTACAGCTCCTCTCCCAGTAACTGCCGTCTCTTATTTTCACCATCCACACATGCAGTCATCTCTTGACCAATTGGAACGGGCAGAAATATGACTCACGCCAAGTAAAACTGATGGTATTTAAGGTTTATACCATGAATGTTAATCTTCTACTCTTTCAGATGGTTTCACCTTTGCTTCATTTAGAAGTCAAGCTTTACCTCAGAGGTGTCTCTGTGTTAATTTGCTTTTTTTCCAACTGTATACCTTGTGTGGTTAAATTTTGCTGTAGGCAAAAAGGCAAAGCTGTAGAAGTATTTCAGATGGTGCTATGCTGTTTCATGGGCATGCATATTTCATAGATGTGTGTAATGTAGACTATGTTTAGCAACGTTTCAGCTGGCTGTCGCATTAGGATGTACATGGTAGGCATCTTATTCCTCTCGCTTTTAAAGCCCATCTTCACTACTGGTAATGGAGATACTCTGTTAGGAACTGTGTGGCTAATATCTGATCTCTTTCTATACGAGAATAAAAAGATATAAGAAAATAAAATCTTTTTCTAGCCTTTTACCCATAAGAATAGTTGTATTTAATACAATGTAGTTTACTATTATTGTATTTAAACTGTCTAATTTTTAAAATGGTCTTTAGTTTCTTATATTAGTGCAGATAGCAATAGTTAAATCCTAGTAATTGTGTTAGTTAGATCCTTAACTCTGAGATCCAAAATACTGGAAATGCAAAAGGTTTCCTAATTGCAGGTGCAGGGCGCCATCTTTTTTACAATACATATACAAAGTTGATTATTCTTCTGAATTTTTATTTTATCTCTTCTGTTAAATAATTTAATTTAAAGACTTAAACACAATCAAGTTTTAGTTTTTGTTCTAATTTTAATCGTTATTTACATATCCGACCCCTGACTGCTGTTTGTAGAGATGTTTAAATACTTTTCTTTATAGGATTGTCACAATAAAAATAAAAAAAAAGTCGATACCCGGGAAAATGTTTGATACTTGATACCATTTTCTATACCGTTAAGATAAAAAATTAATGGATAAAAACTCTCCTTTTTTATCTTAGTATAGAACATGCTTTATCATCAGAATCCCAGATGGTATTTCAATAAATGCAAAATAAATACTACAGATTGACTTTATTTTATGTAATGAATTTTTATTTTTTAATTTGCTAATAATCCTAACATCTAAAAAAAAAAAAAAAAAAAAGACCATTGCAAAAAATATTAAAACAGCACTTCCCTTTAATACCGATACAATGCCAAATTAGCAAGGTGTCAGGATTCAGCATTTAACGGTAACGTTATTTTTGACCACTTTCGTTGTTGTTAAACTCAAAAATAAATAAAAAATCACTTCCTTCTCTGGTATATCTCGGGCTTGCATTGCCTCTTTTTCTGTCCAGGACTCATCTGGGGCCACCCACACCTGCTATTAAGCAGGGGTTGATGTTAAGGATTTTATAGTTTCAGAATTCCCTGACTTTTAACTGACTCAGGAATAGTTTTCCCTGACAAAATAAATGCAGCAACAAGACAATAATAATAACATAACAGGACACCAATTTAACATATTTAGCTCTATAACATTTAAATGCACCTTTCCAATGTCTAAGAGAAAAAAATTAAATGACCATTGTTTAATGTATGACCTTAATTTCATTGCACCGGGCAAGTGCAATGAAATTTGTACTCTCCCAACAATAAAAGCTACTTGCCCCGGGCGATCGGGCGATGGTTAACATCGAGCCCTGTTAAGCATCTTTTACTTCTGAACAATCTTTGTGAATCCTTTATACATGAGCATGCTCATTAGGGATGGAACGGTTTATGAAAACCGTCCGAACCGTTCGGCTCGACTGTCTCTGTTCGGTTCGCGTGTGTTGTGTTCGGTTCATGCGCTGCTCCTTTTTCTCATAGACAAAGCGTTTACACTCCAGAGCAGAAGGTGGCGGTACTGCGACCAAAACCAACCACCAGTAGTAAACAAGAAGAAGAAGCGAAGCAGCGTAGGGGGAAAAAAAATCAGTTGTTGTGGAGAATTGTGTGGGTATGGCGAGTGGGAAAGAACAGGAGTTGGAAGACGCGCCAGCAGCACTTTATAGGTCTGCTGTATGGGACCACTTTGCATTTAGAGTGACCTACGATGACGGCGGAAAGAAAGTTGTGGATAAAAGTGCAACAGTGTGCAAGCATTGTGCAACACGTTTTGTTTATGCTAACAGCAACACGACCAACATGTCAGGCTAGCAATCAACATATACCGAACTGAAAACTGTGACCACGAAACCGTGAACCGAACCGAACCGTGGAATTTGTGAACCGCTCCACCCCAAATGCTCATGTATACATAACACAGACGTTTTTTCCAGGTGTTCATGGATACACGCTAATAATAAATACTAAGCTGCAGCTACAGATATATACCACCCTTAATAATAGTGCGTAATCACCATAGTTTTATTTTTCTTCCACACACGGATATCTAAGAGATACCTGCTGCTCTGGAAGCTTTTTTTTTTTTTAGTTTGCTTTGGTTGTCTGTTGTTCTCTGTTTGTTGTTACGCTCTCTGTTTTCTGTCCCTCATGTCTCATACAGACTTGGAACTAGACTTCTAGGAATTGATGTATTTCCTCTGTAGTCTATATTTTTTGCTGTTATGTTTTATTTCCTCTTTTCATGCATGCTTTCCTTTCTATCCTCTTCTATCTCCCCTTAGCTCTTATCCCCTTTTTCTTTCCCACCTCCCTCTTTGTCTCTGTTGTATATGATTTTACTCCCTTAATAATTTCCAATAAAGTTTCATATAAAAGTACCAAGTAGAACCTTATCATCCAGCTTTGGGAAGTATAGTCCCAGAGCTACATCTGCAAAGCAGGGCACAAAAATCGTGATCTTCACCTGTCGGAGGGGTGAAAAAAGTGAAGAAAAATCAAAATAAAACAATTGGACTCAATTAAAGAAACAATTTAACTATTCGGGTTTTTTTTTCATGCCTTACTTCTTCTCTCATTATCTCAGGGGACACCCGCAGATGTGCTGTATAGAGAAACTATATCACGTCTGATCTCAGAGGACAGATCCGGCCAAGGCGACAGGGAGCGGGACGAGGCACCGGCTAAAGGACAGGTCCTCTACGAGGGCGTCAGCGGGCAAATTGTCAGCTATGACCGTGAGTTCATGAGCTCTACCTAATATCCATTTACTAGGCGTTGAATTGCTCCTAGAAAACTGCATCCGTCTGAATGAACATTACAGCGCCGCCATCTCAGACTCCCAAAGAAGACAGCCGAGGTTCAGGACTGTCTGGAGAAATTCTGAGCCTGAAGCGGTCTTATGATGCCATGGAAGGAGGCCGAGGGCTGCCGATGAGAGACTCCATGTCTGCTGCCAACTGTGAAGGTCAGAGCGGACCTGATTAAACACCTCATTTCCTTAATGAGATACAGTATGACTGTATCCTGTTTAGGCAGACCTCAATCTGAGCCAAACATGGTTTTATCAAAGAAATAGCCTTTTCTTTCATCATATCCGTGTCTCAGGTCTGGTCGGTCGTGCCATGCCTTATGACAGAGACAGCCCACATCGCACACCGTACAAAGATGCTCATCATATCCGTGGCTCCATCTCACAAGGTATAATTCTTTAAGGCGTATTAAAAAGGTGTGACCCACAGCTTAGTTGTTCACATGAAACTGGCATTAATGCACCCTCCTGATTTCAGGTATACCTCGCCATCTAGACGCCCAGGATGCCTACATGAGGAGGGAAGCTAAGCAGATAAGGCGAGAGGCCTCCCCAACACGTGGCCCTGGTTCTCTTTCTGACCCGATGAAAGGCAGGGAGACCATTGTGCCCACAGTGAAGGAGGCCGGACGCTCCATACACCTCATTCCAAGAGATGAGCTCAGACAATCTGCCAAGGAGGGCAGCATATCACAGGTGAGCTCTTTATTACAAATTCACCAGCTGTCCATCGGCTTTGGCGATAATCGGATCAACCAAAACACAAAAGTCCCTGAGTTTTTTAGGTTTGGTCTATGAACACACCGTTAGAACTCAAAACGAACCCCCGGCCACTGACTAAATCATGGCCAATTGTTACACAGATTTATCGCCCCCATCTTTAAGAATAAAGTCAAGATTATACTAGGTGGAGATTTTTTTTTTTTCATCTACTGGATCCAGAAGTTAAGTCTGACTGAATAATGGGTGGAAATGTAAACAAAAACATCCCTGTTATTGAAGTAGGACCTTTTTGACAAACTCTGAAACAGTTTCATAGAGGGAAAACAATTCTTCCTAGCTGAACATCCCCAGCTTTTAATTTGATTTCAGGTAATTTAATTTCACACAGTGAGCAGTGGCTAAAGTAACCGCTGATTAATGGTGTGTAACCTCCGGTTGGGAAATTTCAGCTGGATTTGTAAGAAATGTTTCAAGACTAAATTAGACTTATACTTGCAGGGTGGATTTTGCCTTGTCTTGAACAATCTTTCAATGGAATAGGAGCATTTATATATAAAATAAAATAAAAAAACACCCTAATATCAAATTTCAAAAGTGCACTATTTTACATTACTGGCAGAAATACTCCTCCAATTTTCAAATCATCTTATTTATCTTGACTAATTAGGGGTTACACACTATTTTAAAATATGTTTTCAGTTACTTTTAGATCAGTTTAAACTAGGGCTGGGCAAATTATTGCATTTGCAATATAATTTAACAAAACACAATCAAATCACATATTTTCACAATCGAGTAGGACTCTAAATTTCTCCCTCCAGCCTTTTAGGTGGTGGTTAAATGCTTGAAGTGGGTTTGTCGCCACACAGAAAGCTAGAGAGAGTGGTAGCTAGCTCACAGATCCATGTATGCAAGAAGAAATGATCACTTTTTCGCCTAATGATTACAACGAAGTCCTGCAACAATGAATGCTGGGCAAGCAAGTTCTCAAAACCCGAAAGACTCGGGCGAAACGTCTACAAGCCTGGGGTTGGTGCAAAGGAAAATCAAGAAGAAAAACGCAACCTTGGGGAAAAATAATCACAATTTAGATTTTTGGCAAAAATGTTTAGCCCTAGTTTGAACAGTGATTATAAGTGTTGAAGCACAACGATGTCCAGCATTCTGGATGGATGCTTCTCACATCAACAGTTGCTACACTTGGACCGTTCTAATCTATGGAAATTTAGTCAGTCTTATGCTACGTTCAGAAGGCAAGCAGCAGGAGCAGCAAAAACGCAACTTTAGTTCTGACTTGGGCTAAAAAATCTCTGCTGCTCCAGCTGCACCGTCGAAGTAGGTCTGCTGCACGTTTGGTGGATCTACCCGATCCCTTCTTTGCCTGTAACAATGGAAGCTAGATTTGCTGTCATCAGTGGGTAAAAACTAGCTTTAATATGTTTTGAAGTCAGAAAGTCCACCTGAAAATTTCATCAGTGCAGTAAGTTCATCCAGATTACCATCCTGCCTTCAAATATTATTTTACTTTCGGAGCTCAGACCCCCGTACACCGGCGCTGCTCTGTCACTGGGAATCCCCTTCAACAGCAGCCTTTGGCCCGGTCACCTCTTCGCGGTTTGCTGCTACTATTCACGGCAGCTGAAAGTAGATGTTAGCGTTTTTCGTGTACGTAATCCAAACTGCAGGCACCAGAATAATAAAATCGAACATGTGCTGCCAGCAGATTTTGGCACTTTAAGTTAATTTAGAAGTTAATAAACTGTTTCAGAGGGGTGGCCATAGTGATCTGCATCAGCAGTGCTGTGTCTGTCTCCCTACCAGCTCCAAGATCAGCTTCTCTGATTGGTTGATGTGACGCGTTGAGCAGCTAAAGTTAAATTTTTCCAACTCCAGCAGCTGCTGCTTTCGCAGTGCATCCAGCGCCTCAGAAGCTCATGACTCGCTGCCCCTGCTGCTCCAAATGCGCTGCGGGACGTTTTGTTGCCCCTTGATGCACCTAAACCATTGACTTTGCATGTAAACTAGCTGCTTCTGCTGCTTCTGCTGCTTTAGGTTTGAACGTTACGCCTCATGCTTCTCACCAATTATAAGATCAGATGTTTCAGCTCTTTTATATGGACATAATACCCAAGAATAAGGTATGAACAATAGGGCTGGCTATTGTTAAAAAATTTTCGGTTCCGGTACCAATACCGATACCTTCACTTCGATACCGGTTCCTGAACGATACTTTTTTCGATACCAGTTTTATAATATCAATTCGAAGAAAAAGAAAATTACACAACATAAAAAAGTACAAATCTTGAGTTTTATTTTAAGCTCTGATTTTTCCATTAACATTTTTCCTCTTACAAAAAAAAATAAAAATTCAGTGTCTAATATTCACTGTTACATTGTGAGGACCTTTTTACTTAGCAGTTTTCCTTTAGAAAAATTACCATGTCTGACAAATAAGCCCGTTGAATGGGCTTGAATCCTACTGACAGCGCACCGCTGGTATGTGGTGGTCTGAGCGGCTCCCACAGAAATATTGGAAGGCCGGATGAACTGACTGCACTGATTAAGTTTTCATGTGGACTTTCTCACTTAAAGACATAATAAAACTACTTTATTCCCACTGATCACAGCAAATGTAGCTGCAAGGCAAATAAAAGATAGAGTAGCTCCGCCCAACGTGCGTCAGAGCCACTCTTCGACTGCGCAGCCAGAGCAGCAAAGCTTCTTCAGCCGTGCGTCAGAAGCTGGTACAAGCAGCAAAAAGGAAGCAGCAGACGCGATTTTGCTGCTTTTGCTGCGTCCAGTTTGAAAGCAGCATGATTTACTCCGCTCTGGCTTTGCTCTGCCCATGGGCTGCTGAGAGGAGGATGGTTGCGCTGGCTGCGGTCCGCTCTTCTTGCAGTCAAACACCGAGCAACTTTCTGCTCTTAAATTGTTTCCGTGCACGATGTATTGCATTGCGCACTATTGGCATCTATAAAGTGAAGCCGCACTTTGGACCTGGGGGGCATTTTAAAGGGGTTCCACGACGCTCGCAACCAGTTCACAACAGATACACATGAACCCTGGCTGTAGGCGGGACCACCTGTGTATTTTTCCTGGATGACGCAATCACGTTTAGTGTTACAGCCAATCACCGAAACTTGGTACCGAAAGACGAGGCATGTTTCGATACCCTGTAGAACCGAAGCATCTCGGCCGGTACCATAAAAGAACCGAAGTTCGGTACCCAGCCCTAATGAAAAACGAATGATGAGAAATACCAGGGTCCAAAAGCGGGATAAATACTGTTTGGTGTTTGTCCGTGCTTAAGATATATTAAAAATGTATCAAATGTAACGGGGATTTTCTGTTTTTTAGATATTTTTGAGAAACAATTTTTGGGGGAAATGATTGCTGGATGCTCTGGGGGAGATTTATTCCACCTCCTCTGTTAGTTATGGTTTGTTTATGGAAAAGTTGGGATTCAACAAGAAATGAGAGGCTTGCAGTTTTAAAGCAAACCAAGAAGCTGCATTTTCTTATGATCTTGTTGTGTCTGTCTGCAGGGAACAGCTGTAAAGCAGGACCCCGGCGGTTCGGGGAAACGCCACGATGTCCGCTCCATTATAGCCCCGCCCTATCACAGCCCGACCCCCCACCTGGAGATGCGTCCCGACAGGAGCCGGTATGAAGAAGGACATAAGGGTCGGCCTAGCGCAGTGGTCAGCATAGCTAGCCCCATACCGCGCTCCTCCCCGCTCACTCTGGCGTCAGAGCAGGGAGGCAAAGCCCATCAAAGCCTGATGGGTTATGAGGAGAAAGGTGCTATTAGGACCCCTTATAGCAGCTCACACCGTGGATCCCCTCTGCCCCGGGAGGCAAGGCAGCATGATGGTGCGTTTATCAAACACATGGAGCATTCTTAGTCCATCCCCTTGTTTTTAGCATTGGGATAACTTAAGTTTGTCTTTCCTGTGATTCAGGGTCTGGAAAGAATTCCTCTCAGGAGCGTAAAGCCACACCGATTCCCAGAGAGATGAGGGCCACCAAGTCGCCTCTCACCTCCGTGGCAGATCAGCAGGCCTATGAGCGGCTGATCCCTGGCCTGGCAGCTTCAGACATGTACCGCATCCCCCTAACCTTCGATCCTGCAGCGCTGCCTCGAGGTATCGCCATCGACCCAGGTACATCCAGAGGAAAGATTACCACACCATAGCTCAGCTTTGATTTTAACCCCACGAACGCAGTTAAAACAACTCATCTTTAGAGATGTGATCACTAATGCTTGTTCATTATTTGCTTTTAACAAACATATTTAGTTTTTTGTAAATTTTCCAAACAGATTTTCATTATATTTTTTTAACTTTTATAGATTTTGTTTTGTCACTAACTTCAAACTTAAGTAAAAACAGCATCCAGGGTCACAGACTTGTGAGCTAGGATCTGCTCTATTTCTAGAGTTCCCGCGAGTCCTTAAAAAGTCTTAAAAGGCATTGAATTCTTCAAAATAAACTAAGGCCTTAATTGGTATTAAAATGTCTTAAATTAGTCTTTAGTAGGTCTTAATTTAAAAAAAACATCATAAATAGGATTTTTTTTATTACGATTTATTTTTGTAATCTAAATAAAACGTTAAAATTGGCAATTATTTTTTTTTTGTATTAAAAAAAAATGGCTCGCCATTATTGGTTCCGTCCCGATAGCGGAACCAATAAAGCGTTGTTGCAGCCGGGACATATTTTTTGTCTGGAAAATATGAGCAAGTGTAAATGTAATGATAATTGTCTCCAGCCAAGAGTTTTCTCCATGGCTAAAACCAGGGAACATACATGAGGCTCAGTGGATTTTGTGCAAGAAGTGATTCAAGCTCGGAACGATGGGAATTAAGGCAGTGGAGTCGCACATGCGAAGCACGAAACACAAAGCGTGAAAATCGAGTTACAGAGAAACAGCCTGTATTTCTCAGTTTAGTTCCACCCTTGTCTCTGCAACGCCTCCACTTATCACCAAATCAAACATACTAAGAAAACCATACAAAGAAAAAAAGACTTAGCACTGGTTATGTTGGGGCTTTAAAACTGATTTGTTTTGTTCCCTGCTAAAACAAAGTTTGTGAATTAAGTTAAATAATTGTTCAAATATATCTGTCATTTGTGTGTTTTTAGCTTTCTTCCTGTTTGGGAAGCTTTTCAAAATGTGAAACATTAGTGCAGTGGTTTATGTTAAAATAAACCTTTGGGTTAAGTTGTCGCAAGCAGGTTTTTCTTGTGTTTCTTGTAAATTTGGTCTTAAATTTTTATTTCAAGTGGCATTAAAAAGTCTTTAACTTGCCTTATGTTGTAGGAACCCTGATTTGACTCTCGTCAAATAAGATCCAAAGTTGACCTTTTTTGCTCTCCATACAAAGTGGTATTCCATCACCTTGAAAGATGTGCTGCTTATTTTTGATTAGGGGCCAGAAAAAACTCAGAGATGATCAGTAGATGGATCTTACCAGCCCTCCTACAGGATCTTTGAGAGAACCTGTTGGAGGGCTGCTAACGGCCTGAGACTGGGGCGGACGTTTGCCTTCTAGCAGGAGAGCAACCCTGAACAGAATAACTAAATCCCTTAAAGCTTCAGAGGCATTACTTGAATTTCAATGTTCAAAAAGGTCCTCAGTTTGACTAAAACATGAGCTGAATCACATTGGACAAGATGTTTCCATAAAGCAGCAGAAGGTGACCCTATAACAACTGGCCTTTGTTTCGCCTTACTTTTTGTCAGTTACTAAAACTCTGGTCACCTTAAACATGTAGATGGAGCTGGACGTGTAAGTGATATGCATTTATGGTGTGTGGCTTTGAAGGACCTATATTTTCTGTCTTTTCTTCACAGCTGCTTACTACCTGCCTCGCCATATGGCTCCCAATCCAGCGTACCCTTACCCCTACCATTTAATCCGTGGTTTTCCTGACACGTCCCTGGAGAACCGTCAGACCCTGATTAACGACTACATCACATCCCAGCAGATGCACCAGTGGCCTGGGGCCGCCATGGCGCAGCGCTCAGACCTGCTCAGAGGCCTCGCTCCTAGAGACCAGCCCATGCGTCTGCCCTTCTCCGCCGCCCAAGGAGGTAAAACTCATACAGACTGACTCACACTTGATTCACTGATTATTTCAGAATCTTTGGTTGAACTGAAGCTTGGATCTGGTGTTCTTGACATATAGATGTTAGCTTTTGCTAAAGAACAGAGTTCCGGTGGCCTGGATTTATCTGGGATGCAAAAAGCTGCTGCTTGACTTAAGAAACACCACCATCTGTTCTTGTTCTCGGGAGTTTTAGCTGCTGCCAGACGGAACAAATCAGAGAAATAAGATACAAGCAGGATACCATAGATGAAACCTTCCCTGGGAAATAAAA